>NC_141694.1:170282879-170669303 GCF_964263255.1 Lissotriton vulgaris | reverse complement strand
ACACTTGGGCTTAAATCTGATTTATCTTCATTAACGAGGGGTACCCGACAAAGTTATCCTTGTTCCCCTCTATTATTTTCCCTCTACATTATTCCATTTCTGAATCTATTGGAAAACTGTTCAAATACGCAGACGGTGAGACCTGGGTTGGAACTGGTTAATATATAGACGTTATTGCGGTTGTCGCCCCGGACCAGGCTAAGACCTTGACAGAGATTGAACATCTAGCAACCGTATTTGGGAAAAGATCTGGCTCCAAACTAAACATAGCTGAAACACAAGTAGTATGCACAGACCAAGTACTCTGAGAAAGACTAGGGTTACAGAGGAAGCAACATATTTGGGGGTATGCATCAATGTATGTTTGGATAAGATGGTATCATCCAACTGGGATCCCATGGTGCGGAAAATATAAAGGTGCCTGGATAGAATAGAAAGCTTACATTGTCAATGGTGGGAAGATGTAATAATGTTTTAAAAATTGATATTTTATCAAAGATTCTGTATTATTTTACATCTCTCCCCCTGGAGCTCATGGGGAAGCAACTCCAGAAACTTCATTCTATTTGTAGCTTTTTTTTTGTGTGCACAAGGCTAAGCTCGTCGAGTAATGAAGTATATGATCCTACCACGATCTCGAGGGGGCTGGGCAGTTCCTAATTTCCAATTTTATTATATGACATGCTTACTTCAAAAAATGCGAATTTTACTGGTTGTGGAAGGAGAGGCTAAGGCAGAAGAGTTCCCGAACATTTTTCAGATGTTGTTGGACTCAAAAGCAGTGAGGAGCTTCTTACAAAATCTGGAGCATAGCTACTGTTAAAAAAACCAATTCAAGGTGGTTCAGGCAGCTCATAAGGCATGGCTTCAGGTCCAAAAGTATTTACAGATCAGCAAGCTCAATTTCTATACGCCTACCTCTTCTTCAGCACTACTTCCTTCTATTTTTTCTGATATTATTATGGCTAGGTGAAGACGAAAGGGAATTTTGACCTTGGAGTATTTTGTTGATAACAGCGGTCTCCTCCTTGTTGGTATCCGAATATGATCTCCCTAAAACAGAATATTTGAAATAATTCGAGATCCGGGATTATTTACTAAAAAAAAGCGGATGTAGAAATCCTGGCCCAAAAAAGTAATGTGCTGGAGGTAGTCAGGAGGCGTGGAAGGATTGACACTTTATATCAAAGTCTTATTAAATCACAAAGTGATGGCCTGGAAGTACAGAATCTTAAAAGGAATACCAGACTATCTCAGGGAGGAAATATTTTACAAGATTCAATTGTTCTGGCAGATAAGCTCCCGATCTCCTCCAGTCTTAAAACGCAACATTATAAAACTATGTTTAATCTATATTATTCACCTGTTAAAATTGCACACTGGGGTGGGGCAAATGCACACGCTGTGGGATGGATCGATAGTCTGCAAATGATTTTTGCATGTCGAGAGCTGAGACAACTGAAAAAATAGGATGGAGGTCTTCTTGACAGAGCCAACAGGGGTACAGATTGTGATTGAACCCATGGGCATGCTTTTGGGATTTCTGGAGGACGCATTGGCTGCTCAGGGGATATATGAATTTCGGTACTTAATATTTATAGCCATGGCTGTGGCCAGACTGTGAATACCATCACTTTGGAGGCAAAAAGAACCCCCATCCTTCGAAATGTGGAGGGGCAGTCTATATGCCATATGTAATCTGGATATGCATGCAGCATTATCAAGCGAGAAACAAAGAGGCTCTATATATTTATCATATGTGCTCAAGGCATCATTTACTTCACATTAATCTCAGAGGATTAGGCAAATACAATTATAGTTAGTATCAGCACTGCAATTTTCAATTTACAATTCAGACAGAACAACCCGAAGTTGTACAAGGTGCACGAGTGAAGAGGTGAATAACACTACGGTGACACATGTGACAAAGTGATCAGCGTGAGCGGCGCAAGGTGTTTGTGCATAATTATATACGGTGAATGAAAACAGAGTGGTTTCGAGATAATTTAAATTGATCAATTTTCATTTGTCAAATTTGACAAAAACCACTATGCAAGGGGCGCCTAAAGTCTTGCTGATAAGTCGACAGCGTTTCGATCCAAGGAACTAAGGATCATCTTCAGGACAGGGTGGGTTGATGGCAGTGCTGTAGAAAGTAGAAGGGGAAAATGCCAGACGGGGTAGGGTTAAAAGACACCATAAGGGTGTGGGTGACACGCAATAGGGATAGGGTCTCACCATTTCTAGCCGTTGGTAGGCCCGGGCGTTTTGATTTGCTTACCTGACACACTTCATATAGCGTCTCTCATCACCTCCCTCACCCCTTCTCCACAGATTAATTCTCCATCCCACACGGATCACGCCACAATTCAATACCGCGAATCCCGCTGTAACCGGATTGGTCCCAATCCCTTGGTACGACACCTCGCTGGGTAAGTTGGTGATCCTCGACACACAAACCATTCACATCTTTATTTCCACCACTCTGCCCTCGTCATTAGGAGCTCTTGTGTTCTCTCTTAGATCCATATCATACTAAAGACCCTCAGAGTGACACGCTACTCTACTGCCTTCAACTTTGGAGGAATCCTGCGTTCTTCCTAGCCAAAGAGGAACACTCCTACGTACTGGCTTCCCCCTCATGGCCTACCAACGGCTACAAATGGTATTCACTGTATATAATTATGCACAAACACCTTGCGCCGCTCACGCTGATCACTTTGTCACATGTGTCGCCGTAGTGTTATTCACCTCTTCACTCGTGCACCTTGTACAACTTCGGGTTGTTCTGTCTGAATTGTAAATTGAAAATTGCAGTGCTGATACTAACTGTAATTGTATTTGCCCAATCCTCTGAGAATAATTTGAAGTAAATGATGCCTTGAGCACATTTGATAAATATATAGAGCCTCTTTGTTTCTCGCCTGATAATGCTGCATGCATATCTTTATTAATTGTCTACAAATTATACCAGTTGGGATATTGTTTTTTATATAAACAGTTCTTTACCCCAATTCCGACGAGGTTGATGGGTTATCACTCCTGTGTTTTTATACAATATGTAATGTGGAGCACAGACTTTATGCCCTTAAAGGGCAACAGATTCAGAAATTGGGTATTAAGATTTTGGTGGCGTTAGTGGACCATCTAGCGTTGACTACGATCAAAAAATTTGGGGCGGGGGGTTTGCCATGCCTTGTCTCCACTGTGTTTGCTCTTTTATTCCCTGCGTTCTAAGAAGGGTTATAGAAAGATTTAAAGATTTATTCTATAAATAGAAACAATGAAGTACTCGATCAATATGATTGTAAGATTGTATAGAAGCATTATATTTTTGTACGAATCTCCAATTATTTCTTATTTATCGGTCCCCTTATTTATTTGTTTTTGTTCTCTCTCTTCCTTTTTTATATTTTTCTGAAATTCTATGTTGACAAAGTATCATGCTCTTACCTCTCTTCTTTCTGCCCTTGTTTGTGTTTTCGTTATGTAATTGTATATTATCTGTTATTGGCTTACGAAAAAAAAACACAAGAGAAGAGAAGTGCGCCAGCACAACAAAAGAGGAGAAGTGTGCCAGCACAACAAGGGAGAAGTGCTCCGCACAACAAGAGAGGAGAAGTGCTCCAGCGCAACAAGATAGGAGAATTGTGCCAGCGCAACAAGAGAGGAGAAGTGCTCCAGCGCAAGAAGAGAGAAGTGTGCCAGCACAACAAGGGAGAAGTGCTCCAGCACAACAAGAGAGGAGAAGTGCTCCAGCGCAACAAGAGAGGAGAAGTGTGCCAGCACAACAAGAGAGAAATGTTCCAGCACAAGAGGAGAAGTGCTCCAACGCAACAAGAGAGGACAAGTGCTCCAGCGTATTAAGAAAGGAGAAGTGCTCCAGCACAACAAGAGAGGAGACGTGGACCAGCACAACATGAGAGAAGTGCTCCAGCACAGCAGGAGAGGAGAAGTGCCCCAGCACAACAAGAGAGGAGAAGTTCAGAAGAAGTGGAGAAGTGTGGCTCAGGGGTTAGAGGCGGCAGACCCGGAAGCTGAGATCGGCCCCGGACCAGGGTTCAATTCCCCGCCCCGACGGGGGTTGGGCTTAATATTTCCACGGACTCGATAATTCTCGCTCCGGTGCCTACTCGACTCACGGGTTGACACTCTGCGACTCTGGGCAATAGCTTGCTTAATCTCCACAACGGCCCCTCGCGGCGGGATGCCTGGCTTTCACCTTGCGGATACCCTGCCGGGGTATCTCACAGGGGAATACCAGGACGGGTTCCCTAAGCAAGCGCATAGATGCCTGCGATGTGGGCGATATGCGCTATATAAATACTTGTACATTTACATTCACCAGAACAACAAGAGAGAAGTGCTCCAGCACAGCAAGAGATGTGAAGTGCACCAGCGCAACAAAAGAGGAGAAGTGTGCCAGCGCAACAAGAGAGAAGTGCGCAAGCACATCAAGAGAGAAGTCCTCCAAAACCACAAGAGAGAAGTGCTCCAGCACAAGAGAGGAGAAGTGTGCCAGCCCAACAAGAGAGGAGAAGTGCTCTAGCGCAAGAAGAGAGAAGTGTGCCAGCACAACAAGAGAGAAGTGATCCAGCACAACAAGAGAGGAGATGTGCTCCAGCACAACAAGAGAGGACAAGTGCTCCAGCGCAACAAGAGAGAAGAAGGGTGCCAGCACAACAAGAGAGAAGTGTTCCAGCACAACAAGACAAGAGAGTGCTCCAGCGCAACAAGAGAGAAGTGTACCAGCACAACAAGAGAGAAGTGCTCCAGCGCAACAAGAGAGGAGAAGTGCTCCAGCGCAACAAGAGAGAAGAAGTGTGCCAGCACAACAAGAGAGAAGAAGTGTGCCAGCTCAACAAGACAAGAGAAGTGCTCCAGCGCAACAAGAGAGAAGTGTACCAGCACAACAAGAGAGAAGTGCTCCAGCACAGCAAGGGAGGAGAAGTGCACCAGCGCTACGAGAGAGGAGAAGTGTGCCAGCGCAACAAGAGAGAAGTATTCCAGCACAACAAGAGAGGAGAAGTGCTCCAGCGCAACAGAGAAGATGGGTGTGCCAGCACAACAAGAGATAAGCGTTCCAGCACAACAAGAGAGAAGAAGTGCTCCAGCGCAACAAGAGAGAAGTTGCCAGCACAACAATAGAGAACTGTTCCAGCACAACAGAGAGAAGTGCTCCAGCACAGCAAGAGAGGAGAAGTGCTCCAGAACAACAAGAGAGAAGAAGTGCACCAGCTCAACAAGAGAGAAGTGCTCCAGCACAGCAAGAGAGGTGAAGTGCACCAGCGCAACAAGAGAGGAGAAGTGTGCCAGCGGAACAAGAGAGAAGTATTCCAGTACAAGAGAAGAGAAGTGCTCTAGCGCAACAAGAGAAGAGCGGTGTGCCAGCACAACAAGAGATAAGTGTTCCAGCACAACAAGAGAGAAGAAGTGCTCCAGCGCAACAAGAGAGAAGTTTGCCAGCACAACAATAGAGAACTGTTCCAGCACAACAAGAGAGGAGAAGTGCTCCAGCACAGCAAGAGAGGAGAAGTACCCCAGCACAACAAGAGAGGAGAAGTGCACCAGCACAACAAGAGAGAAGTGCTCCAGCACAACAAGAGATGTAAAGTGCACCAGCGCAATAAAAGAGGAGAAGTGCGCCAGCACAACAAGAGAGGAATAGTGTGCCAGCTCAACAAGAGAGGAGAAGTGCTCCAGCGCAACAAGAGAGAAGTGTGCCAGCATACAAGAGAGAAGTGCTCCAGCACAGCAAGAAAGGAAAAGTGTGCTTGTACAACAAGAGAGGAGAAGTGCACCAGCACAAGAGAGAAGTACACCATATATTATGAGATATGATGCAATTATGCTCTCTACCTTTCGCACAATGCAGCCCAGCAAGTTCCCTTGCTGCTTTGTGTTTCTTAAAAATATAGTAAATCTCCCTCAATTTGATATTTGAGAAACACTGACAGTAAAAGAGGCAGCCAGTTTCAAAAAGGATGGCTTCTGATGTTGAAATATCTTCTGTGATGAAAAAGCAATGAAGAAGAGAAAGGATATGGTGTGGCTTAGCCGCCAGCGAAGATGGTGGCTCTCCGGTAGAGCTTCTCTGGGAGATGCGGTAAGACCCCATGGCATCCTGACTTCATCGCAGTCAGAGGGCTCCTAACGACGTCGGAATTTTCCCTGAATATGAGAACGTCTCCGGTGCGTTCCGCGGCGCTCCTCCAACGAGGCTTTACTGCATTGCGGTTTTCCTAATCTCGGACGAGGTTGCCGCCGTCATTTCCTTTCATCCTCCAACGCACAAGAGGTAATCACCTTCTTTCAGAATGCAGCCTTTTCTCACAATGCGAAGCTTCTCCTGGCATCCTTCTTCTTCCGCCTGCCTCTGTAAGCCCTCTCATGTAACGTTTAATGAGCATTAATTTGTCTGATTAAAGCTCTGGAACTTACATGCTCCATTTTGAAAGCCCCTTCTGTACATTTGCTTCTAAACGCTTCACAAGGCGGTAAACCGCTTTCTAATTCAACATTTTTGTCTCTCTTCCCTTGACTTTTACCCTGATTTATGTCAGTCAGTTCAGTTCAATTTGCTTTATTCGATTTTGGTTTAAAATCATAAAAGCGTACAGTTAAAAACAGTCATAAAAAAACATAAATGCAATAGCACAAAGTATCTACAAGTTAAAAACTTAGGCCCAGCCTGTGGGAATAATTTCCTTATTGATTACGTGCTTTTCACAGGATTAGCATTCACAGTTCTATCATTAGATCATATTGTCCCTGACCTCAGCACCGATTTAAAGCACCTCCGGGCCCTGGTGTGAGGTCAGAGGTGCGCGCCGCAGTTGAGGCTTCGGTAGTTGTGGTCCCGGGGCGACTGCGTGATGCAAAAGGGGGGTTGACTCTTGGCCGGTGGCGGCGTTTGTGTCCCCGGTATGGCCTGGGTGCAGGTAGGTGCTTTCTCTGTCTCCCCCGAGCTCCGCCGACCTCAGCACCGATTTAAAGCTTTAAAGCGCCTCCGGGCGCTGGCGCGAGGTCAGAGGTACCCTGATTTATGCTACAATTTTTTTTGTTATTTCAACTTGTGCATTGCTGCCTCATACCATAATAGCAACTAAACATGCTTCAACCAGAATCTATTGCTGGTGTTTGTTGGACCTGGCCGCGTGGCGTGGCCCCACTCCTCCCGCATGGCGGGTCCCGGACTACCTCAACCCCTGTTCCCCGGCCAAGAGCAGCACCATCCACCCTCCACGAGTGCCGCCCCTCCGGGCAGCCCCCAGCTCTTCCCCGGTGGGACTCGACCACGTCTCCTCAACACCCTCGACTGGCCCGGACCCTTTCCCGGACCACCGTCCCCGGCCCAGCCGCCATCTTGGACCCTCCACGACCAGGCCTCGTGGCCTCGGCCTGACCCCAGCCGCAGACCCAGCAAAGCCCCGACATCGAGGCACCACGATCCAACCAGGGGGTAAAGAGACCACTTGAGGAGTCAATGGGGGAAAGAGTTTTGATGGTCCCCCATCCGCCTGGTTTTGATCACCCCTAGCCTCCCTGGGCGCTGGCTCCAACCCCCTGCTGGGTGTCTGGACTCGCACATCCCGGACCCTCCGACCTCCAAGTGCGAGGGTCCGGACATCAAAGGGCACTAGACCTATAACTGGGGCAGCTCCGGAGCAGGTCGGCAGTTGTATCCTGGAGTCGAGAGACACCGAGACAAACTCATCTTCTTGCAACTACCTTTGGAGTCCTGCTGGCGCTGCCGCGGCTCATCTTCGTGAACCATCCTTGGAGTCCTGCTGGCGCTGCCGCGGCTGATCTTCGCGAACCATCCTTGGAGTCCTGCTGGCGCTGCCGCGGCTCATCTTTGTGAACCATACTTGGAGTCCTGCTGGCGCTGCCGCGGCTCATCTTCGTGAACCATCCTTGGGGTCCTGCTGGCGCTGCCGCGGCCCACCTTCGTGAACCATCTGTGGAGTCTTGCTGGCGCAGCCGCGGCCTATACCGGAGAACCCTCCAGCTCGAGGATTGAGAGCTGTGCGCCAGATATCCCTGTACCAGGCCGGTACCAAGACTGTCCCGCTACCCCCTTTCCACAGAGACTAAGTGTAAGGGGATCCCAGAATACCGCTCCTTCTGTATCGTTACGATAACCTGCCAAAGAATACTGATGAAAGTGTTAATAACCTATCTTTGTGTGGCGTCCATCTGTAGGGGGGGTGGTTGCTCGGCTGTACGATCTTAGGAGAGGGCCCTCGCCTGAGGCCTCTCCCCCGTGCTCGGCCGACCCTCAGATTTTCCGTCCAACATTGGTGGCCAGCGGCGCGATTCGAGCCGACGCAAATCGTACAGAGAGTAACTCGCCCCACTACAAACGAAAAACACACAGCGACCATGACGACTAAAGAAACCAGACCAACCGCAAAATTCCAGATGGAACGGCTGGAAGATTACAGTCACAAGGAACTGAAGCAATTCTGCATAGACTTCGCTATCGCTACCAAGAGACTAAGCACCAAAGACGATCTCAAGCAGGCCCTGCAGACTTGGGTGGAGACGGGAGCGTCGCCACCCCAAAACGAAAACATCGCAATCACTGAGAACTTTGCAACCCCCGAGGGGGAGGGAAACACAGGCCTCTCTCACGAGGACGCCCGAGAACGAGAGAGGAGCCGGCTCCACGAGTTGGAACTGGCTAGACTCCGCTTAGATGGGGAACTGCAACTAGCGGAAAAGAAGATAGCCCTTGAGCAACTACGATTACAAGGAGACCTGGAAGAGAAAAGAAGCCAGAGGGAGCTGGAGGAGAAGAAGCTCGCGTATGAGCACGAGCGCGGTTTCAAAGAACTAGAGATTAGGAAACGAAACGGGGACACCGGCGTCTCCGGGAACCAGAGCTCCACTCCCTCGACGGACACCAAGGTCCACATCCCCAAAGATGTCGTCCGAGAGTACTATAAGAACGATGACATCCAGCAATGGTTTAAGGCCTACGAGGTAGCCATGACCTCCCACCGGGTTCCGCAAAAAGACTGGGGGGCCAGGTTGTGGGGGAGATTCGTCAACGAAGGGAGAGACGCGCTGCTACAGCTCCCCGACGCTGAGATGACCTCCTACGAGCATATGAAAGCCGCCCTCCTCACTCGCTATGGGCTCACCCCCGAGATGTACCGGCAGCGATTCCGAGACTGTAAAAGGATCCCCGGTACCACCTGGGTAGAATATGTAAACTTTTACAGCAGAGCCTTAGAGGGGTGGATCAAGGGCAGCCAGGTCACCACCTATGAACAATTGTTTGATCTCATCGTATGGGAACACCTCTCCAATAACTGTTTCGTTGAACTAAGGCAGCATCTCCTTGACAGCAAACTGACGAGCCCCGGAAACTCGCCATTGAAGCGGATCGATGGGAGAGCACCCGGGTCCCCCGGAACTGGGCGGGAGACCAAGGCCGAGCCTCCCAGGGATCCCACCGTCCGCGAGGAGGAGGAGGAGGCCAGGGCCGGGGCCGGGACACCGCCACCGTACCCCCCACCAGCACTCCCCCGTCCCTGGCCGGGAGAGGAAGCCCGCCGGCACGGCTGGGATCCCACCCCAACGTTATCTGCCACAAATGCCAGCGACCCGGTCATTACGCCAATGACCCCAACTGTCCAAGAAACCAACCATCCAACCCCACGGGTCCGCCAAACCGCCAGATCGCCGCCGCCTCCCTGGGGAGGAACAAGGCGAAGAAGAAGCCGAAGACTGTGAACAATACCAGACCGAGTGGGAACCCGCAGCCATGTCCCTGGTATGTCTAGGCGAAAGAGACATGATCCCACAGGGCCCCCATCCCGGCCAACACACAGAAGTACAGCCAGTGGGTCACCATTAATGGACGCCGGGCTGAAGCCCTCCACGACATGGGAGCCAGCGTAACGGCCGTCCGTTGCCATCTGGTGACCCCGGATCAAATCCTGCCCAATGTGCTATGCCCAGTACGGTCCGCGGATAACTCTGAAAGCCTGTGCCAGATGGCCCACATCCCCTTTGAATGGGGGGGAGTGTCGGGCATGCTGAAAGTGACCATCCGAGACGATGCCCCCGTGGACTGCCTCCTGGGGAACGACCTCGAGAGCTCCCCCTGGACTGCCGTTGAACAGAGGGAGCACCTGGGGATGCTTGGCCTCCCTGAATGGGTCTGTGCGACGACCCGATCCATGGCCACCCGCGCCATCCCCTCCACTGAAGAACCCGAGTGGCCCGAGCCTCCACCGCCCGTCATCACTGAAGACACCACCCTTGAACCCGGTCCACCGGGGCCCAACCACGAAGAACGTGACCCACTCCGCGACCTCCCGGAGCTGGCTCAGTGGCGCCAGGAAGGTGGCCCCACTCAAGAACAGTTCCGCCAAGAACAAAAAACGTGTCCCTCCCTCGGGGGGATCCGACAGCAAGCCGCAGCCCAGAGCGCAGGGGATGCCTCGGGGGGCTCACTGGGTCTATTGGGACAATGAGCTCCTCTACAGCGAACAGAAGATTGCCGAGCTAGGGGCCAGCTGGGTGCTGGTAGTTCCCCTCCGATTCCGAGACTTCCTCCTGAACCTGGCTCATGATGTACCTCTCGCCGGGCACCTGGGGCAGGACAAAACTTACAGCCGCCTGGAGACCCACTTCTACTGGCCCAAGATGAGGAACGATGTGATCAACCACTGCCGAGCCTGCCCCACCTGCCAGGCCAGCAGGAAGAGCGGCAGAAAACTAAAAGTCCCCCTGCAACCCTTTCCAGTCGTCAACACTCCCTTCGAGCGGGTAGGGATTGACATTGTGGGGCCCCTGGAGCCCCGGACATCGCAAGGTCACCGGTTCATACTCGTCCTGGTGGACCATGCTACCCGCTATCCCGAAGCCATACCTCTCCGGACCGTGACAGCGCCCGTGGTGGGCCGGGCCCTGATGGGAATCTTCTCGCGGGTGGGCTTCCCTCGAGAAGTCGTCAGTGATCGAGGCACGAACTTCATCTCCCGATACATGAAGTCCCTATGGCAACAGTGCGGGGTCACATACAAATTTACGACTCCCTACCACCCGCAAGGGAACGGACTGGTGGAACGCTTCAATCGCACCCTCAAGTGTATGATCATGGGCCTAGCAGAGCCCTTACGACGCCAATGGGACGTGTTGCTGCCCTGCCTCCTATTTGCCTACCCGGAGGTCCCACAGAAGTCCCTGGGATTCAGCCCCTTCGAGCTATTGCATGGGCACCCCGTCCGGGGTCCCCTAAGTCTGGTCAAAGAAGGATGGGAGGTGACCACCCCGAATGCTCCTCCTGATGTGTACCGGTACCTCCTGACCCTCCGGAACCAGACTCAGCGGTTCAGGGAACTTGCCAAGGCCAACCTCGAAGCCAGCCAAGAAGACATGAAACAATGGTATGATCAAAATGCCTCATCCATTGAGTTCGAGCCGAGACAACAGGTCTGGGTCATGTCCCCGGTCGAACCGTGTGCCCTCCAGGACAAATGGACGGGGACCTTCAAGGTGGTGGAGCGCAAGGGCCCTGTCACCTACCTGGTGGACATGGAGTCCCCCAGGAACCCCCTCCGGGTCCTCCATCCCAACCAACGTAAGCCTCACTTTGTCCGCTCAGAACTTAGCCTCCTGCTGGCTACCGACAGTGGGGCTGAAGAGGACTCCGAGCCCCTACCCGACCTCCTGAAAACCCTCGAAAAAGACGGCTCCTTGGAAGGAGTCAACCTCTCTTCCACCCTGACCCCAGCACAACTCCAAAGCTGCCAAGACCTATTACGACAATTTGCCGATCTATTCTCTCTCACCCCCGGGGTTACCCCATGGTGCCTCCACGATGTCGACACCGGGGATAGCCCACCTATACGGCACCGGGCCTACCGAGTTCCCGATCGGGTACGCGCCTGCATCCAGTCAGAAGTGTCCAAGATGCTGGCTCTAGGAGTGAACGAACCCTCGACAGCCCATGGGCCAGCCCGGTCGTGCTGGTCCCCAAGGCCGCCGCCCCTGGCGTCGCCCCCGAACTCAGGTTTTGTGTGGACTACCGGGGCCTGAACGCCGTCACCCGCACAGACGCTCACCCCATCCCTCGGGCTGATGAACTGATCGACCGCCTGGGGGCAGCCCGCTACCTGAGCACCTTCGACCTAACCGCCGGCTACTGGCAGATCGGCCTCACCCCGGGCTCCCAGGAGCGATCCGCCTTCTCCACCCCTGATGGCCACTACCACTTCAGGGTGATGCCCTTCGGGATGAAAAACGCCCCCGCCACGTTCCAGAGACTGGTGAATAAGGTGCTGGCGGGGCTCGAGGAGTTCAGCGCCGCCTACCTGGACGATATTGCGGTGTACAGTCTCCACTGGGCCGAACACCTCCAACACCTCCATGAGGTCTTGGCCGCCCTCCGAAGGGCAGGACTAACAATAAAAGCCAGCAAGTGCCAAATCGGCCAAGGGTCCGTGACCTACCTGGGGCACCTTGTGGGAAGTGGCCAGGTGGCCCCCCTCCAACCCAAGATCGCCGCCATCCGGGCCTGGGAACCCCCGGTCACCCAAACAAAGGTCCGAGCCTTCCTGGGGCTCACGGGATATTACCGGCACTTCGTAAAAGACTACGGCAGCATTGTGGGCCCCCTCACAGAACTCACGTCAAAGAAACACCCACCGAAGGTACACTGGACACCCGAGTGTCAGGCCACCTTTGAGACCCTCAAGACAGCAATGTGCACCGCACCCGTGCTTTAAGCCCCCGACTACAGCCGGGAATTCATAGTACAAACCGATGCCTCTGATCATGGCGTCGGAGCAGTTCTCTCCCAAATCAATACCGAGGGAATTGACCAGCCAGTAGCCTTCATTAGCCGACGTCTGCTGGCCCGAGAACAGCGCTGGAGCACCATCGAGTGGGAGGCCTTCGCCGTGGTGTGGGCTCTCAAGATACTCCGGCCCTATCTCTTCAGCACCCACTTCCGGGTACAAACTGACCACTGACCCCTGCAATGGCTGATGCAGATGCGAGGGGAGAATCCGAAGCTGTTGCGTTGGTCCATCTCTCTGCAAGGGATGGACTTCACTGTGGAGCATCGCCCAGGCAACGACCACGCCAACGCAGACGCCCTGTCCCGCTTCTTCCGCCTCGGCGAGGAGAATACCCAAGAAGATGGGTGACTCTCCCTGCCTTCAGCTGGGGGGGGACGCGTGTTGGACCTGGCCGCGTGGCGTGGCCCCACTCCTCCCGCATGGCGGGTCCCGGACTACCTCGACCCCTGTTCCCCGGCCAAGAGCAGCACCATCCACCCTCCACGAGTGCCGCCCCTCCGGGCAGCCCCCAGCTCTTCCCCGGTGGGACTCGACCGCCTCTCCTCAACCCCCTCGGCTGGCCCGGACCACCGTCCCCGGCCCAGCCGCCATCTTGGACCCTCCACGACCAGGCCTCATGGCCTCGGCCCGACCCCAGCCGCAGACCCAGCAAAGCCCCGACATCGAGGCACCACGATCCAACCAGGGGGTAAAGAGAACACTTGACGAGTCAATGGGGGAAAGAGTTTCGATGGTCCCCCATCCGCCTGGTTTCAATCACCCCTAGCCTCCCTGCGCGCTGGCTCCAACCCCCTGCTGGGTGTCTGGACTCGCACATCCCGGACCCTCCGACCTCCAAGTGCGAGGGTCCGGACATCAAAGGGCACCAGACCTATAACTGGGGCAGCTCCGGAGCAGGTCGGCAGTTGTATCCTGGAGTTGAGAGACACCGAGACGAACTCATCTTCTTGCAACTACCTTTGGAGTCCTGTTGGCGCTGCCGCGGCTCATCTTTGTGAACCATCCTTGGAGTCCTGCTGGCGCTGCCGCGGCTCATCTTCGTGAACCATCCTTGGAGTCCTGCTGGCGCTGCCGCGGCTCATCTTCGTGAACCATCCTTGGAGTCCTGCTGGCGCTGCCGTGGCTCATCTTCGTGAACCCTCCTTGGGGTCCTGCTGGCGCTGCCGTGGCCCACCTTCGTGAACCATCTGTGGAGTCATGCTGGCGCTGCCGCGGCCCATACCGGAGAACCCTCCAGCTCGAGGATTGAGAGCTGTGCGCCAGATATCCCTGTACCAGGCCGGTACCAAGACTGTCCCGCTACCCCTTTTCCACAGAGACTAAGTGTAAGGGGATCCCAGAATCCCGCTCCTTCTGTATCGTTACGATAACCTGCCAAAGAATACTGATAAAAGTGTTAATAACCTATCTTTGTGTGGCGTCCATCTGTAGGGGGGGTGGTTGCTCGGTTGTACGATCTTAGGAGAGGGCCCTCGCCTGAGGCCTCTCCCTAGTGCTCGGCCGACCCTCAGATTTTCCGTCCAACAGTGTTGGTTCCTCCTCTTGTTTCTTCAGGACCATTCCTATGCTATTATCCTCACAGCTTAAAATTGCAATACCTGTGTAATACTGCATCTACCTTATTGGATTTGCGACTTTTATATTCTTTTTTCCTATTATGTGGTGATTGAAGAGAGCGAGTTGCTCCTCTGATCGGCCCACAAAAGTATTCACTAAAAATTCTACGCTTTTCTCAAGATATTTAGCGATGGAGGATTCCCTCGGATCTGCGTCAAAGGGCTCCTCTTCTTCGATACCTGCCCCTGTTGTTGCAGGGAAGGTCTCCACAAAACAACAAAAAAAGACCCAGCTTCACCACAGAAACCTTCCTCTCCAGTCTCTATGGACAAGCTACTAGAAGCAATACGTTATTTGAAAAACAGGGGACCCCTACAGTACTAAGTTTGCTGTACGTAGGGAAAACGACAATATGGGAAAAGTGCAATTATAGCAAACATTCAATTTATAGATGCCATATCTCTCAGAACAACAAACATTAATACATAATAGAAAAAACGACCTTAGTGGTTCTATTATAAGTATTGCAACACAAAATATTTTGATATGCACAACATTTCATTTTATATTGATTTTTGGATCAGACATTATTATTTCTTAAATATTTTCATTTTATATTTCATTAAATTGTTAAATAAACATGCATATAAAATAAACAACAATTTACATAAATAAGAGAAAAAGACAAACAAAAATTACAACATGTCACACTGGACCGGTCTATATTCTATTGCGGTAGGCAAAGCGGTTGGGTTTCACAAACATCAAAAAAAGACCCACCTTCACCACAGAAACCTTCCTCTCCAGTGTCTATGGACGTGCTACTAGAAGCAATACGTTCATTGCGACCAATCATGGAAGACACATCCACCAAACTACAACTTCTGACTGAGAATTGGTCAGCGATGAATGAAAGACTCACCGTGGTGGAGCGAAATGTCTCCTCGATTGAAATCCCTGAGAGTAAGGTTAGTTCTTTGCAATCCCAGGTCAATTTACTTCAAAAACAGGTGAAGGACCTTGAAAATAGAAACAGGCCGGACAATCTGCATATATATGGCCTGGTGGAGGGAACAGAGACTAATGACCCACTTACCTTTTTTAAGTCCTTTTTCCCAAAAATGTTGAACTTGCCACCAGATACCTCTCTCAACAACCAGCGTGCCCACTGCCTTGGCCGTCAACAAGTCACTTCTGTCAATTCCCAACGTCCTAGAGGTGTTATTTTATATTTTTGGGAATACACCGATCTCCTCAAAGTTCTTTCAGCAGCTAGATCACTCAAACGTGTCGTCTGATCTGGTTCTACTCTCTACTTCGCTCAAGACTACGCTTGATTATACCTTGTATCTCTCCTGGTGGGGTCTTCTCGACACCATTACGATGATGCTTATACCTCTTATTTTTCACACAATATCCAATATCCCTGTATCAATCCCCCTAAAAATGTTTAAGAAATGAACTGTGCTCTATCCTCTTTTTTATGGAGCAACAAGAAATTCTGCATGTCTCTTTGCAAATTAATGCGTCCTAAATCAGAGGATGGTGTTAACTTCCCCCATTTCCTTCTCTACCATAAATCTTTTATGCTCCGTCAAGCTTTACGGTGGCTTTCCACGCCCTCACTGGTCTCTCCTCTTTGGACACAACTTGAACTTTCTTATCTCTCTTCTTTCTCCCACAAACCGCAATCCCTTCCTACTCCTATCATTAAACACACATCTACGATTCTGAAATCCACTTTGCCAGACAAACCCAAGGATTGGACTTCTTTTTCTAACTCTACAATTTGGCACAACAACCTGTTATTAATATGTGGCAAGCCTTTCTATTGGAAATCTTGGCGGCATAGAGGCTTAATCTGGATACACCAATTATTTGTGCAAGATGAGATTCTGTCTTTTTCGCAAATTAGTGAACTTTTTCATCTTCCCTCATCCTTTTGCACTAAATACTCCACGCTACAACAAGCCATTTTATCTGCTCGATCCCAACACATAGTTCCACGCCCTCCCACTACTCATATGCCTCTCTCCAATGCCAATTTACACTCTCTTCTGCATACTAACCCCAATGCCTCTACTGTTTATACCCATTTCCATGCTTCCTGCACTCTTCGTGAAAAAACCAAGGTTGAACTCTCTTGGGAAACTTACTTGAATTTTAACTGGTCTACGGCTACATGGACCAAACTTTGGACTAAGAAAAAGAAGGTCTCCAGATCAGCGAGCACTATGCAAACATTATTTTTTGTTTAAAATGTACTATTATTGACCCCGGTTGCTTTACATACACGACACGCCACTTTGTCTGAGGTTTGCTGGTCATGCTCTTCCTTGCATGCCGACCTTCACCATTTACTTTTCACATGCCCCTTGTCCATGCCTTTTGGGAACAGGTATGGTCTCAAAGCAATTACATTTTTGGTTATAGTCATCCTTTCTCCATTTCTTGTGTATTTTTAAGTAGCTTATTTCCTATATGGACACAATGTGATTCTAACACAACAATAATTGACTTATTGATAGCAGTGGCCTTCCAGCAAATCACCAAAAATTGGAAGGATTTTACTAAATTGTCTTACCAAGCTTGGTGGTAAGCTGTGTGTTACAACCACCGCTAGGACACGACTCTTGTATACCCTGGCAATGAAACGCTTGAATGTTTGGTTACCTGTTAATTTATTTCTCAATGCCAGATGTTCCTCTGCCCTGACTCCTGTACAACAAGAAGTTCCCAAACCCCCTTTACTTTCCTCTTGGTGTTATTACCAATGCATGATCTTTCTGGATTTTCGTAATCTGTTTCACTTCTAGATACAATTTGCAACTCTTCTTTATTGATAATGACTAATTTGTATTTCCTTCTTACTCCTCCTTTCTGACATACAGGCTGCTTATGTATTCAAATTTTCTCGTAGTTATTGTTCCTTGGTTTATCATTGATTAATGTGACTCTTTTTGTTCTACTGTATTTTGTTGCATGACTCATTTTTTCTCTTAATAAAATCGTTCTTGAACTAAAAAAAAAAGATAAAGGATCCAAGGGCATAATTATCGCTATTGCTTGGTTAGAGACAAAAATTTACCGCAGCGCTGCGACGATTTTTACCGCAAATAAACCTTGGTATTACCAAGGTTTAACGCAAATGCGGTAAAAATCGCCGCAAAGCATGAATATCGCTGAAAAGTCAGCGATATTCATGCATTAGCGAGCTAATGCTCTTAGCCATGTTATCCACCTCCCATTGGATGACATGGCTAAGAACTGCTCAGGGCAGGTGTTAGCTTTTGGAGATATTCCCGCTTAGCGTGAATATCTCCAAACGTTGGTAATAGGAGATAGTGATGTTAGCGACTGTTTTCAGTCGCTAACATCTTGGCACGCCCACTCTGCATCTCATTAGTGATAAATATCACTGACATGCAAAGTGGGGCCCAAGATGGTCGCTATCTCCTACTAGCTGTCACTAACTGGTGTTAGCGGCAGCTATGTAATAGGGAGATAATTTTATCTCTGCTTTCTTGGCTTTTAAAGCCAAAAAAGCGGAGATAAACTCCCTTGATAATATGCCCCCCAGTGAAGCCTTAGGGTGATGTCGAAGCCAGCATCACACACCTGTGCAATACGTGTAATCAAGTGTGGAAATGGCTAAGCCCCTTTAGACAGACGAAGTACATTTTGCAATAGTAGAAATGGTACAAATGGTTTTGCAAAATGATTCCTGCCTTTGCAATAGAAAATGCAGGAAATTAATTCTGCTAAATATTTGCTAAAATAATAATAATAATTAAGGGCCGTTCAGAGCTCAAGGGGGGCACACAATTGGCGATTCACACACGCCAAAATCCAGTCACACACTGTGCACCTGCTTTGCCAGCGCCAGCCTGCACCCTGAATGACATGGTGCCTATCCCCACCGCCCCCCACCCATCCTCCCCTCACCTGAGGTGGTTTGGGTGGTGACTTCCATTCCGCATAGACTGCTACTCTGGATTCTACTGACGTGACACCCTGGCACCTACCTGCACTCTGTAGGAGGGGATACCCTGCTGCAGCCATAGTCTGCATGCCCTGGAGCAAGAAATGTGTAAGGAGGAAATGATGGAAGGAAGAGGAGATGGCCTAACGGCTAGGGCGGTCGACCGCAAATCTGGAGACTGAGTTCGAGTCTCGGCAATGACGCTGAACATCCTGTGATTCTGGGCAAATCACTTAGGGGCATATTATCAAGAACGGCGTTCAAATTATCGCCAGTTAAGCGGCAGAAAACTGCTGCTAAAGCGGCGATAATGGGATTGATAATATGGCCAGGAGAATTCCAATAGAAGCCCATGTTCACACCAGAACATGGACTTCGATTGGAATTCTCAAGGGCTTATTATCAAGCCCATTATCGCCGAAAACTGCCGCTAAACCTGTGATAATTTGTAACGCTGTTCTTGATAATATATCCCCTAATCTCCCTTTCCCATGCCCTCATGTATTGCAACTGTTGCTATATAAAGCACTCTGATACCCGATTGAAGTCAAGTTTGCGCTATATAAAAAAACTCTGTAAAAAAAAAAACTAGTCACTGTCAGGTTGTCACGGGTTTAGAGATGTGTGAGCTGTTCTTAAATTTCTTACCCTTACATGAAAAACGGAGTGGGCTGTGTCCTTTAGGGGTTTCAGAACTATTACATAGTATGTCTGTCAATGGTCGACGCTTCTTTTTTCACTGCTTGCTGATCGGGGCAAAATAATTCATTAATCACAATTGGGCATATTACCAAGAAATAGCGATAATTATCGCTAAGCAGGGCTAGCGGCAATAATTTTATCGCCGCGCTTTGACGATTTTTATCACTGAGATACCTTGCTATTATCAAGGTTTATCTCAAAAGCGATAAAAATCATGTGAAATGCATGAATATCGCTGAATAATCAGTGATATTCATGCATTAGCGACCAAATGCTCTTAGCCATGTTATCCACCTCCCATTGGATAACATGGCTAAGAACTGGTCAGGGGCAGGTGTTAGTTTTTGGCGATAGCGGGAATATTTCCATTGCTACGCCTGTGTTGGTAATAGGAGATAGCGAGGTTAGCGACTGTTTCAGTCGCTAACAGGTTGGGAACGCCCACCTTGCATGTCATTAGCGATAAATATCGCTGACATGCAAAGCGGGCCCCAAACCGCTCGCTATCGCCTAAAACTGTCGCTAACATCAGTTAGCGACAGCTTGGTAAACCAGTGATAATTCAATATCAATCAATATCTTGATAATATGCCCCCATGTGCCATATTATCAAGAAAGGGCGATACATTATCGCCGCTTTTATTGGCAGGAAACTGCCGCTAAAGCGGCGATAATGTATTGCCCTTTCTTGTTAAAATGGCCCTCTGTTTCACTTATAATTGAGCAACGCGTTATTTAAAGCCCAACCCCCATACAAGTGCAATTTGATGTTAACTCCAAGAACGGCACCATTTACCAGGACCAAATGAAATACAAGTGAGACAGAAAAGGGTACCTAATCCAGCACCATCATCTGTGGACGAGTGTGGGGGCAGGAGAGACGTTCTTCTCGGGATCCAGGTGGCAACTTTTAGCTCCGAGACAGTCCGCAACTTCTGAACGCTGAACCACTTGCATGGTGACATGCCATGTAATGCCAGTTTTGAAGTCAAGAAATGAATTTAATTTTATCGTTAGATTTTTATTTGTAATGTTTTATCGCCCTCTTGTGGATAGTTTATAAATAACACAGTGCTTTTTTTTGCTAATTTGCAACAACGTAATGTCAAATACACAAGAATTAAAGCACTATCATAATTGATTATTAACATCAATTTCCTAACAAAATCATATTTACAACGAGCGGGTTTTAATACTGTTGTTAAGATTACTAAGATTATGTTGAGTCAAAACTACAAACTCCAAGGATGTAAATTGTTTTCTTGAAAGTTTCCAGAAAAGTATTTCTCGAAGACTGTGGAATTGAAACTCAAAGGAATAAAACAACATGAGTTAGTTTCTAAATTTCATTTAAAATGCATATAAATTGTAATTTAACTTTTTGATTTAATAACCAACTAACTAGTAAAAAAAGTGTGCAAAGCTTCATCTCCTACTAGTGGAAAGTCTATGAACCACACACTAATTTTGTTTTCAGATGTAGAACTATATATGATTTCTGTGATATTTGAAGATTGAAGGGTTTTATGCGCGTAGGTTTTTTCAGTTTGCAAACAACCCGATTTGCAGAATCGTGCTATTTGCCACCAGAAAAAAGCATTTTCCTATGTACCTAACCCATTTGGCCATTCAGTAACACATTACCGAATCGCAAAAAGGGTTAGTGGTTCTTTAATTGGAAGGGGCATGTTAAGAACGTCCCTACCTAATAGTGACTCGTAGCTGTATGAATGAATGATTTGTGACTGAAATGCTGTCGCAAAACATTTCGGGGCATATTTATGAGTTCTGGCGCATCTCTGCAAATCAGCAGGGATGCGCCAGAACTGATGCGTGACGCAATTCCCTCCTTGCGGCATCACAGATGCGCCGCATTTACAATGCGGCGCACCATGGTGCAAAGAAGGGCAGATGCGTGATGCATCTTGTGGTGTACGGGCGGCGCATTGCTGGAGTAGCGTCGCAAGTGCGACGCAACTGCTGCAATGTACAGAGGCCACCCGTACATAACGTGGTGCGTCACTCCTTACGCCTGCTTCAAGCAGGCGTAAGGATTTGACGCAGCAGCCTCGTAAAACTAACTCAGTGAAATCTTGTAGATTTCACTGCGTCAGTTTTACGGGGCTTTCCTACGAGGGAACGCCCACCCTGCGACAGAACGCCCACATGAAACCTGACGCAGGTTTCATGTTGCGCAGTGCTTTACAACGTGACGCATCTGCCTAGATGCGTCACGTTGTAAATAGGGCGCAGAGATGCGTCACGTTTCCGCACCATTGCGTCACGCAATGGCGGCGTAAACGTGGCGCAAGTCCGTCATAAATCTGCCCCAAACTTTCTACTACCAAATTCAATTTAGCTGTAACCCATTCAAAAATGGGAAGGGGTCACCCGAGGACAACTTCCCATTTGCAAATGCATACAAAAACGTTCTTTAAGAGCAGGCATTGGTCCTACGGACCACTGCCTGCTTTTAAAAAACCAAACTGAAGCATTTCATTTTTCTTTTTGAAAGGCATCCCTTTTGACTTTAAGGAAAAAAGGATGCATTTAAAAAAACATTGCTTTATTTAAAATGCAAACACAGACATGGTGGTCTGCTGTCCCCAGTGGGCCACCATCCCTGAGTTTTTGCAATTACTAATGAGTCGCAAATTGAGACCTAACTCATGAATATTAAGGTAGGTCAATTGCAACCCCATTAGGAATTGCTAAATGTATCAAAGACATATTAGTACATAGGTGTTTGGAATTTCCTAATAGTGAATCGCAAAAATTTGCTATTAGGAATTCACCAACAGAAATGTTACTACATGTTGCCCCGAATGTTGCTAGAAGCAATTTGAAAGAGTATCAGAAATGTAATATTTAATTGAGTCTGAAAAAGCATTGGATCTAACCGTATTAGCATGTGTGCATCAGGAAGCAATAATGCATTCTTTCATACACCAGAACTCTTTACTTTCATGGCTTCATTTTAATATCAGTCATATTTACCAGTAACGCTTTAAAAAAATATATTTTTTTCTTGAAAAATTGATTAGTACACCATTACAGCTGTTCCACATCCAGAGGTACATTACATTTGGTAAAGTGGGAGGAAGGTTATATACTGATAGGCTGCCCTTCTTGGACAACAACATCTTGTGGTGCTCCCTCCACCAAACTAGGTCTCAGTATCCCCCGTGCTGCAACCTGTCTCCAACTGCCACGTATTTTTGTCTATATTCCTCCCTGTGGGTCCAGACCTTTTCCCATTTTTTGGGGGACGGCCCAGCTTTCATAAACAACCATCTCTGCCTGCTGGAACAAATCCATGTTGTGTTCCCAGTTCCTCACCCTTGGTGGTTCTGCCGCACCCCATGTCCATGCAAAGTTTCACTTTGCCACTCCTTAGCCTATCATAAGCCATAGTTTAAGGTACTTGGACCACCTTTCCTCTCCTGTTATCACCAATATGTTCCATCTCATTTCAGTAATGTTTTTTTAGCCCCATAATTGTTTGCTTCACTTTTGTTTATCCCCTATTTGTTTTAAAATCAGAAAATCATCTTTTCTCAGTTGGAAGACACTTTGAGTGTAGGACGGTAGTGATCTGGCCAAAAATGACCAATTTCAGACCTCAGTCTTACTGTCTTAGTTGTTTTTAGGTTGAGCTAAAGCAGCAGCGGGCATACGCTGCTTGCTCTGTGAGGCATGCAGTAGCCCAGTACGGGTAGACAAGCTTCCCTTACTCTCCGCACATATTTTTCATTGGCTTCTGTGTTTGTTCTTTGTAAATTCTGTGTTCTGATTGATAATGAGGCTTGTTATTCCCGCCTTATTATGCCATGTCATCATTTCTATCCTTCTGTGGCTATTGGCTCATTTACTACGAGTGTTGCATGAGCAATCTTTTCTTTCCGTGACTTCTCTCCCCCCTCCCCTGTCCGTGCCTTTTCTTCCCCACTCCCTTTGTTCGTGCCTTCTCACCCCCTTGCCTCATGTAAAATAAGGATCCACAAATTGAAGATAAAAAGTAGAGGTTTATTTGAAGAAAAGATCCCATCCACAGGTGAACATCCAGCCAGCAATAAAGTAGGATAGCAACTGCTTAGTGATCAAAGGATAACATTCCATCAGAGAATCCAGTGTCTCATGACATCAGCGCAGCTGTGTCATGAGGCAGAGACACACAGGACAAGGATGCCACACATCTCCCTTCTAACAACAACAAGAAAATTATAAGAGAAAACAAAACAATGCTAAAACATTAATCACACAGTGACGTAGTCTTTTAAATATTTAGGAGAATGAGAAACCCTTGCAGACTTGCGAAGAAGTGAGGAGGACTCAACTCCAGGAGTTTGAGAATGACGACTGCAAGAAGCTTCCACAAGATCATTGCTAACCACCACCACCCTGTTCAAATTCCAAACACGATGATCAGCAGTTTTGATGGCGTTCTTGAAAACTTTGATGACACGAATAGGCTTCTTAAAGGTAGCAGAAAGAGCCTTATTGTTTTTGCAGGGATTCTTAATAAGTACCCAATCTCCCACTTTAACAGGTGTGACCTTAACAGAATGTCTCTCATCAAACATCCTTTTTCTAGACTCAATTCTAGAAAGTTCACGCAACATCCACTCATCAGAGTCATCACGAGGAGGTGGTTGCAAGTCATTGACCCATGCCGGTACCACAAGGGTATTAGGAGTGCGTGATCTAAAAAGTTCAAAAGGAGTCTTTCCAGTAACGGCATGGGGAGATAACCTGTAAACCTTAACCTTCTTAAAGACATCTGTTCTCCAATCTGTGCCAGCAGACTTAGCCATTCTAATAGTCTCTTTAAGGACACGGTTAAATCTCTCAACCATACCGTTGGTTTCTGGGTGGTAAAGGGAAGACCTTTTGTGTTTAACTCCTTGCTCTAACAGAAAATTTTCCATCTCTTTAGAGACTAATTGGGGACCATTATCTGTGAGGATGGCGTTAGGGATGCCCTCTCTAGCAAAAAGTTTAGTTAAAAAATCCACCACATGCCTAGTCTCGACACCACGAGTTATGGCAATTTCTGGCCATCTAGAAAAGAAATCAACAAGAACAAGAACATACCACTCACAACCAGCTGATGTAATAGGCCCCAAAATATCCAAACCCACTTCTTTCCAGGGCGCATCCGGTCTGTCTCTAATCACCATGGGTTGGACTTTAGGTTTTGCTACCTTCTCACTAAGAGCACAGTCAATGCAATCCCTAACTTTGCGCTCTACTTCCAAATCCATATTTGGCCACCAATATGAGCTCCTTAAAATCTCCTTAGTCTTAGAGATTCCTAAATGACCGATATGTGCTAAAGACATAAGCTCATCCCGAAGAGCTAGGGGTGGAACCAATCTAGTTCCTCTAAAAAGTAAGCCATCTTGTTCAGAAAGCTGATCCTTGACATGCCAAAATTTCTCAAGACCTTCATTACATTTGGGTTTAATCTTCCATCCTGTCATTAGGAGTTTAAGTACCTCTACCAGAGTCGAATCTTCCTGAAGCATCTTCAACCACCTCTCTTTATCAATGACAGCCTCTTCTACAACACAAACCATCTCATCATCAACATCACAATCTTCCTCATCCTCAACCTCAGAACTGGGAACAAGGCGGGACAAAGCATCAGCCACTTTGTTTTCTACTCCAGGTAGGTACTTTACACTAAAATCATAATCCTGTAAACCAACAACCCATTTTGTGATTCTACCAGACACCGCATCTATACCTTTTTTCTTTAAAATTTCACAAAGCGGCTTGTGATCTGTCCTGACCTCAAAATTGGTTCCCCACAATAAGTTTTTAAGCTTCTTGACTGACCAGTAAACAGCAAGAGCTTCACGCTCAATCACTGAGTATCGAGTTTCAGCTCCCTTTAAACTCCTTGACAAGAAAAGAATGACCCTCTCAATGCCCTCAAATTTCTGTACAAGCACCGCACCTAAACCTTTCAGGCTTGCATCAGTAATCAAAATAGATTTCTCAGAAGGATCAAAACTGCTCAATTTCGGAGCAGAAGCTAGCCTCTCCTTGATGACCTCAAACTCACGCTGACATTTCTCTCCCCAAATGAAATCTACACCCTTCTTCAACAAATACCTCATATTGGCACACAAGGAGGCAAAGTCTTTCACAAACTTGCTATAATATTCAGCAAGTCCCAAAAAGAACTTGTTCCTTTTGAAATTCCTGATACTTGGAACAACCTGAGATACTTTGGTGACATTCAACTTTCAAGATGGAAGATATTTGATTTACCTTGGACTAGATTTTAGGACTGCATCTTAAAACAAAAGAAACTTCCATTTCCACTTTCAGGGTAAGAAGAATTCAACTTAATTTTAGCAAGAAAACAAACCACTTTGTTTTCTTCCTACATATTTCTAATGGTATAACCTAGCGGTGTTAACTTTTTTGAGCTTTATTGGCTTTTTAATTACTACTTTGGACACTTTTGCGACTATTTTATACAGCGCATTCGATCTCTGCAAGTTGCATCTTTCGATTCTCCTACCTGCCAACGTCCTCGCAAGCGTCTCCACGAGCGAGCGTCCTCACGAGCGAGCTGCCTCTTGCAAAAGAACGCCATTGCCAGAATATCGAAGCTTTAGAAAACAAACATCTTGCTTCGCCTCGCTTCTGGACTCTTCGCAAAGCCGGCCGGGAGGCACGCAAACGTGCCGCAAGGCATCCTGGGAGTCACGCAAACGTGGGCGCCATCTTGGATTGGTGAATTCTTCGGTTTTCACCTCACAACATACGCGTTACTCTGTAAACGCGTTATAAACACCGCTGGTCATCGCTATTCTTCCATTTTACCCTGAACTTTTGTTATCATCACATTTATGGTACAAACTTTGCCAAGTTCTCTCAACGATTTAAAGGTACTGTTTTATTTAATTCTTTCTCCTGACACACTCACTGGGAACTCCTGTTGTGTATTCTACCGCTGTGACACACACACAATTTAAGCAAGCTGTTGTGTGTCCTGCCACTTGCTCTTGTGTGTCCTACCACTGTGACACACACACATATTAGACAATCTGACATTAGTCAACCTGTTGTGTGTCCTGCTACTGTGACACACACACATTGTAATTGGATACACTTACTTGGAACTGACTTTGTGTGTTCTACTGTGACACACACACATAATAGACATCTCTTTTCTTATTTTCATTTTGTGCTCTATTTCTTTTTGGTTAACAACAACATGCAAAATGTCACTGCTCCCCCTTTCTTTTTGTCCTCACCTGGGGATCCTCCTATTAGATGGAAAAAATGGCGTAAAGTGTTTGAAAGGTATGCAAGGGTGTGTGGTTCTAGCTTGAGTGCTGAAAGGAAGACAGCCCTACTTTTACACTGTTTGGGGGCAGAAGGACAAGAGGTATTCGATCATTTGCCTGACATTGATGACAGTACTTTAAATGAATACGAAATTTGTATTGCAAAACTAGATGAGCATTATCTTCCTAGAGTCAGTACAATTTTAGAAAGATATCATTTTGGTCGAAGAACACAAATGGAAGAAGAAACCATTGAGAACTATATTACAGCTTTAAGGAAACTTGCTTCCTCATGTAAGTTTGGGGCAAGTCTTGATGAGCATATTAGAGATCAGTTCATGCTTGGGTGTTATATTGAAAAGGTGAGAGAAGAATTGTGGCAAAAGGATGAACCTTCTTTAGAGGAAGTTCTTACTATTGCTAAGAGGATAGAACATTCTATTAAATGTGTAGAAGTCATCAAAAAGAATGGTGACAACAAAACTACGAAAGAAACTGTGAATGTTGTGAAATCTACTGCTAGAACAAGTGAAAATCAGCAAAAAGACTCTAAAAATGAAAATGTTTCCAACAAAATTCCGTATAAAAAAAAGGAGAACACTTTGGATTTCTCCCAAGTAAGATGTTACAGATGTGGTAAAATGGGGCATTTTGCCACAGATAGACAATGTTCTGGTTGGAAAGCTTATTGTAGTAAGTGCAAAAGGAAAGGACACTTCACCTCATGTTGTAAAGGGGGAAACTATAGAGGTAGAGTGAATGAGATATTTTATGATTTTGAAAATGAAGATAATCTAGATGAACACCTAGATTGTGGGCAAATTTATATTCAAACTGTAAGTGCTGAGGAAGCAAAGAATTCCCCTTGTGATGAAATTTTGGTGGAAGGTTATCCCACCAAAGTTTTGTTCGATTCTGGGGCAAAAATTACTATTGTAGCAAAAGATTTTTTTTTGAGTAAGTTGGGACATAAACTTGAGCTCTCACGCCCCGATATAAGACCATTTGGTTATGCTGGTCAACCCATTAAACTACTTGGGGTTTTTGAAGGTATGATTAATTATAAGAATAGGTTGGCCAAGGCAAAAATTTATGTTTCTCAAAAAGGAGATAGCATAATAAGCTGGTTTGCTCTTAAAGATTTGGGTGTTATGCTTGATCCAAACTCAACACCTCCTATTCTTCTAAAACAGCCCTTTCCCTGCACACCTCAGATTGTTTCAGTAGTTTCTTGTGATTTCACTAGTGAACTGAAAGCCAGATTTCCTAAAGTTTTTTCGGAAAATTTAGGATGTCTTAATGACTATTGTCATCGTATCATCTTGAAGAAGGATGCTGTACCTGTCTGCTGCAAAGTGCGAAATGTACCTGTAGCAGTCAGAGAACAAGTTAAAGATGAACTTGATAAGCTGGTCAAGGGAGGCATCATAGAAACAGTAGAAGGAACGGAGTGGGTTGCCCCGATTGTCGCAGCCAAGAAATCGGACAACTCTCTCCGTCTCTGTGTTGATTTAAGAGAACTCAACAAGTGTGTAGTTACTGATCATTATCCTCTACCCAAGATTGCGGACATGCTTATGCTACTTAAAGGTGCAAAAATTTTCAGCACCATTGATCTAAGGTCCGCGTACCATCAGATTAGGTTGGAAGAAGATTCGAAAGACTTAACCTCTTTTGTGACACCTTATGGCACTTTTAGGTTCGTTAGACTACCATTTGGTTTAGTGTCAGCCGCATCGGTTTTTCAGAGGGCATTAGAGAAGGTCTTAAAAGGTTTACATGGTGTTAGAGTCTATCAGGACGACATTCTTGTGTTTGGCATAGATAATCCTCAACATGATTTTAGGCTATTTGCTGTTCTAGGGAGGTTGTGTGATGCAGGTTTGACTGTCAAGATTGAGAAGTGTAAATTTAGAAAAACTTCCATTGATTATCTAGGTCACACTATTACAGAAGGAGGAATTTTGCCTAAGGAAAATCTGATCTCTACAATTTCTAAGATGTCTCCCCCACAGAACAAGGAAGAGTTGATGAGTTTTTTGGGACTTGCTGAATATTATAGCAAGTTTGTGAAAGACTTTGCCTCCTTGTGTGCCAATATGAGGTATTTGTTGAAGAAGGGTGTAGATTTCATTTGGGGAGAGAAATGTCAGCGTGAGTTTGAGGTCATCAAGGAGAGGCTAGCTTCTGCTCCGAAATTGAGCAGTTTTGATCCTTCTGAGAAATCTATTTTGATTACTGATGCAAGCCTGAAAGGTTTAGGTGCGGTGCTTGTACAGAAATTTGAGGGCATTGAGAGGGTCATTCTTTTCTTGTCAAGGAGTTTAAAGGGAGCTGAAACTCGATACTCAGTGATTGAGCGTGAAGCTCTTGCTGTTTACTGGTCAGTCAAGAAGCTTAAAAACTTATTGTGGGGAACCAATTTTGAGGTCAGGACAGATCACAAGCCGCTTTGTGAAATTTTAAAGAAAAAAGGTATAGATGCGGTGTCTGGTAGAATCACAAAATGGGTTGTTGGTTTACAGGATTATGATTTTAGTGTAAAGTACCTACCTGGAGTAGAAAACAAAGTGGCTGATGCTTTGTCCCGCCTTGTTCCCAGTTCTGAGGTTGAGGATGAGGAAGATTGTGATGTTGATGATGAGATGGTTTGTGTTGTAGAAGAGGCTGTCATTGATAAAGAGAGGTGGTTGAAGATGCTTCAGGAAGATTCGACTCTGGTAGAGGTACTTAAACTCCTAATGACAGGATGGAAGATTAAACCCAAATGTAATGAAGGTCTTGAGAAATTTTGGCATGTCAAGGATCAGCTTTCTGAACAAGATGGCTTACTTTTTAGAGGAACTAGATTGGTTCCACCCCTAGCTCTTCGGGATGAGCTTATGTCTTTAGCACATATCGGTCATTTAGGAATCTCTAAGACTAAGGAGATTTTAAGGAGCTCATATTGGTGGCCAAATATGGATTTGGAAGTAGAGCGCAAAGTTAGGGATTGCATTGACTGTGCTCTTAGTGAGAAGGTAGCAAAACCTAAAGTCCAACCCATGGTGATTAGAGACAGACCGGATGCGCCCTGGAAAGAAGTGGGTTTGGATATTTTGGGGCCTATTACATCAGCTGGTTGTGAGTGGTATGTTCTTGTTCTTGTTGATTTCTTTTCTAGATGGCCAGAAATTGCCATAACTCGTGGTATCGAGACTAGGCATGTGGTGGATTTTTTAACTAAACTTTTTGCTAGAGAGGGCATCCCTAACGCCATCCTCACAGATAATGGTCCCCAATTAGTCTCTAAAGAGATGGAAAATTTTCTGTTAGAGCAAGGAGTTAAACACAAAAGGTCTTCCCTTTACCACCCAGAAACCAACGGTATGGTTGAGAGATTTAACCGTGTCCTTAAAGAGACTATTAGAATGGCTAAGTCTGCTGGCACAGATTGGAGAACAGATGTCTTTAAGAAGGTTAAGGTTTACAGGTTATCTCCCCATGCCGTTACTGGAAAGACTCCTTTTGAACTTTTTAGATCACGCACTCCTAATACCCTTGTGGTACCGGCATGGGTCAATGACTTGCAACCACCTCCTCGTGATGACTCTGATGAGTGGATGTTGCGTGATAAAAAGTAGAGGTTTATTTGAAGAAAAGATCCCATCCACAGGTGAACATCCAGCCAGCAATAAAGTAGGATAGCAACTGCTTAGTGATCAAAGGATAACATTCCATCAGAGAATCCAGTGTCTCATGACATCAGCGCAGCTGTGTCATGAGGCAGAGACACACAGGACAAGGATGCCACACATCTCCCTTCTAACAACAACAAGGAAATTATAAGAGAAAACAAAACAATGCTAAAACATTAATCACACAGTGACGTAGTCTTTTAAATATTTAGGAGAATGAGAAACCCTTGCAGACTTGCGAAGAAGTGAGGAGGACTCAACTCCAGGAGTTTGAGAATGACGACTGCAAGAAGCTTCCACAAGATCATTGCTAACCACCACCACCCTGTTCAAATTCCAAACACGATGATCAGCAGTTTTGATGGCGTTCTTGAAAACTTTGATGACACGAATAGGCTTCTTAAAGGTAGCAGAAAGAGCCTTATTGTTTTTGCAGGGATTCTTAATAAGTACCCAATCTCCCACTTTAACAGGTGTGACCTTAACAGAATGTCTCTCATCAAACATCCTTTTTCTAGACTCAATTCTAGAAAGTTCACGCAACATCCACTCATCAGAGTCATCACGAGGAGGTGGTTGCAAGTCATTGACCCATGCCGGTACCACAAGGGTATTAGGAGTGCGTGATCTAAAAAGTTCAAAAGGAGTCTTTCCAGTAACGGCATGGGGAGATAACCTGTAAACCTTAACCTTCTTAAAGACATCTGTTCTCCAATCTGTGCCAGCAGACTTAGCCATTCTAATAGTCTCTTTAAGGACACGGTTAAATCTCTCAACCATACCGTTGGTTTCTGGGTGGTAAAGGGAAGACCTTTTGTGTTTAACTCCTTGCTCTAACAGAAAATTTTCCATCTCTTTAGAGACTAATTGGGGACCATTATCTGTGAGGATGGCGTTAGGGATGCCCTCTCTAGCAAAAAGTTTAGTTAAAAAATCCACCACATGCCTAGTCTCGATACCACGAGTTATGGCAATTTCTGGCCATCTAGAAAAGAAATCAACAAGAACAAGAACATACCACTCACAACCAGCTGATGTAATAGGCCCCAAAATATCCAAACCCACTTCTTTCCAGGGCGCATCCGGTCTGTCTCTAATCACCATGGGTTGGACTTTAGGTTTTGCTACCTTCTCACTAAGAGCACAGTCAATGCAATCCCTAACTTTGCGCTCTACTTCCAAATCCATATTTGGCCACCAATATGAGCTCCTTAAAATCTCCTTAGTCTTAGAGATTCCTAAATGACCGATATGTGCTAAAGACATAAGCTCATCCCGAAGAGCTAGGGGTGGAACCAATCTAGTTCCTCTAAAAAGTAAGCCATCTTGTTCAGAAAGCTGATCCTTGACATGCCAAAATTTCTCAAGACCTTCATTACATTTGGGTTTAATCTTCCATCCTGTCATTAGGAGTTTAAGTACCTCTACCAGAGTCGAATCTTCCTGAAGCATCTTCAACCACCTCTCTTTATCAATGACAGCCTCTTCTACAACACAAACCATCTCATCATCAACATCACAATCTTCCTCATCCTCAACCTCAGAACTGGGAACAAGGCGGGACAAAGCATCAGCCACTTTGTTTTCTACTCCAGGTAGGTACTTTACACTAAAATCATAATCCTGTAAACCAACAACCCATTTTGTGATTCTACCAGACACCGCATCTATACCTTTTTTCTTTAAAATTTCACAAAGCGGCTTGTGATCTGTCCTGACCTCAAAATTGGTTCCCCACAATAAGTTTTTAAGCTTCTTGACTGACCAGTAAACAGCAAGAGCTTCACGCTCAATCACTGAGTATCGAGTTTCAGCTCCCTTTAAACTCCTTGACAAGAAAAGAATGACCCTCTCAATGCCCTCAAATTTCTGTACAAGCACCGCACCTAAACCTTTCAGGCTTGCATCAGTAATCAAAATAGATTTCTCAGAAGGATCAAAACTGCTCAATTTCGGAGCAGAAGCTAGCCTCTCCTTGATGACCTCAAACTCACGCTGACATTTCTCTCCCCAAATGAAATCTACACCCTTCTTCAACAAATACCTCATATTGGCACACAAGGAGGCAAAGTCTTTCACAAACTTGCTATAATATTCAGCAAGTCCCAAAAAACTCATCAACTCTTCCTTGTTCTGTGGGGGAGACATCTTAGAAATTGTAGAGATCAGATTTTCCTTAGGCAAAATTCCTCCTTCTGTAATAGTGTGACCTAGATAATCAATGGAAGTTTTTCTAAATTTACACTTCTCAATCTTGACAGTCAAACCTGCATCACACAACCTCCCTAGAACAGCAAATAGCCTAAAATCATGTTGAGGATTATCTATGCCAAACACAAGAATGTCGTCCTGATAGACTCTAACACCATGTAAACCTTTTAAGACCTTCTCTAATGCCCTCTGAAAAACCGATGCGGCTGACACTAAACCAAATGGTAGTCTAACGAACCTAAAAGTGCCATAAGGTGTCACAAAAGAGGTTAAGTCTTTCGAATCTTCTTCCAACCTAATCTGATGGTACGCGGACCTTAGATCAATGGTGCTGAAAATTTTTGCACCTTTAAGTAGCATAAGCATGTCCGCAATCTTGGGTAGAGGATAATGATCAGTAACTACACACTTGTTGAGTTCTCTTAAATCAACACAGAGACGGAGAGAGTTGTCCGATTTCTTGGCTGCGACAATCGGGGCAACCCACTCCGTTCCTTCTACTGTTTCTATGATGCCTCCCTTGACCAGCTTATCAAGTTCATCTTTAACTTGTTCTCTGACTGCTACAGGTACATTTCGCACTTTGCAGCAGACAGGTACAGCATCCTTCTTCAAGATGATACGATGACAATAGTCATTAAGACATCCTAAATTTTCCGAAAAAACTTTAGGAAATCTGGCTTTCAGTTCACTAGTGAAATCACAAGAAACTACTGAAACAATCTGAGGTGTGCAGGGAAAGGGCTGTTTTAGAAGAATAGGAGGTGTTGAGTTTGGATCAAGCATAACACCCAAATCTTTAAGAGCAAACCAGCTTATTATGCTATCTCCTTTTTGAGAAACATAAATTTTTGCCTTGGCCAACCTATTCTTATAATTAATCATACCTTCAAAAACCCCAAGTAGTTTAATGGGTTGACCAGCATAACCAAATGGTCTTATATCGGGGCGTGAGAGCTCAAGTTTATGTCCCAACTTACTCAAAAAAAAATCTTTTGCTACAATAGTAATTTTTGCCCCAGAATCGAACAAAACTTTGGTGGGATAACCTTCCACCAAAATTTCATCACAAGGGGAATTCTTTGCTTCCTCAGCACTTACAGTTTGAATATAAATTTGCCCACAATCTAGGTGTTCATCTAGATTATCTTCATTTTCAAAATCATAAAATATCTCATTCACTCTACCTCTATAGTTTCCCCCTTTACAACATGAGGTGAAGTGTCCTTTCCTTTTTTTAAAAAAAAATCTTGAGATAGGTGTTGAGATCTTATCTTCTTCATCCCACCCTCGTCGCCAAATGTAAAATAAGGATCCACAAATTGAAGATAAAAAGTAGAGGTTTATTTGAAGAAAAGATCCCATCCACAGGTGAACATCCAGCCAGCAATAAAGTAGGATAGCAACTGCTTAGTGATCAAAGGATAACATTCCATCAGAGAATCCAGTGTCTCATGACATCAGCGCAGCTGTGTCATGAGGCAGAGACACACAGGACAAGGATGCCACACCTCCCACCTGCCTGCACTCCTGTTTGCAATGCAACAGTTCTTGCATAAATGCGATTCCTATTGCATTGCAAATGCTTGTTCCTTCAGCCCTTCCTTTGCCTTTTTCACCTTGCCTGCTGGGAAACATTTTGCTGTAGCCATCTTAAAGTGTGGTGGCCATCTTTTAGTATAGATGTTCTGCATTTTACAATGTACTAATTACCTTTTTTTTTTTAATGAACAGCATTTAAAAAAATTTAAAACCACAAGGAACGATTCTTTGTATATTGATTTTATTATTCTGACTTTTTTTTACTTCCAATTGGGATTCATCTTTCGTATATTCATTCAAGTTGGATCTTTTCTATTTAAAGAAGGTGGGGTAAAAAGAAAGGGTACACAGTACAGAAAAGTACCACCTACAAAGCGGAAAATAACTTGGGATGGTCGAAGTAAATTACAGTGGGGCAGTTATTGGGGGTCAAATTCAAGCACGCAAGGAAATGTATTTCACAGCACTCTTCCATACAACAATAGCTGGCTGTCACCCACAAAAAAGGGGGGTGAGGTTGTGGTACAGAACCAGGTCAGGAATTCAAATATGTAATCCTAATATCTAAGTGGGACAAGGAAACAAACGGTAGAGCTTAAAGAACTTTCCTGACCCAGAAGTGATTTAGGGCGTTTTACCAATTCTAGACAGGAGGGGGCATTCAAAGGAGTTTTGTAGAGTTTACATTAACTTTCATTTCATGTACTACTAATATCAACATGCTTTACTTTAGATTATTAAAACCATCCTAAGCAGTCTAAAAACAACACTTATGCTAACTAAAATGCATACACTTTTGCGAGCTGTCCAAAAAGTCGCAGAAAATAACCGCCATTAGTCAGGTCCATTGTAGGCCGTTATTCGAATAGCTTCCTTCTATACAAAACCATATCTTCATGTGAATGATTTGTTTACTTTTGACTGTGACACCATAAAACACTGCCATAGACTAGCACGTTTTAGACTAGTAGCTGACTCAACTGAGTATGTTAATTGAACGGCGTTTCCTAGCCTTGGCGTGAACATTTCATTTCATACTATTTTATCACTGTGGTCGAAGTCACATTAGCTATTTGTACGCCAATAGAAGTGAATAGCACATGATGGGGCATATTATCAATGACGGCGTTAAAAATATCGCTCGTTTAGCGGCAGAAATCTGCTTCTGAAGCGGCAATAATGGGCTTGATAGTATGCCCTGGAGAATTCCAATAGAAGCCCATGTTCACACCAGAGTTTTCTGCCGCTAAACCGGCAATAATTTTTAACGCCGTTCTTGATAATATGCCCCAATGATCTTTGTAGCCCAACCAGAATATGATCTAAAATAATTATACCATCCGTATACAGTTGGAAAGGGACGTACTGATCACCTATTTTTGGTAGGACATGTTTTAAGCCCTGACGATTCAAATCCAGACAGTGTATAAAATGGGCAATAAAGGGACTAGTATTGTGCCCCTGTGTAGGGCATGGTTGGGATCCTCTTAGTGACTGTAATCATCGCCGACCTTGACACAAACCTATGTTTTCCAGTGTAGCATTTGGATAGCTTTAGGAGGGAGTAAGCATTTCCCAATTCCGCAAGCTTTAGCCCGGGTATTGTACAATGTATCATATCAAATGCAGCAGAGTAGACTAAAAAGACACATAAAGAGGAATTGATCAGATTCACGATTTTGTGCTAAGATATTAAAGGCTGGTGCCGTAGCTGTCTTCCAGACATTTAACACTTTGCATAAGTGGAAACCTGAACTCTGGCGTCCTTAGGGAATTTAGGCCTCAGACTCCATTTTGTCCATGACGTTTTATTATACCACATGAATAGACTTGTATTTTCATGTCTCACTATAATAAAATGTGCTTGTGTTCAACAGGCAAGGACAGTGACCCTCACAAGCTGCTCTGAATAAAATCATATACATTCAAGTTAAAACTATCTGTCACACACAATACTTTGTTCAATATGCAGGTGGTGTATGTGACACCTCTATGTTGTAGTTTTGTGAATGTATTTAGTTGCAAATGTTTCCCTTTGTTTAATGTTGTTTGGTCTAGGCTATGGGAACCATGCACAACTGAAGTAAATAAATCAGATCCCTTTTCCAGCGGCCCTGCCAAGCAGCACACATCAGGTGTTAGTCTAACGCATTTTAGTGCTGGTGTCCTTATTTATCACCGCACTAAAAGGCATTAGTCATGCAATTTGCACCCAAGGCCTGCCCACGAGGCATGCTTAATAAGGAGCTGCAATTAAAATAAGGAACGCATTGATAATCATTGCGTGGTGCGGATACTGCCTCACTTGTTTACTTTACTGAAAGGAGCTTCCAGTCTTTCACCGTGTGTCTCTTTGTTTGTCCATGGCACAGTCTGCAGCAGCTCCTGTAACATGGTCAGCGACTGGCTGCCGCCCCCCTCCCAAATGACAACACCAACTCCCGGACACATCAACATGAAACATGGTTATCTTTGGAAGGCGGGGGGTCGCGGGACCCCCCGGCCGTATTTATTAAGATATAAAATTAAAAATTTTAATAGCATGATAAACAATTTATACAAAAATCAGCAGGACATTAGATACAATATTGTCAACAAGCTTGAGAGACTAACCTTAACAGAGACTCTAATACAGGTTGTTTCCTAACCGAATCTAACATCCTCATCTAGATTTTTGTATACTATATTTCTGGCCATATGGCAAGGTCGCTAACCGGTGTCAGGTCCTACTAGCTGCGCCTCACCTGAGATGTGCGCATGCGCAGCCGGGCCTGGTAATTACCCGGTCCACGCCGTGAACTCAATTACTAGCTGCGCCTCACCTGAGATGTGCGCATGCGCAGCCGGGCCTGGTAATTACCCGGTCCACGCCGTGAACTCCATTTACCCACTAAAGGAGGGCCCTTACTCTGCGCCATCCGGTGACGTCATGAGTATGCGCACGCGGGGTGGCTACCAGCCTAAGGAAAGCGTGACTACTCCAACCCGCGCCCCTTTGAAACAGCAATTACCTTGCCCCTGAAGTTCTAGGAGGTGCCAGGGGCCCCTCCCCTTGGGCGGGAACCTCCATGGGATGATGCCCGTCCCCTCAGACCTTAAAATAGCTGCTCACCGGTCATGACCTTACTTTGTTTGTCCATGGCACAGTCTGCAGCAGCTCCTGTAATTGTCATTCTCCCTCTGCTTACACCCCCTGCGTGTCCCGGTCTGGTTATATTGCCCTTGGTTTGCTGCCTGGGCTTGAAAGCAAAAGAGCGGAGAAAGATTCACCAGCACAGTGGTGGTTGGCACAATCGGCAAGAAGAAAGTGGCATAAGAGAGTGACCTGTAGTGGTAACTGACTAAGGATTGCCACAGCTATTGTGTCATATGAATTTAATCTAAGCTTAATCCATAACAGGCTACTGATGCCTTATAGGTCCTTAAATATGAATGTTATGTTATGTTATGTTATGTACTGTCTCTTCTATAGCGCACGGCTACCCCAAAGGGTGTCCCGGCGTTTTGGCAAAGAGACCTGTAACTGAAAAACACAACACGGCAACTCACAGTGGTCCAAAGAATCATGGTGCAGAGCAGGGTCCGTTTGAAATCCCTGCATTCCTTTTATTGACTCCTTAGCAAATTATGCTTTGTGACGGGTGCCACCAAAGCCCTCGTACACCTAATGTAAATTTGTCTAATGCACACACTCTTTAATGAACCTCATTTCTTTCTCACACTGTCAAAAGCACAATTCCTTTCAGTAGCAATAGTTAGAGTTCTAGTGTCGGCGTTGCCTCAACATCCTGTGATTCTGGGCAAATCACTTCGGGGGAAAAGCATTAAACCCGCATTTTGCGATTTCTAAATAGCAAATTTTACCGATTCGCTCTTAAAAATTCGCAAAATGGAATGCATGTAGAATTCGCAAAAAAAAAATGTGATTCCTTAAAATTACTTGATTGCGACTCGCAAATTGCAACTCACAATTAAGGAATTGATTCCCATTCATTCCTACGGGCCATAGGAATCATTGGGAAATGCATGCGCAATTTGTGAGTACTCCATAGGTCCTCGCAAATTGCGCATGCAATTTCAAGGGTGCAAGGGTTCAAAAAGGATACCCTGTTGCACCTCGAAATTCCTCTATTTCCATATGTTGGGCACAGCCATGCCCCAAGGGCATGTGTATGCGTGAAATGTGACTTTGAAAAATGCACTTTAGTGCATTTTTCAAAGCAATCGCAAATTACCATCAACTTTAGTTTTACTGCTTAATGCATTGCATTCACGGAATCACAATTTGCGATTCCTTCAATGAAATTGCAATTTAAGAAATCTCAATTTTAACAATTGCTTAAGTTGCAATTTTTGCATTTGGGATGATGCATCCCAAATGTAAAAATACCGGTCACAAAGGGGCAGATTCTGCGACTCTGCCGTTTGCGACTGGTTTTTGGTTTGAAGCATGGGGCCCCTAATCTTGCTGTGGGTATAAAAAAAATGTGGCCTCTGTAAGATAATGATAAGGTCAATATAAACCGGTGGTAATCATGCAAAGGGCTTCAACACGGAGCTTGCGCTACATAAAACTAAAAAACACAGTTTCAAGCACTGTGACCCTTGAATCAAATCAGCAGAGGGCCATTCAGCAACATAGATTCAGCCTGCCAAGTTTTTTTTTTCTGGTCCATGTGTGATAGGTGCTCATGACTGGGTTTTTTTTATTTGACTGCTGTGACTTGTAGTCATGCTTACGCCATTATAACATAGGACTACAAGTCTCAGTATTGAAATAAAAAAAAAAACTTGAATTGAAATAGCATATCACGGACGGAACCAGGATAGTTGGAAGCTATGAAGACTGTATTTCACATTGTTTGAAATCACTTTATATTAATGGTATGTGTACAGCACTTTCAACCTTTGTCATGGCACGTACCACGATTTTCATCTGTGCAGAACTAAAGAGACCATCGTTTAACAATAGGGGATGTTTTATTCACTCTATAATTTTGACGGGAATTTGTGTAGGAGGAATGAGCAGTGCTCTTCATGATCACATAAACTCTAGCACCACACCGGCAAATGATTCATATTAATGACCCAGATGCCGAGGCTGAGAACATATATCATGTGTCTGTCTGTGTCATGACAAACAGCTCAAAAGTGTCACAAATGTGGCTGTAGAATGGACTGCTGAGTACACTGAAACCATGGCAATATCACACATAAGCAAACTGAAAACTTGGCAGCTATGGTCCAGAGCGCTATAAAAGTGTGTTTTTTCGATGTAACAGGAGATCCTTTCCCACTTATCTTAGGAAGCAAGTCCATGCAGCGTTGCTTCCCCATTCTCTACATTTCATTTTGATGCTTAGAGCTTTACTGAGTTCTTATTTGATTCTGTACCGCACCGTACCGTGCTGGCCCGTACATGAATCAGGCTGTAATTGATTTTGGCTATGTGAAATTGATTTGTGTATGACTCAAATTCTAAAATAGAGCCTTTAGGATTAATGCTTCCCCGCAAGGGAGTAACCAGAAAAACAAAATACTCCCCACTCTAACCATACATCTAATCTCACACAGAGCACTCAAGGCAAGCAAACCTGACCCTCTCTAGAAATGTTCTCTTCACTCTTTTATCCTACTTCCATTCAATTCAACATTCTAACAAGTAAATCTTTAATTCATCTGTAATATCTTCACCTTTCCATCCGTGAATCCATGAATCCATCAATCCTTTCATCCATTAATATAAGTAGCCATCCTTTCATGCAACCACCAATCATTATATTCTTTCATCCACCTATCCATTCTTTAACCAATCCACCCTTTACTCTTCTCCATCTACCCCTTCATCATACTTCTATTCATTCATCCTTTGACCTATTGATCCTTTCACTCTTCCAGCTATCATTTCACCATTCCCTCTGCCCTTACTTTCACATTTCCGTCCTTCCTATTACTTGTTCTCCTTTATTTCATTTCATGTTTCTTTCCTACTGTTCTGGCTTTCCTCTCTTTACCCATCTTTTTTTTCTCACCCTTACTTTTTCTTTCTTTCATTTCTCTCATAATGCCCACCCTTTCTATTTGTCCCTTTCTCATTATGTTTCCCCTATTTTCATCATTTCATCATTTTCTTTTTAGGTCGAGCTTATAGCAGCAGCGTGCATGTGCTGCTCGCTTTGCGAGGCATGCAGTAGTGGAGTATGGAGTGGAAGCTCCATCCACTCTCCCATACCTGCCAAGGTTTCAAATTGCCATGTGTGACATTTTCATAATTTCAGTGATATTATGAGTGACATTTCTACGAATATGAGTGACACTTTTTCGCGATTAAAATCATACAATGAAGAGGAGGGAAACTTAAATAGCAGAAAATTACAGCCATTTGAGCAACAAGAAACGCCATGAAGGTATTAAAACTGCTGCAGAGCACCAGAAAGGGAAGGGCACTAACCCTAGTGCTAGTCTGGGTTGGTAACCTAACCTACATACATACTGCATCTCCGAGTCAGTCAGTGCTACCTGATTAAACACAGGGGTTTCGTTTCCATTTACTTGCCACTATTTTATGCTACTAGTACCTGTTTCACCAAATAAATTTTTGCAAGCATTGAGGCTCGAGACGACGTGCTGAACATACATAAATAAGTGACTCTGGCGTCATGTGCGCAGCGCGGGCTGACACTTACTTATAGTTGAGTGACCTGCTGTTGCCCTAGTCACGAAGTGCAGCACTGCCACCGATTATGTTCCTCCAGGCTGCTGCTGCTGCCTACTCGAGTCGGACACTCCTCGGCCGGGGCCTGGGCCCGGGCCCAGGCCCAGGCCCGGCCCCACCCCCGCCGCGGCTGCTCTCGTAGTTCTCCTGGTCGTGGCGGCTGGCGTGTGCTGACTTTCGACAGCTCAGGTGCCCAGGAGGTCAAGGTGCTGCAGCCTGCAGTGTTTACCAGGGCGCAGGCGGCCGCCCGCAATCGAATCATGTGGCCCCCCTGCGGCATGAGAGAGACTGGAGTAGGCAGCCTTCACTCTTTCAGATTTTCCCGCTGCGGCCGCTTTTGCTTACTTCCTGTTCCTCTGGACCTGACAGCACTCCTACCGCCGCACATCCGGATTTAATCCCGGCCCCCTGGTCAGTGATTGACAGCTGCAGTAATCGAGTGAGAGGGCAGCCCGCCCCCCTGCAGTGTGCTGAGTGAGTCTGAGAGCTGAGAGCCGCGCACCGTGCTGGCGCCCGGCACCATTTGCCGCATCTTGTTTCCGGGCACAGCCTGGTGCCGCTGGTGGCACCCCTGGCAGCAGGTGGCTATTATGTGTGACAATGCATTTCAGTGCGGTGATGCGGATCACCGCACTGAAATGCGTGAGCGTCACACCTGTTGCGTGACGCTTGGCAGGACTGCTCTCCCACCATGTTTTTAATTGGCTTGTGTCATTGTCTTTCGTAAATGCTGCTGTCTGATTGATCATGAGGCATGTTAGTCCCTCCTTATTATGGCAATGTCGCCATTTGTATCCTTCCATGGCTACTGGCACCTTTACTTCAAGTGTTGCACAGTATGTTTCATTTAGATTGTGAGCACTATCTTCTTTTTCTGCCTTCTCCCCCCTCCCGCAGTCCCTGCCTTCTTGACCCCCGCTCTCCTGCTGTTCGTGCCTTCTTGCTGTTTTGCCACCCTGCCTACCCGCACTCCTGTTTGTAATGCAATAGGTCTCGTGTAAATGCGAGTCCTATTGCATTGCAAATGTTTGTTTCATCCAACTTAAACCCCTGGATAGATAGTCTGACGGACGGATAGAGCACGCATTATCACAGTAATACCACTTTAAAGAAACATAAAATGTCTAAAAAAAAATCAAATGTCACAACAGATTCTGGTCAGGAATTACAAAACATTGGCAACAACCCGGCCTCGCAACAAATCGACTTCTTCCTCCGTATAATAAGAAGACTGCTTTTAAGCCAAAAGTAAACTGTGTGAATAACAAAACTGCTTTAGGTACTATGGAAGCTGCCAGTGGTGGTTGATTATAAAATGATCGGAAAAGAAAGCCATTCCAAGATGGCGGCCCATTAAACCTAGTATGAATGATTGAGTTTCCACGTCTTTCACCACTTTCAAGAAGGACTACAAGAGCCGTGATCACACTTCCGTGTTTTCTTCTTCTAAGCATCAGAAAAGAGGTGCCTCATTCAAGTGTGTTCTGAAGTTGTGACATTTCAAAGGACAGTGTAGCTAGTATCATAGGTTTCAGAGTTAGCATCATACTGACAGCGCAGACTTCAGAGTTATTTTCAGACGGAGAATGTGAGCCATATTCCCAAAGGCACAGTGGTCCTTTTGAGCCGGTTGATAACCACCATCTCATCAGATTGCCTGGACCTATGCAGCCTTTTGGGGCAGGAGGGTAATCGTATCCGGAGCTTGAAGACACCATTATTTCGAAGGGCAATGAACAGAAAGCAAATGACTCTTTTCCAGACTTCAGGATCTCGCCCCCAGTCCGTAAGGGGCAGGCATATCGAGCGAGTCACCGGTAAAGGGAGACACTGCTATGCAGGCCCTCAGCTTTCTGCCTCACTGTTCTTCAGAGTAGAGCAAGAGGAGGACAATGACGACCTACATCTGGTTGCAGTTAATGAGGCGGAGAAGACCCTGCCCCCACCTGTTACCAGGCTTCAGAAAACCAGGCTGAAGTGTGCTCTGGGGAGCGGCCCTCACAGGCAGGCTCTGAGACTCTGCCAGGGTTTGATCAGGCGGCCATGAATGTCTGGAGTTATCCTACCAATGTGCTGATCATAGACTATCAGTTCAACATCGTCCACAGCGCCCTGCTGCAGAACAACCTGGTTTTTCTACACTGGCCTGGTGTAACCACCGGATTCTCAGAACAGGCAGCTCACCATCCGTGGCTAACCCAATCGTCACGTAACAACACTCTTCTCAGGCCACTATTTACAAGACTGTAGTATTCTGTGTTTGTGCCCTTATGGCACTGGTAGTTGGAACCCTGAGTGTTGGGAGTTCCGAGGTTCGGAGTGGAATGTTGACAGCTTTGTCAGTTGGATGCTGTACCTTGAGGCTGTCGCTGTGCTGCTCTTGAGCCGAATAAACTTATTCACAGCAAGCTGCGCCTGTGACTCTTCATTCATACTACAGAAATGTTGGCGACGATGCTCAAGAGCATGAAACGGACCTGCTGTCTTACCTCGTGAATCTTGGAGAATCCTGAGTGAAGGTCGGTGTGCCTTAGCGCCGGCGAAGAAGAGGAGTCGCGTTGAGGGAGAAGAGCGGAACCCACAGAAGGAACCTGTCCTGAGCGGAGCGCACGACGACGGACACTTCCAGATAAGTGCTCCGACTTACTTTCTTTGCGCGTCCATCTGGGGGCGGAGAGCTGAAGCGCAACGGTCGTGGTTGGCGCTGTGTGGAGCGTGTGGTTGGCAGCGTAAGGCACGCTGTTTACGACCCGTCGGCCATTTTGACGGCGACGTTTGTGGTTGGCAACGCGGGTCCACGCACGCAGCGGCCATTTTGTCTTATGAAATCTACGTGGTTGGCAAACCACGAACAATCTGCAAACTGTTGTGCTACACGTTGTGGGGCAAGTTTAATGTGAAAACGCAAAACGGAATCAAACAGAGCTTACTGTTGTGAGTTACACGCTGTGGGTCAAAGAACTTTTAAAACTCAAACAACGTTCTCTTCCATAACGAACATAAACAACGTTCTCTTCCATAACGCGCTACTTCTACATTTACAGTCTATTGAACTAAAAATTAATTCAAGGGAAACCAGCATCCACTGAATCAAAAAACGGAATCAATTAAAGCAAAACTAGTTTTCTCCTCTGCATCGTGTTTTGCTACCTTACAAGTCTGCATTTTGAACGTTCTAAGGGAAGATTATTCTTCAGTTGGCACAGCGAAATCAGAAGACTTGTTTTCTTTTTGTTTTTTCATTCCAATTTATTTTGTCTTGTGATGCAATCTGTTTCGCCTCCACCGCCTTACCTGGAGACACCAGGGAATCCGCCGATAATTTGGAAGAAGTGGTTTGACGCCTTCGAAACATACCTGGGTGCAATAGGCGCGTCTAGATACCGCGCAGAAAGGAAGAAGTGTCTTCTGTTGCACTCTTTGGGTTTCGAGGGTAGGGAAATCTTTAAACACTTACCTCCCATTGCAAGGAACAATGAAGATGACATCGATGACTATGTTGAGACAAGGATGATATTGGAGTTGAGGTTTGACGTGAAACCTAGTCTCGTTGTGATCAGGCATAAGTTTTTCAAAAGGGACCAACTCCCAGGCGAAGATGTGGAAACCTATGTATCCATTCTGAGACAATTGAGTGCTGAGTGTGAGTTCGAAGGATTCAGAGAACAATTGATTAGGGATCAATACATCTGCAAGTGCACAGACAAGTCGATACAACAGAAGTTGCTCACGTTAGGGAATCCTACTCTGGAAGAAGTAATCCGCACAACCAAAAGTATTGAATTATCGAAGAAAGAGGTTAAAGAACTTGAAAAGAAGAACGAAGAGACAGTCTCCATTGTGAGGTCCAAGGAGAACAGAGAATCCAGAACTGGTCCTGGTCAACAACCTTTTGAGAGGAACTTTCCCTCTTATCCACAACGCAATGATAGGAATCTGTTTTCTAGACGTGACATTTGTTATAGATGTGGGAATCCCTCTCACAATAAGGATAATAAGTTCTGTCCGGCTAGGAGTGCTACTTGCCGCACCTGTGGGAAATTTGGTCATTTTGCCAAAATTTGCCAAAATCCTAGGCAGGGAAATATGAGTTTTGGCAATAAGTCTCAGAGTCAGGTTAACACTACTGGGGTAGGATGTGTTGCAGAATGCAATGATAACACCAACAGGGGGAAGATCACATTAGTACCATCCAAGATGATCTTAGAGATATGGTTGTTGTGGTTCGTGAGGGTGAGAATTGCGTTGAGGTGTCCACCAAAGTCGACAAAGACATGGTCATAGCTGTGCGTGATGATGGGGTCATTGTTGGTGACCCTGCGGATTGTGTTGATCCATATGAAAATTTTGGTGTGGGTGATAAAATCATTTCTTTATTAGTAGACTCCGGAGCAAAGGTCACTATGATCACCCAAGAACTATTTAATGAGACTTGGCCTGGAAGAAAACTAGAACCTCCTGACAGAGCTCCTGTGTCCTTTGAGGGGCGCAGAATAGCTTTGGATGGGTATTTTGAGGATATCATTCAGTTTAGGGGGAGGAAAATTTTTGGGAAAGTTTATGTGGCTTGCAAGGGTCTTAACATTTTGGGGTGGTTCCATGGTGGTTTGTTTCGGTTAATATTAAGACCAGGTGCAAGAGAACAGGTGGGGATGGAAGAGGATGTTTTAATTTCAGAGAGTTTGGCAGTTGTAGAAACTGATGACTATGTAGTGGCTTTGGCCATTAAGTTTCCTTCTGTTTTCAGTAAAGGTCTTGGAAGGATTAGAGGCTTCGAACACGAAATCAGAGTCAAGGAAGGGGCCATTCCAGTCAAGCATAAGGTAAGGGGTGTCCCTTTTAGTGTCAGGGACAGTCTCGAAAAGGAACTCATGGATTTGTGCAAAAAAGGTATTATCGAACCCATCGAATCATCGTTGTGGTTGTCTCCCCTTGTTGTTGCAAGGAAAAGGAATGGAGATTTACGCGTCTGTGTCGACTTACGCAGCCTTAACAGAAACATCTGGGTTGACTCGCACCCTTTGCCTAAGATCACAGATTTATTGTCTCTAACCAGGGGCGCTAGGTGGTTCACTAAGTTGGATCTAGCATCTGCTTACCACCAGGTGGTGTTGAGTGAGTCTTCTAGGCACTTAACTGCTTTCGTTTCGCCTTTTGGCAGCTTCCAATACTGTAGAATGCCCTTTGGTCTTGCCTCTGCGGCAGCGGTTTTCCAGAGGTTAATGAGTCAGATGTTCAAGGACACTCCCGGAGTGATCGTTTTTCAAGACGATGTCTTAATTTTTGGGCAAAGCAAAGGGGAACATGATGTTTCTTTGAGTCAGGTGTTAGGCATTATGCAAAGTAAAGGTGTTGTTCTTAAAAGGGAGAAGTGTGTTTTCCTTAAAGAGAAAATGGAATTCCTTGGGCATGTAGTCTCTCACAAGGGGGTTGAACCACGTCCAGGGTTAGTAAAAGCCATTGTTGATGCCTCTCCTCCCCTGGATAAACCTGGTTTGAAATCCTTTATAGGGTTGAGTGAATTCTACTCTAGATTCATCAAGGGTTACGCGTCAAAAATTCAACCTTTAACCAACATGCTCAAGAAAAATGTACCTTTTGTGTGGAATGAGAATTGTGATGAAATTTTTCGTTGGATCAAGTCTCAGCTAGTGAGTGACAGTGTTCTCAGAGCTTTTGACCCCAATAAGGAATGTGTGGTGACTGTTGATGCTAGCGGGTTTGGTCTAGGGGCTGTGCTCACCCAGAAGAATGGTCAGGTTGATAGCACCATAGCTTATGCGTCAAGAGTTTTGCGTGGTGCAGAAATGAATTTCTCGGTCATCGAGAAAGAGTTATTGGCCTGCTGGTGGGCAGTCAGGAAATTCAATTCCTTTCTCTGGGGCAGTCATTTCACTATACGCACAGATCACAGTCCCTTGGTCTCAATTTTGTCTGGTGAAAAGATTAAAGAGCACACCCCTAGAATTGCAAGGTTGTCAACCAAGCTTCTACAGTATGATTTTGACATAACCTATTTGCCTGGAGCAAAAAATGTCAGGGCAGACTATTTCTCACGTTTTCCTATCTCTGGCAATGACTCCGAGGTTGAGAGGGAAGATGATCAAGAGGATTGTTTTGTAGCGGCATTAGACTTAGAAGGCATGTGTGCTGTGAATGAAACTGAATGGAGAGGAGAATTGGCAAAGGACGTCATCCTTGCTCGTGTCATTGAATTTTTGAAGTCTGGTTGGCCGAGGGAGAAGTATGTCTCTGGACCTTTTCAGACGTATGTTAAGGTTGCTGAAGAACTCACCGTAGAGGATGGTATTCTTTTGCGATGTGGTAGGCTGATTCCTCCGGAGAGTTTGAGGGCACGTCTTATGGATGGTGCACATGAGGGTCACTTAGGGAAAACTTTCACCAAACGCAGGTTGCGAGATGTTTTTTGGTGGCCTCAAATGGATGCGTGTGTTGATTCAATGATTGATGGTTGTGTTATATGCAACAATTCTGACAAAAGTCTAAAAGTGAGGACGCCCCCCCTGGAACCGGTTCAACTTCCAGAAAGAGCTTGGGAAAAGATTGGAGTTGACCTGGTCGGACCCTTTAACCTCTTACCACCCACCTCACGATATGCTATCGTGGCCATTGATTACTATTCCAAGTGGCCAGTGCAAGTTAACAACAACCATTGGTGGAATGTCTGTGAGGTTGTCAAAGTTAAAGTTGCCTCCTCTGAATCCACCAATTCTGGCAACAAATCTTGTAATGAAGATTTGTCGCCCGCACTTCGCAGGAGTTTGAGAGTACCCAGGATTCCCGTCAGGTTCAGATAGTTCTGTTTTTTTCTCTGTCCTGCTATGTGAGGTGCTTACTCTGTTTTGTGTTTTGTCAGGGTTTCTTTCTTTTCCTCTTACTCTCCTTTTCTTTTCTTCTTGCCTTTCTTTTAGTTTTCTGTTTCTTTCTGTCTATCTCTTCACTCTTTTCCTTTCCTTCTTTTGTTTGCAGAAATGAGGATAATGTAGTATTCTGTGTTTGTGCCCTTATGGCACTGGTAGTTGGAACCCTGAGTGTTGGGAGTTCCGAGGTTCGGAGTGGAATGTTGACAGCTTTGTCAGTTGGATGCTGTACCTTGAGGCTGTCGCTGTGCTGCTCTTGAGCCGAATAAACTTATTCACAGCAAGCTGCGCCTGTGACTCTTCATTCATACTACAAAGACATCTAGAATACTCACCTGAGAAAGTGAAAAGAAGCTATTTACATGCCTGTATAATCAGACATACCACTAATACCTAATGGATTACATATCTTATCCTATATTTACCTCATTTTATACGTCTCCCGACGATATTTTCTACATTTATAGTCCCGTAGGACTGTTTCTATCTTTATAGTCCCGTAAGACTGTTTCTATCTATATAGTCCCGTAAGACTGTTTCTATCTTTATAGTCCGGTAAGACTGTTTCTATCTTTATAGTCCTGTAAGACTGTTTCTATCTTTATAGTCCAGTAAGACTGTTTCTTTTACGCCACCTGACGATCTACACTAATAGGGATAACTAGTAGGGATACACCTTTGAGAGTTATTTCCCAAATGAAGTTCACACTCTCCCCCAATCAACAGTTACCTTTGCAGAAGGGCATATCCAATCCTTCTGTATGTCAGCACCTGGTTAAAAGGAAAGGTTAATCTCATTCATAAAGACAACATTCAAATATGTAATTGGGGTCCCTTTATTTAACATTAGAATAGAATGACAGAACAAAGAAAACATTATAACAATGATATATGCATATAAGCAACACAGTAGGAAATTATTAATGTGAGTGGAGACCTAAACATAACCTAGGAAGCAAAGAGGAATGAATGATTATATAATAGAAACATTTTAAGAACACCTCACCCTATTAAGAAGGGCCCAACTCTCTGTCCCTCTCTGGTGGAATTAGGGCTCTATCCATCACCATGGCATCACCACCAACGGACCAACATCTGCTGTCTGTTCCTCTCTCTGGTGGAATCAGGACTCTCTCTCTCTCCTGCACCATCACCAAAATGCTAACTTCACTTCACTCGTTCAACTGCTCCAAAAGCTCCAACTGGCAGCTCCAACTCTTCCATCTGACTGGCAACTGCTTCAATACATTCTGACAAACTGGCAGCTCCAGCTGACAGTACCAACTCCGAAGATCATCTCTGACTGCTTCAACTCCAAAGACCAACTGACCGTTCTCTTCAGCTCCAAAAACCATCTGACCACCCTGCCTCTCTGCACTTCGCTAATATGAAATGCTCTCCCCTAGTGGAAAGTTCCAGCCAGTAGCCTCCTCCCACCAAATCCATGTACCAGGATCCCTGCTCCAGACGCTCTCACAGTGATCAGCTGCTTGTTTCGTCTAGAGACTTGAGCCCAGGGACATTTCTTGATAAGATTCAGCTCCAGACGGTTCTCTCTAGTTTGCAAAGAGCGACCAACACCTCATAACTAAAACATCACACTTGACCTACATGCTTCTCAGTCTGCAGAGACAGAAAGCAAAATGGAGTCTCTCTAGTTCTGGGCCTTGTAGGCCCGAAAAGGATGAAATAGACACTTAGCTCTAGCAGAGTACATACACAAACCCTACCAATATGTGATATAAAGTCAGAACTACAGGAGACACCCTCTACTATAGGTAGAATGATGAAAGGACACATAATTATGTCAAAGCCAATAGGCAATATATGGATTAGAGTCAGGAATAAGGGATCTATCATCAAATAAAGTGGCTATCCTCTAGTTTATGCTTCTAGGTCTGAAAGGAGGCAAAGAAGGCACAGAATCATGCCAAAGGCAATAGGCAAACCCTACAAATAGGCTGAAATAAAGGATTCATAGCAATATATTGAAATGGCAGTGGACTACTAGTCATCACTAATCCAAATAGGGCAAATTATCCTGTTGTTACATTCCACCCTGACTAATAGTCCAATAACATCGAAGAATATAAGGAAAGTATGCCAAACAAACAAAATAAACAAAAACAATTCCAGGACAAAACATATCCAAAAGATCTAGCATACAAAGAAAACAACAATATAACTAAAAGATATACCACCGAGATAAATCAAAGCATCAGGTAACCACCCTAGGAACCAATCCCACTGAACTCTATCAATGGTCTATTGATCCAAGTGAAAGTGTAATAGTAGGCAAACAAGGATAACCCCATCTCTACAAAATAGCTGGTGTAGCACTATGCATATCAAGCAAGAAAATCAAAGAAAGTTATCTAAGTGTGGTGCATTTACTCTTCTAAAAAATAATTCAGACATAAATTGTCTGTCCAGAAATCCCTATAGCTAAAATAGCTAAATCATAGACTTAAACTTGGAAGATGGAGTAATAGAAGACCATGCCAAAGGCAATAGTCAAAGGTCATAAGTCATCTAACTCAAAAAACTGTTTGCATCTAATCACTCTGTATCAACCTGTGGAGCACATGTGTGCACCATCATGCAGAACACTGCCTTCCCTTCTGGGGCAAAACTGTTACACAGAAAACAGTAAAACTATAAAGTAGGTGAGAGATAGACAAGTGCAAAGTCAATCTGTAATAGCATAGCATACTAAAATCAAAATATCATGTATCACAGGGCATCAGATTATTAAAGCAGCTCACTAATTATATACCGCACCCTATGACTTTTGAACAGTATCATTCACATATATCAAAAGAAATCATTGTACCAAAAACCTAGTCATTAATGTGGCACTGCATCTTTTTGACTGGAAAAGCAAAACCATGAACAGGACTGGAAAATAAAATTAGCACTGCGGCCTGTATGTGGTAATAGCAAAAATGAAATGTCCATCTGAAATAGAAACATGGGAAAAATAAAAGGCTCAAGAATGTAGGCCAAAGAATTACATTGCAGACTCCTTTTATAGGAAACATTATCATAACCAAATAAAAATGGGTTATTTTAGAATAATATATATATATTTTTTTAAACAGAACTATAGGCTTTGTCAAAAAAAAAAAATTAGGAAATCCAGATATGTTTTTAGTTTTAACCTGACTGCTGAGGCAGCCAACTGTAGATTCTAATATTAATTTTAAAAGTTTAGTCAATATATTTAAGTGAAAAGTTCTCTTCTATAGGAATCCATCGTTGGTTTCTTCTTAGAAAAACAGTTCATTCGTGTAGGCCACGACCCTCCATCTTCATCTGTATCCTTTGCCAAGAAAGAATCCCATCCGATCTTGTCATCCATGGAACAACAGCACCCGTCCGCCATCAGCCGTCTGCATTGGCTCCAGTCTTGGGGATTATTCCATTCTTCTTCTTCAAAAAAAACTAAAATAAAAATGAAAACAAAAAAGACAAAATAACAAACAGGGCGGGGCGGGGAAAGATGTCACTCGCACTCCCCGATAATAAATTCCAGCAACCTAAAACAAAAGACAAGTATCATCAATCTTGCAAAAAGAAAAACTTGAATTAAAAAAAAAACACATTTTTTTTATGTCCCTCTAAAAACCCTGTGGTTTATAAAATCCTACTCCAAGTTTGGGAAAAGTTTAATAAAACTATTTGCATTATATTCTCTAAATTTGTTTGGGCAAAATCTAATTTTTTCTTACACAGCCAGAAGGGCTGGGCAGCTAGCCTAACCACTCTCTCACTCCTTGCTAGCAAACCGCTCCCCTCAGAAACGTCCGCGACCCAAGGCTGGCTCAGTTTCAACCATAACAAGCAGGAGACGGGCTGCTGCACTGCGATTTAAAATTGAATCGCTGCCAAATGCTGATCTCATTGCAGGAGCGAAGCTCCTGCTAATTTTTCTGTTTACATTACTGAAAGGAAGACTATTCGTATGCAAGCATCCCATCATTCCAATTAAAGGACGCTCCACGCCTGAAGAGCAGCTTACAGGCGGGGCACCTCCACCCTTACACAACTTTGTGCGCGAAGAGCTCCTGAATATTTGCCAAAAATAACAAGACAAGGGCAGGTCTGCCTCGGACGCTCCAAAAAGGGCCCCTCCTTTCAAAACGCTCCTGAGAACCTGGCTGAGCTATCATATCAGCCAAGGTCAAAGAGCAAATTCCTTCTAACTGCAAACAAAACCGGTCTCAAACTTCAGAGAAACCCTGCATTTAATTTGAAACACTGCACAGTTATTTCTAACTAATTTAAGTAAATTAGACATGGTGAAAAGCATCTTGAAAACATGAATTAATAAAGACATTTTTGCAACCTAGACACATGCTAGCATTCTCAAGTAAGAAGCAAAATATTTCTGCAGCCTCATGAAAAACTAATCTAAGACAAACTATATACCATAATTCACTGTTACTGGCTGAAAAGCAAAAACATTAAGCAGCATTAAAAACAAATGCATTGGTAACGACATGCAGCAACATAGAAAATCACATGACACATTTAAAAATAACATTTGGGACACCATCAATTCAGACAAGGGAAACAAAGTTATACATTTAATTTTGAACAGCATAACCAGGTGCCCAAGCTTTTCTGTTCTAATGATTAAAAGAGTCAGATTTATTTTTGCAGATGGCCTTTTTTTTTTCCTATCTGAGTGGGAACATTTTATCAAATTTTTCTCTCTCACGCTGTTCTGCCTCATATCAGCGCAAAATACAGAATCATTTGCATATGAACTTTAAACAAAAGGGGCAGCTTGCTTTAGGGGAATAATCAGTCATATTTTCTATATTTGCAAAATACACTACAGAGCATTTTTTTTTAAAAGAACACGGTTGCATTTCACTTTTTCAAACACATTCTACTTGGATCTGTTCTATTTCCACAACCGGTGATGCACCGTCCATTCTCAGCTGAAAACTCTCTCCTAATGCCAAAACACCTGTGTATGCCTTGCAGTCTGACTGGTTGATTTATAACACTCTGACCTCTGGATTAGACACATTTAATCATGTGTTCAAAAGCAAACCCACACAGACTCATGGACGCATATCAAACAGTATGTGTAATGAACACTGCTTTTTCCCATGCAAGATGTTACCTTTCCGTCAGCTACCTGTCAAAGTACATAGGTGAACCCTGCAACTAATTGCAAAGTAAACTAATATAAGGAAGCACACAGCACTACACTAAGATGGTAGTTTTTCAGAGTCACCACTAATCAAAATAGAACAATTTATCCTGTCACCAATGTCCACCCTAGACTATGAACACTAACATCAAAAAGAAAAAACTTAAACAAGACGCACTAAGGGCTAGAAAAAACTCCACCTAATACTCAGCATAAGGAATAGAAATGTGGCAACTAAGTAAAAAGTCAAATCAAACCATCTTTAATCCAAACATCCACTGACTTTTAGTGTCAGCTCTTGTAACCATGCATATTAAACAGCATATTGAAACAAACAATGCCGTCTCAATTCAAGATATTAACCCTTTGGCAGCTCAAACACAATCGTTCCCCGATGGCAGCAGACACATGGGGAATACAAGAACTTATCTCTCCACGTTTTCACATAACATTTGTGCACATTTTCTAAACATTTTCTCTAATCACTGGAAAGAGATCCAGCTCTCTCCTGCCTAACGTAATGATAACATGCTATTTAACAAGCCATATTTACAAGGCGCTATTCACAAGGAACTCAATGATAACATGCTATGTACAAGCCATATTCACAAGGCGCTATTTACAAGGAACTCAACAAGTTATAATACACTGAATACATTTCACATTTCACAGCACAAGCAAATGCAGCAAGCCATTTAATAGGCAATTTACAAGCCTTTTTCATACACATATTTACAACTGCATCATCACCAAGATGTAATTGGCTTCATCACCTACTGTTACCCTTCAAGCCTGTCAGTTCAAACACCAAGATGAAAAGCATTTCTTCTACACTGCATAAGTCAGATGCCATGATGTACTGCAATCTCCTTACACTCCAACTGTTCAAGCCCATAGGTCAGGGACCACACCTCACCATGCAATTCACAGACTGTTCCCAGATGTCAAATTTTAAAGGGTTTTAAGTCCATATACATGTCAGGGGCCACTCCCCATGCACTTTATTCGAACTGTCCGACTACGCCAAATGTAACGACCGGATTCTCAGAACAGGCAGCTCACCATCCGTGGCTAACCCAATCGTCACGTAACGACACTCTTCTCAGGCCACTATTTACAAGACATCTAGAATACTCACCTGAGAAAGTAAAAAGAAGCTATTTACATGCCTGTATAATAAGACATACCACTAATACCTAATGGATTACATATCTTATCCTATATTTACCTCATTTTATACAACTCCCGACGATATTTTCTATATTTATAGTCCTGTAGGACTGTTTCTATCTTTATAGTCCCATAAGACGGTTTCTATCTTTATAGTCCCGTAAGACTGTTTCTATCTTTATCGTCCCATAAGACTGTTTCAATCTTTATAGTCCCGTAAGACTGTTTCTTTTACGCCACCTGACGATCTACACTAATAGGGATAACTAGTAGGGATACACCTTTGAGAGTTATTTCCCAAATGAAGTTCACACTCTCCCCCAATCAACAGTTACCTTTGCAGAAGGGCATATCCCATCCTTCTGTATGTCAGCACCTGGTTAAAAGGAAAGAATAATCTCATTCATGAAGACAACATTCAAATATGCAATTGGGGTCCCTTTATTTAACATTAGAATAGAATGACAGAACAAAGAAAACATTATAACAATGATATATGCATATAAGCAACACAGTAGGAAATTATTAATGTAAGTGGAGACCTAAACATAACCTAGGAAGCAAAGAGGAATGAATGATTATATAATAGAAACATTTCAAGAACACCTCACCCTAACAAGAAGGGTCCAACTCTCTGTCCCTCTCTGGTGGAATTAGGACTATCTATATCACCATGGCACCACCACCAACGGACCAACATCTGCTGTCTGTTCCTCTATCTCTGGTGGAATCAGGACTCTCTCTCTCTCCTGTACCATCACCAACATGCTAACTTCACTCCACTGGTTCAACTGCTCCAAAAGCTCCAACTGGCAGCTCCAACTCTTCCATCTGACTGGCAACTGCTTCAATACATTCTGACAAACTGGCAGCTCCAGCTGACAGTTCCAACTCCAAAGATCATCTCTGACTGCTTCAACTCCAAAGACCAACTGACCGTTCTCTTCAGCTCCAAAAACCATCTGACCACCCTGCCTCTCTGCACTTCGCAAATATGAAATGCTCTCCCCTAGTGGAAAGTTCCAGCCAGTAGCCTCCTCCCACCAAATCCATGTACCAGGCTCCTTGCTCCAGAGGCTCTCACAGTGATCAGCTGCTTGTTTCGTCTAGAGACTTGAGCCCAGGGACATTTCTTGATAAGATTCAGCTCCAGCCGGTTCTCTCTAGTTTGCAAAGAGCGAACAACACCTCATAACTAAAACATCACACTTGACCTACATGCATCTCAGTCTGCAGAGGCAGAAAGCAAAATGGAGTCTCTTTAGTTCTGGGCCTTGTAGGCCCGAAAAGGATGAAATAGACACTTAGCTCTATCAGAGTACATACACAAACCCTACCAATATGTAATATAAAGTCAGAACTACAGGATCCACCCTCTACTATAGGTAGAATGATGAAAGGACACATAATTATGTCAAAGTCAATAGGCAATAGATGGATTAGAGTCAGGAATAAGGGATCTATCATCATATAAATCGGCTATCCTCTAGTTTATGCTTCTAGGTCTGAAAGGAGACAAAGAAGGCACAGAATCATGTCAAAGCCAATAGGCAAACCCTACAAATAGGCTGAAAGAAAGGATTCATAGCAATATATTGAGATGGCAGTGGATTACTAGTCATCACTAATCCAAATAGGGCAAATTATCCTGTTGTTACACCTGGGTAAAACCTTCATCGCAGCTGTGGTTATGTACAACTTCTACAGGTGGTTTCCGTATGGCAAGATCGTATTTGTGCCCCAACCAATCCTCTAGTGGCCCAGCAGATTGAAGCCTGCTACAATGTAATGGGTATCCAACAGGAACATATGGCTGAAATGACAGGTGAGAAAAAGTTGTATTGTATTTTAGTTTCTGTGTAACTATTACTACCCCTATCTGGCGTGCCAAAGCGCTTGTCCACGCTTGTAGCTTCCAACACTGTGTGGGTGGGTGCTAGAAAGAATGTTGCTTTTGCATTGAGCCTATGTGTGAAGTGTTTTGATGTATTGCATGATGACCACTGCATGGTTGAAGTGTTCTGGGTTGCAGGTAGAAGGGGTCAAGTCAACAAATTATTAAGGCGAGCCAAGCCAGAATCCAGCCAAAAGTAGGACTTGGTACTTACAGCTCATGCTTGAGCCTAGCCTTAAAAATGTATACCATGTAAATCATACAACCAACATCACATAAAACATGATATTGTTTTTTCAAAATATGAAAGATTTTATGTGGAAGCCTTGAGGTTAATACTTCACCAAGCACTGCATAGAGAGGTACTTATTAAAAGTGATAGATTTTAAATATGAACTTAGAACCATTCCTACCCAGCCCTCTCCATGGCAACCGTGCACTAAAATGCAAGAAAGTTTTCATGTGATACCTGTATTCCTAGATTCTTATCGATAGAGAAACATTATAGTTTATTAACTCATTAACAATGGGCTTTTGTACAGTTAATATTCTGAGATCACATATTTGAAGGTTGAATATGCGATAGTGAATTAAAAGGAAGATTAGTAAAATAAAAAGTTTGCCTTAGATTATACTATGTGTTAAGCGGTAAGTGTTCAACTGACGCTATTTAACTGTCTTGATAGAAAACGACCAGTAGTGGTCAGTAAAATACCAGAATTGCTTTCTGCTTGTTCAACTGCCTCTACTTAGCAGTCTTGATAGAACACTACCGGTAGAGGTCAGTAGAATACCAGAATTGCTTTCTGCTGAGGGACTTTTTTTTTATTGTTCTAGCGACTGCCTCTATATAACTTTCTTGATAGAGAACAACCAGCAGAGGTCAGTAAAATTCCAGAATCACTTTAGCATTCTCTCGATTCTAGTCCATAGAAATTGTCTTCCTTGAGCACCCATAGACAATAATATTTTTTTCAAATCTTGTATTTTCAGTGATATAACCACTGACGGCCCTGATTGTATATTGAAAACCGAGCTTTGAACTATACCATTTCTAGCGGAAAGGCATTATTTTTCTCCATGTGTTCCCATACCTGGCGTGTCACCCACTTTGGTACTTACTTTCACTCCATGTTATAGAACAGTAGATGTTTCAGCATCCAGGCTAATGTGCTGCATAGCTAAATATATATAACGTCCCAAAGGTGAGTCCGATTGCATTTGCAAATGCTTGTTTAGTTACTCATTTACTTTAAGAGCTACTAGTAAAAAAGTCTACTTTTGAGAGCAACATCAGATTCATAGTAATTTTCAGGCCAGAGATATTTCATGCCTTTGAGAATTCATACCTCAAACTGAGTTCTTTAGGACATATTTCTGACCTAGATGAAACTTATAATTAAAAACAATTACAAGAGAATTCTTCTTCTTATACAAAGACTTGAGGCACTATTAAAGTAACTCACTTTCTATTAACCGCATTTGAATTACTCAGTGGTAAACTCAGCGGCATTTAAAGGTAGAACCAAGTTTACATTTTCCTGAAGGATTTCTTTATGTGTTGTTGTTGTACAAAATTGTAAGCGATAAATTGGCACTTAGCTCCTCTTTTACGGGGGGCCCAATAATTTCGAACACATGCTGTAAGTTCGTTAATGCACATATTGGAATTATGAGGTTTGGTTTTTATATGTCACCCTGTATAAACTGGGTGTGGTGAAGAGGGAATTGTCTATTATATTTCGTTCAGTCAAACTTCCCTGAATTTGTGGGACAAAAGGGGGCCGACTACTCTGCGTGAGCATACACATGGAGGTGACCATCGCCCTGAGAGGTGCTCTGACCCAATGGTGCTCTTTGCTGATTATATTCCCACAAAGTGAGCAGGAATTATTGCAGCTGTGTAACTACTTCTGCTTGCTTCCATACTCTATCTAAAACCCAACCATATAGGGAGGAATTTACAACAACTGTGATCTCTACTGTCTGGAGCTGCCGTTGCATCCTTAAGGTGAGTTTCAAAGGTGTCTTCTGTTTCAGAAAAGTGGTGTCTCTAAATTTAAGCATGCTGATTCATAAAAAGCAAACATGCATGTGTGCCCCTATAGACAAATTACATCAATGTGTACATGAGGCAAGACCAATTAATAATGAAACCAAATACGTTATTATCATGTATCACACCGTCTCAAATCATAGTGTTGTGCTCCCCCAGGTTTGCACCTGTGCACTTCTAATTACTATAGCTTCTTTTAAGAATGAAGGGGCATATTATCAAGGGTCTTATCTCCGCTTTTTTGTTTGTTTTAAAAGCCAAAAAAGAGGAAGTAATGTTTTCGCCCTATTAACAAGGCAGTGCTAACATGCATTAGCGCTTTGTATCTCTAATGAGATGCAAAGTGGGCATTTTTGTCAAAATTACACAGAAAATTTCGCTAACGCAACTTCTAAGTACCCATAACGATAAAAAAAGCAGCACTAAGCGCGGTTATCGCCGAAACCTAACATCTGCAAAATGTCAGACTTAGCTATGTTGATAAAGGGAGGTGGATTCTGAGGCTAAGTCCACATCTCCCTATTACCCTATTACCAAGGATTCCCTAATCACCGCATTTGTATCGCTGGACAGCGACAGCGACTTGTTATCGCTGTGGCGATAAACATTGATGATAACGCGTTATCTCAGCGATTTAATCCAGCGGTAGCCCACAATACAAAACATAGCGCTAATCACGTTCGGCGATATTTATCGCTGTGTGTTGATAATATGCCCCGAAGTTTCCCAGGCCTCCATTAGCTATTATCACATTTAAGAGTGTGTCTTATGCTTATCTTCACAAATACACATTACCCAATTCCCAACTTGCTGGTTTTCCTTCCATTTATTACAGTGGTCCCTCTGCTTTGCATAATGCACCTTTGGGCACTCTTGAAACTAATTTGATGCATAAGGTTCTTCCTCAGATAGGTTAAAGGATTGTTTCAATTCCCCTGCCAGTTCGTCTTCACCCCCACAGGCATAAAACGATCATACACATGAACAGACAAAAGCAATTACTAGGAGACGCATGCACACACAAGCCTACACTAACTCTCTTTTGTTCAAAATCACACATTTACATGCCTACACATCCACCTACCTCTCCGCATGTAGTCTCCAGCTCTCAGCACCCCACTGCATCAAACCAATGAGGACAGTCTGGGGGCACTGTGGCAGCCGTGGATGCACTGACGAGACAAGCTACTCTCCAAAGCATTGCACACACTTTGAAATGGCATAAGTAAAATGCAAACACAACATTTTTCCAAGCAAGTAAAATAAAAATTGGAGTAAATTTGAGTGCACCGGTTTTACAGAGTGTGGAAGGACAAAAGGCTCAGTCACCTCTGCTGGTATTTAAACCTCTATTCCCCGATTATTTCCCGATTGTAAAACTTAAACTATGACAAATGTTTTTATCACGTTCAGTTGGGAACACAGAACCCAGGAGAAAAGAAAAATGTCAAATTGTACTAGCCAACCCAAGGATTGAAAAGGTATAACAGGCTGTAAAATAAAGGGGCAAGTGCCATATACTTTTGCTGTTCAGCCCCCACACCCAGCTAGCGCATTTATAAACATTCCATTCCAAAAAGCTTTTTTCGACGTGTTAAGTCATAAAAGCACACACAAATACATCTAAAACAATTCATAAGACATCTAAAGCAGTTCATAATACACCATATCAAATATGATACACGCCCAAATGGATGGATAAATACAATTACCATAAAAACGCTATGTACAAATATAAAAATACAATACAAATTATTATGATAAAACTTTGTAGTTGTTCCATAATACAAACTTCAGATTTCGATGCGAGGTGGTTATAGAAAAGGGCAAATAATCCCAGAGAAATACATTACAGCATGACATATTCTCATTTAATCTAATGCTTAATCTTGGAAACGTGCTCTTATTGCCCACGTCCACCCCAGGTATTTAGCCATTGCTATGACAATCACTTCTGTTGTGTTGGTTCTTAGGATTCTTTCAGCTTCACTGGACCTTCTTGTTCCCAAGAGCTTACAAATTGGTGTCAACCAGACATGACGTAGGGCATTGTATCCAATACATTCAAACAAGGTGGCCCAGTGATTCTTTGCCATACTGGCATACCGAACACAAGTCATTGCTAAGTTTGGACCATTTACTAGTAAAGACTCTTTATGGCATTGTTCCCACCCTAAACTGGAAATATAATTTCCACTCATGGGGCTTTGTGATAAAATCCCAATATTGTTCCAGCCTAGAGATAGGTTTACAGTCCAGAAATAGCCCTGTTAAAGAAGCGGACCACAACTTCTCACTATATTAATCTGGACGTTTTCCCAATATTTGGCCTTCAAAATCTTTTTGGGTGGAAAAGTGGGGCCTCATTTATGAGAAATGACACATCGCTGCGTAAAAGCAGCGATGCGTCACTTCTCAGTGTGCACTCCTTGCGACATTCCTGATGTGTCATGTTTAATGTATGACGCATCATGTCGCAAGGAGTTACAGATACGTCTGTATTTCTGACGTATCTGTAAGCACAAAAGTGACGCATTGCTGGAGTGAGTCACAAAAGTGACGCAACTCCAGCAATGCGTCCTTTCACTTTGGGCCAGCCCCATGTGAAAGGGCCAGCGTCAGTCTTACGCCTGCAGTGAGGCAGGCGCAAGATTTTGACGTAACAGCGTCCTAAAAGTAACGCAGTGAAATCTCATAGATTTCACTGCATCACTTCTACGACCCTTCCTTGCGCCAATACGCCCCCCTTGCATAAATTATACCTGGCGCAGGTATAATGTGGTGCAGGGGTTTACAAAGTAACGCATCTACCTAGATGCGTCACTTTATAAATATGGCGCAACAAGGCGCATTTTTTAAGCCACTGGTGCGTCACAAAAAGTGACGCACCGGCAGCGTAAAAGTGACGCACAGCCTCATAAATGCGGCCCCTGGTGTTTTTAGGATCCACCCACAAGGAATTCATACCAATATTTGTTAGGATAGCTCTAAGCTCCCTCAACCATTTTATTTGGTGAAATGTACACTCTTATTATATCTAGGAAACCAGCACCATATTCTGAGAGCTCTGAGGTAGACCAGAGCCTAAGCCAGTACAAAAGCAGACGTAGTTTAGCAGTGTCTGCAATTGACTTTCTCCCAAGATCGTTCAACAATGGGCGTGTCGGAGTACTCTGTGGCAAGTTAGTAATATTTTTAAACAACTTATTTTCAGAAAGTGTGCGCTTAGCTAAATTCTCATGCCCCCAAAGCTCAGGACAGTATAAGGTAGATCTGATGACTTTCATGTTATAGATCTCGATTGCCGGACTGATTATCTTAGAGAACGATGTGTTATATTCCTTTTGCAGCACCTCTGCCAGTTGTCGGTGTTCTAGGGATGCTATATCGACCTGGTGTGCCCAATTTAGCCCCTTCTGGATGTTTACCCCTAGGTATGTGAACTCCTTGACTTGCTCTAGCAGGAGGTTGTTCATTTTAATGCCCCCCTTGAAGGCCCTATGCGTAAAGGTCGTCAATTTCATTTTTGACACATTGACCTCCAATCCACACCTCGAGCAGAACTCCTCAAAGATTGTTAGAGCTCTCTGGAGCCCACTCAGCGTCTTGGAAATGATCAATGTGTCATCTGCAAACATTAGTATGGGGAATTTTTCACTTGCTAGTGTTGGGGCATCCACGGGGGTTGACCTCCTGCAGTTCACTATTCCATTGATGTATAAGGAAAATAGTGTTGGGTCATCACACATCCTTGTCGAACCCCTTTCTCTACAGGGAAAGATTCTGTGACTTCACCCTGCATACCCCAGTAAATCTTAGCCATGTTGTCCTAATGCATCCTAATGAGAAATGTCAACAGGTCAGGTGGTAACCCCATCTCTTGTAATGTCCGCCAAAGTTTAGCTTGTGGTACAAGGTCAAATGCCGACCTAAGATCAAAAAAGAGGGCGTACAAACTACCCTTACCCAGGGTTACCATTTTCCAAAAAAGCACGGAATCCTGCTTGTAATGGGGATAGAATACTAAATTCAATGATCCATTCTTGAACTTTGTTGAGCACCAGCCTATCCATTACCTTTTGCAAAGAATCTATTAGGCTGATCGGCCTATAATTCTGCTCCTTTCCTGGAGTCTGGGACCAGCGCACCCTGGGCTATAGCGTTTGTCAATAGGTGGATGTACATACACCAGCTCTCTTTATCATAGAGGAATACATCCCCCTGTATTCCATCTGGACCAGATGCCTTCTCAGCCAAAATGGATTTCAGTGCTACCTCGACATCTGCCTTGCTAAATACTGCCTCCTGAAGAGAAAGTTTGGCAAATCCGCCCTCTATTTTATGAACATTTGCGGCGTATTGTGTTTTAAACTGGCTTACCCACTCCGACTGTGACACATGGTTTTTGGGGCTGGCAGGCCTGTCCACCTCTGTCCCAGTTGTGTACATTCCAGAACTGTTTGGGGTTTCTCCTAACACATGCCTCCCTAAGTTCCTCCCACCTTTTATTGACCCATTCTTTCTTTGCCTTTACTTGGGCCCCCCGATAGGTAGCCCTTGCGGCTCGTACCACTGTAGTGACACATTCTTTAATAGCCTCCCCTAGGAGTGCACAAGCCTTTTTACATTCTTTGTTATACCATTTCTGCGATTTAGGAATAGCTGCCTTTTTAGATCCTCCCTTTTTGATCAGATACATACGTAGTTGATCAAAAAATGTATTGTGTATGCAAGTGGGTTGCTTTAGGGTCGCCGGATTTGCTACACTGGCCTGGTTCTCATTTATGGTATAATCTATATCCTTTTCGATGCTGACTAATACTTCAGGTAGCTCAGTTATCTTAGCCCATTTAAGTCTCCTCAAGTCATTTGATGGATCAACATTGGTGGCGGAGTATGTTTCCCGTAGTTCATGGGGAGCCTTAAACTGTATAAGGTCCATGTCCACACATAATGGTTTATGGTCAAATTCCAATCTATCATGAACCCTCATATCCATAACGGCATGCCAAAGTGCTAAGCTAACGAATACATAGTCTATCCTACTAACACTATAGCCATTGTCAAAGGTCGAAGACCCCATTTTGTCTGACGGTGTAAGGCCATTAACTGCCCACAATCCCTTCTCCATACAGATAGAATTAATTTGGATCACTGCATCTATCCATCTTTTTATTGGATCAAGTTCCAGCTTTGGGATACCCCACTTAGTGTCTTCCTCATCTAACAAATTGCCCTCTTCACTCAATAGAGGCTCAAACATCGTGTTCAGGTCCACAGCGACAATGATGATTGTTGCTGCCATCGAGAAGATCAACAAGAGCCGATAAAACGCCTGACTTTTTTTCACCCTGGTGCCTCGCACATAGATATTATATATATCCATGATCCCATTAGTTCCCCTAGACATTTTAACAGCCTGGATGTCCTGATTAAAAGTTGCGAGTGCTTGGATGTCTAGCACTAGGTCTTGCCTCACCCAGATTGTCAAGCTCCATGTTGGCCGCCCTTTTATGCCTTTAACGGCCGGGATGTAAACATTTCGATATTCCACCCAAAAGAGGGAGACTGCCGCCAAAGTCTCTTGAAAGAGACAGATCTCAAACCTTCAATAAAAGCGTGCCACTCTGGGGATCCCAGTGTGGAACCTAGTCCTGAGATGTACCAGTACAACAGGGTTTTCTTTAAGGGTATTGTACAAACAGCCAAATGACCACTCAGTATCAATTAAATTGGGCTATCCTCCTGTCCTGGACCATCGTTCTGTCTAATTGGCAGGGATTCAACTTCAGGGGTTGGATCTAGTTCTAGAGTTAAGTGTTCAATGCCTGGTGGATGGTCCCTTTGGATGGTATTAGCTAATTGGAGTTCCTGCTGCTTCATAGGCAATTCTGCCTCTAGTCAGTCTATATTTTCTATGGTAGAGCTTCCCTGCATTCTAGCTAGTTTGTGGGTGAGAGGGCAGGCATTCTCACTACTCAGAGGGGAGCGTCTAAACTGAATGGCTGACCGACCTGGCAGGCTTGTACGAAACTTTAAAGCAAATAGATTTTCTGATAGATCTGCCCTAGTCGTTGTGAGCTTGATGCAATCCAGAGGATTAGCTTGTGAAAACAACCTACAAGCTTTTGCTATGTCTTTCCTTATCATCCCCTGACATGCCATTTCAAGTGAATGGCTTTATTTATTAGGGAATACCGTTTTCTGGAATTTTACTTACATCAAGCTTTGGTACGTTCACCATAAAAATTCTATGGGTGGATCTGAAAAATGATGAGCTGATTGCCTGTGCCCCTGCCCGTTCTCTGGCTGAATAGGATGTACTACACAATTTTTGTTATGCTGTGTCCGAGCCCTCATAAGAGTTGCTTTATAGGGGTTGTCAATATAACTAGCAGTAGGGTGTGGAGTGAGTCTAGACTTTGGTGGAGATGGCCTCGTATTTTCTAACCAGGGCCTTCCCAAGCTGGATGAAGCCCCTTCTGTGGGAGTTTTTGTGACTTGAGGGGCAGTGACTGGTGTAACCGTAGATGTTTCATGGGTTACTGGAATTATACTCTCCCTTGCATCCCCAATTTGAGCTGGAGTAGATGTCAATAGCTTAACCATCAATCTTAGTTCCTCTATCTGGCTTCTCATTGATCCCATTTCCTGTCTTAATAAAATAACTTGCTGTAGCATATCCTGATGCTCCTTAACCATGCCTGCCCCAACATCCTTTCCCTGCGCAGGTGAGGTCTGTGTCATCTGTGTTGTCTGTAGCCCTCCTTTTCCCCATATTTCGTTATCGGATAAGTCTAGCAGTGGCAGAAATCCGTTAGTACAATGTACTGCTGGAATGATGCGATCTGTATCAGCTATGCCCCCATTAGCCCTTTCTCCATCGTCATTATTATTAGACACTTTCTTTTTAAGGGTTTTATGGAACATTGCAGGGATGGTGGGAGTAATGGAATTTGTATGTGGGGACAAACTGGGGGGAGTTGTAGTACAAGTGGGTTGTTTAGTGGGCGTGGACTCCAAAATGCCCTCACACTCTCCTATTAAGGTATCAATCCGATCTAGAACACATTTACCACCTGCGTGAAGTTGGAGCTTCCTTGCCTTTTTACCCCTACTACCCCGGTTTGATCTATTGCCTCCAGCCCCCCCCACCCTCGTCCCCACTTCCACCCGGTAGCATTCTTTTCCCCATAGCTGACCATAAGGGGTCAGGCAATGTGCCCCCTTCAAACAAACAGTACACCCAACACGAGTACTACAGCTTCGCTTTAATATGATATTGCCTTGCGAGCATTATCTCCAGTATGACAACCAAAAGGAGGAAATATTGCACAATAGAAATTAAAGGTTACTATTTCAAATAGACAGTTTTGTCAATGGCTTAGTCATTCAGTCAAAGTCAGGAGGGTGTAAACAGTACCATGGGGGTTTGTGATAGTCTCCACGAGGTCTCAACATCGGCTTACCAGCCAACTAGCAAACAAAAAGGGGGTGGCCCTGCCCTGCCTCTTCCTGCCACTGACAGGCATGGACGGGCCACCCCTTGGCCCGGGCTTTGCGCGGGTGCTGCCCACGCATGTTCCGTGCTGCAGGGGCCCGTTGATGTTTAACTAAGGGCGCCTCCGGGCGCGAGGATGGCGGTGCACGCTCAGGATGGATCGCAGTGGATTCTGGGGCTGCGACTCCTGGCCCCTGTTGGACGGCTTGGCTTACTGGCTGCAAGTTGCTTTGAGTGGGCGTCTCCAAGTACAGGGAACCGCCATGCCTCTCAGGACTGCGTTAAAAAGAATTTGTAGGTACGGGCCCCATATCTTAGGTTCATGTTTGAAAAGGTCTCCCGGGAGTTTGTCTAGACCCGGGGCTTTTCCTACGGCAAGTTTGGCAATTGCATTGCAAACCTCCACTGTGGCGAACTCTACCAAATCAGACTGTGGGATGGAAGGTAGCAGTACCAATTCAGTCTCCAAAATTTCCATACCATCCTCTATGGAGTACAAAGCTCGGAAGTGGTCTCCCCAAACTTCGGCTGCTATATTAGATTCGATAGCCAATTTTGGTTCACCACAACCAGTGTTGACTATGGACCGGAACTTCCGGGAGTCCTTTGTAGCATGAGCGACGGTTAGGCTGGCCTACTTATCGTGATCCCACTCTTCCTTTGCACGCTTAATCAACCGTTTGTAATCTGCTCTCCTAGCTTGAATTTGAAGTTTGCTGTTACTTAATTTTAGAGCCTGATCTAGCTCTGCTTTGGCCTTTCTACAATCTGCATTATACCATGTGCTAATATGAGCCCTTTTGTTCTTTTTGGCCCTCCGAGGATTAAATACCTCTGCCAGGTTGGATACTAGATCCGCATGGAGGACCTGCATCTCCGTATAATAATCGGGGGGCAATTGTTGGGTGTTTAGCACATCAACCTCTACAAACATGGGGACTATCCGGGTATAAAAGTTACAAAGTTCTTCCGGATGTGCCATTATTTTGTCCCACCTGACTCTACATCGGTCGTTTGATAATATAATCCTACCATCAGGGTCCCCATGACTTATCGTACTGTTCTTACTAAGGCCGGGGGGACCCAACTCCAAGATTAGAGCGTTTTGGTCACTCTCAGCTCTTATAATGATATTTAGGTCTATGATGTTTGGCCATAACCGTGTTTCAGCCAAGATGTAGTCAAGACATGACTCGTGTCCAGGTTTATTAAGAGTACACTTGGCTGGGGTATCCGAGGGCATGCAGCCATTGCAAGCCCTTATGGAATGGTTTAGAGTTAGGGCCGTTATCTGAATGGCTAAAGGAGACCATGCCCTTGGAGATGGAGCCTGGGTCGCCGGTATCGTCCAGTAGTCATCCTCTGCCAATAGGATGCCATCCTTCATACCCACTAGAGGCTCGAAGTAGCAGTTCAGATCACCCCTACCACAAAATGAGTGTCATTGGTGATGGTATATAAGATGTGTGACAACTCCTCAATAGTTCTTGATTCTCTGGCTATGCTAACAGGTCGAGAATAAACATTAACAAGAGCAAGTTTAAAAGCATTTGGCCATGCAAGAACTACACATTGGACATCTTTGGAATGAGTGGTCAGTGTCTTGACTGTACAACCCAAATGGGAACCAACCCAAATAGTGAGACCTCCCCCATCGAGCCGGGACGTGAAATGAGGCGTAACCCCCGCGTAGTTGTTCTTCTCGAGCCCAAGTCCCTTGGAAGAGACAGACGTCATTTTTTTGTCTACAAAAGTTCCCCACTCTGGGCATGCCATTTTATTAGGTAAGCCTGCGACATTCCATGACAATATCGTCCATGTATCTGGCTTACGGCCCCTTTCAGTGCAACCACCCGATCCCCTTTGGCCCCCTTCACACAATCTTATTCCGGCTAGCAGAGAACCCAATATGTTACCTACCACGTTTATACTTAATGCAGGTTCGTTAGTGCCTATAATAGGCAATTGTAGGTTAACTTGAATGACTGGGGACTTTGAAGTTACAGGACTACTACTACCTGCAGTCTTGTCTCCTTCATTATATATAGAACTCCCTCGCAATACATTGACTGGGTTCCTCCTTTCAGTTACTTGGCAAGACCTCATTAAACCTCCCTGAATGTGCTGCAGTCAATCCACCTTATCTAGGCAGCTATTTCTGTTTTGGGTGGGGATGTAACTGGGTGTAAAAGGTTGTGGGTTGTGCAAACCTGCCCTTGTTTGCCATACCCGCCCCTCGTGGCTCCACTAGTATCCAATCTGGTACCGTGTCAGATGTTTGACACGGGGGCCAGGAGGATAGAAATATGACAGTGGGAGAGATTGCATAGCTGTCCCGGGATTGTGCTGCATCCACTCGCATATATATGCTACAATCCATGAGTCCCTGAAATTTACCAAGACACAGTCACCTTTAAAATTCTTTGGCCTATGACCTACCCAGGACACCCTGCGAACCATCAAGATTTCACTACTGGTATGACCCAGGAGCGGTCTGTTTTCGTTGAGCCAATCTGAGACTTTGTTTTTTAGGGACATGTAAGATTCCCTACTAGCATCGCTTAGTTAAGGGACCCCTGCTAAGACCACTATGTACGGGCTTGATTCTGAGGGCAGATCAATTCTAATTTTCTTGATCAAGCCACTTTCATGTTGGTATTTTGTGCCTCACTGGACTTCTCCTTATTAACCATTATCGGGACATTATCGGGGGATCAACGGGTAATTCCCGGTTTGGGATGGTCGCAGATACAGACGACGGGTTAGAGGGTAATACAGAATCGTGTATCAATAATCCCCCATGACTATTTTTAGCTTGCACATTGCCCAGAGTCACTTTATTGGTCTTTAAACAGTCCATGGTCGGCAATGTTGCTTTTTCAATTTTCGACAACCTTAGCTCTATCTGAAAGAGTCTTTTTTAAAGTGGTTGAAGTGATGTCCTTAAAAGAGAGCCCAGTTTTAAGAAAAATGGATCCTCCATTGTGGCTGTTGTAATAATGGAATTTGCCCCTCCTGGAATAGTTGAGTTCAAGATGGTGTTAAGCTGTTATCCGGAGCTTAAGAAACCTCTGGGGCCTGGCCCGGACCAACAGAATCACTATTATTAGAGTGCTTTGCAAGCTTGGGCTTCCTGCCACCTGTAGCTAGGGCACCTCGCTTCCTTTTGGGTACAGCCCCCTCTCGTCTCCCACGTAACTGCCGAGTGTTAGGCCTTTCTGGACTATCAGCTGCCAAATTATTGTCCAGGATTGTTACTGGGGTAGACTCTGCTACTGATGGTACCTGGGACTCACCAGTTAAAGATAATGATCCCAAGTCCTTCACAATCTCAGCGCTTTGTGCAGTCTCAGGAACTTCATTAGCAACGTCTTGAAGTGTATGTTCTGGTGTGCGAGCATTCGCAAAATGTCCCAGCAAAGATCTTTTTGCGAAGGCAATATCTTGAGAAAGCCGACGCTCCATCAAAGTTATATCGTGGTCCAGTAATGAATTTGCTCTAATGGTGAAATTGTCCAGCGTCCCTGCTACATAACCACCCGATATCAACACCTTTCTCCTACTTTCACGCCCAGACATTTCCCTGTTACAAGAAGTAAAACAGGCAGGTACTTACAGGGTGCCGGCTTAGCCTCAATGTAGGACAGGCAAGATGAAAGAGAGGTGGCCCGGTCCTGTCTCCTCCGGAATACAACGGGCTTAAACGGGCCCGTCCTTGGCCCGGGCTTTGCCCAGCGCGTGTCCGCTCGCGTTCCGTGGGGCGTCAAGTGGGCGTGGATATATACAGCAGGCAAGTAGGCGGGAAGAGAACCCAGCTGCGAGCAATGACCAGGGCCGCTGGTCCTCGCAGTCCTGCAACAATGGCAATCCCAGGTAGTAACAACAATGTCCGGCATCGAACTGCTAGCAAGCGGCTCCCGAGAAGCGGGGGCCGCGAGCAGTTATGGGCAGGCAGGTAGGCGGGAAGAGAACCCAGCTGCGAGCAATGACCGGGGTTGCCGGTCCTCGCAGTCCCGCAACAATGACAATCCCAGGTAGCAACAACAATGTCCGGCAAGAAACTGCTTGGGGCCGTGAGCAGTTATGGGCAGGCAGGTAGGTACTGGTGATGGTGGTATTGGTGGTACTGGTGGGACTAGTACTGGTGGTGGTACTGGTTGTCCAGGGGGGGTGGTGGTACAGGTGGTAGTGTTGGTACTGGTGGTGGTAGTGATGGTACTGATGTTGCTGGTGGTGGTACCAGTGGTGATACTGGTGGTGGTGGTACTGGTATAAGTGGTACTGGTGGTGGTGATGTTACTGTTGGTGGTGGTACTTGTAGTAGTGGTGGTACTGGTGGTGGTGGTACAAATACTTGTTACATTAGTGACTAGAAAAGCTCCCTTTCAGCCGGTGTGGCAAATTAAATAAATAAGAAGCACTGCCACTAAAGTGAAAGCGGCCCCCAAGGCAAATGAATCAAATAAACACGCACAGCCCCTAAAGTGAAAGAGGACAGTGCTGCAAATAACAAAAAAATAGTACTTATCGACTTATGAAGGAGACCGTGTATTGCCACAAGTGAAAGATCCAGTCCTGATGGGGGAGGGGGGGTCACAAAACGAGACAGGTCGGTAACAAGGAGAGTATTAGAAGCCAATGGAAAATATGGGCGGGGCTTCCACTGCACTTCCACATATAACCCTACTACAGCATGCCTCGCAGAGCGAGCAGAGCATGTGCTGCAATGCTATGTTCGACATAAAAGAAGCATGTCTCCAGCCTTGTACATGCTTCAGTGAGATGTTATTCTTTGATGCATAGTCCAGTCCTGATAATCTTATATTAGAGGTTGGATCAAAAACCTGGGGGGCTTACACTGTAACACTCACGTACCAACTGTACCAACTCTTCATGCAAAGCGGTGCAAAATGAGCACAAAAAGCAACTTGCATCAAGAAAAGGGCACCCTTCCAGCGCAACATACCTTTTGCACCTGAAAGTAAATCTACTTCCTAGACATTGTGTCCTGTGTACCATTCTGCATGGCTTTGCAGGTGTGCAAATCTGCATTAACCTGTCTCCTTTGATTGTAGGCTGGAGGAGGAAAGAGGGCACAGGCACAGAAACAAGCACCAAAGGGAATTTAGCCTACTATTTCAAAAGGAGTAATTAAAGAAATTGTGCCATTCTGGAGATGCCAATATTACTTGCACCTTCAAACGGTATACCTTTCACAAAGCACTCCTAACCTAGTCAGAGGGGTTGCAGTAAAAGCTTTAGGCAGGCACCAATATCACAGGAATAAGAGTGCCCCCACCTCAAGAATGAGGAGGCAACTCGTCTGAGAAAACACATGGCACAAGTGCATTGTCCTCAGAAGCAAACTTTCTATCCAAGGTCTCTATATGCAGGCAGATCTGCCAGTATGGACGTGAATAAAGGGCAACCGTGCTGATTAATGAAGCCTCCAACTGAAAAGGATGACACATCCTTTATGAATATGCTTGAATTTTGAAAACACAATTGAATTCAGTACAACACAAATATTCTGGGCCACTTGTGCTTATAATAGGTGGGATGCCCCTTATTGCTAGTTGGTGTGTGGCCTAGAAGTGTGGTGGTTTGGATGTGGTGAAAGTTTTATTCTGTAGGTGAGGAGCAAATTCAAATAGAAGGAGCAGAATGACCGCCAAGACGAGGGGGATTTAGGGCCAGATGTAGGTAGCCCAATACCGGTCGGTAATGGGCGAAAATACCTAATTTCGGCCGTTACCGACCGGTATTGGGAAATCGAGATGTAGGACATAAAAAAAGACCGAATCTGTAAATTAGAATCGGTAATTTACCGATCCGGTATTTACCAATTCGGAATTTACCAAATCGCAATTTACTGAATCGGAATTTACTTATTCAGTACATAAGAAATGGCAAAAAATGACAATCGAGATGTAGGTAACTTCTAAAATACCGAATTTCTTGAAATTCGGTATTTAAGAGTCGGTATTTACCATGGATTGAAAGCAGGTGGTAACCAGGTGCAAGCTATAAAAAAGGCCCCAAAATGCAACAGTGTGACCAGAATGGCGGCATTCTACGTGATAGCAAGGCGGCTACGGCTACTGGCAGCAGGAGAGAGGGTCTGGAGACGGGAGGACCAAGTATACAGACAGCGATTAACACTCTTCCAACTCACTGAGGCAGAGATCTTGCAAAGGTACAGGCTACACCCCCAAACCATCCTGGACTTGATTAGGGACCTGCACCCACTCCTGGAGCACCCAACTCCAAGGGCGCGAGCCATCCCACCCCATATGCAGGTGCTCTGTAGCCTACACCTGCTTGAATCTGGGAGTTACCAGGGGGTGACTGCTGCGGTAGGTGGGGTGTCCCATAGCTGCCTATCCCATTTCTTCCGGAAGTTCCTAGAGGCCATGATGCAGAGAATGCATCATTACATCAGCTTCCCTGACACACATGCAGAACTGCTGAAGACCAAGACTGACTTCTATCAACTGGCACAGTTCCCACACGTCATCGGCTGTATTGATGGCACCCACATCCCAATCTGCCCATCTGCTGCCACAGAGTACATTTGCAGAAACAGGAATTCAACCCACTGTATCAATGTGCAGGTAATCTGTGATGCCAACAACATCATCACAGACATTGTGGCCAAATTCCCAGGAAGCACCCACAACTCCTACATCTTTCAGAACAGGGGAATTCGGAGAAGGATACGTGCTACGTAAAACACTGTGACACACCCTGATAGATATTGCAGATGTATGTGTTGTTGCGCATGTGATCAATGGCTCTATCATTTTCAAACAGGTGACAGCGCATATGCCATCCGCTCATTGATCCTGACACCCTACCTCAACGCATCCACGCCAAGCCAGAGACGATACAACGTGGCACACAAATCCACTAGGAACGTTGTGGAGCACACCTTTGGGCTGTTAAAAAGCAGGTTCCGCTCCCTCCACAAAAACGAAGGGGCACAGCAGTACTCACAACTCATCTGCTGTAAGATCATTGCAACATGCGCAATGTTGCACAACCTTGCTACAAATAAGGGCACAGAGGTGGAATTGTGCATTTATCAGGACCATGATGATGAACATGCACTGCCTGACCCCAACACAGCAGGAGTAGCGCCAGCAACAGATGGCAGACAGAGACGGGCAGAGATCACGCGCAACTATTTTTGAGTAAGTAAAGAGACACAGACAGGTGGAGTATGTACCCAACGTAGTTTAATTATTGGCACTACGCAGGTACTCAAAGGCACAAATGTGAAACACAAATGGTATCCATTAATAATGGGAATCCTGGCTCACTTCCCCATTAAAGGTCATCGAGTGTGGGCAGCATTAGTCATTTTCGGCCACGCCTACTGGTGCCAAATGAAATTGGCTGGCTGTCCTCACTATGTGTGTGGCAGATGTAGCACCATGGAGGCTGCTGCTCCTCCATGTCTCAGCAACAGGGGGGCTTGTCGTGCTGCTTCTACTGGTGCTTTCTTCGCTCCTAGGTACATCCAGAGCAGCAGTATCTGCTGACTGAGCATTAAGCAGCACCTCTACAGCACTCGTCATCCTTGCAAGGCCCCTGGCCACCTCATTGCTGCTGTGTGCTAGTCCTTCTTGCATATTGACGCATCGCCTGCAAAGAAGGGAAGTTGCTGTGGCCAGGCGGTTAACAGCCTTAGTGTGTCGCTGCGCTTCCTGCCTGTCCTTCCTCCTTGTTGTTCTGTCCTGATCCAGGTTTGTGCACAAGAGAAGCATGGATTGAGACATGTCCCACATCCCTGCAGCCATCTCTCTTATACCTGATGCCATCTCTTTGTTCTCATCCACCAATGCACTGATGCCCTTCCCTATGTTTTCCATGTTTGCATTCAGGTGCCTCATCTGGCGTTGCACTGACTGGATGGCCTTTCCCTGCATACGTTGTATCTTCACCATGCTACCCCCCAGCCCATGGAAGACACTGGGACCCTCCACATGTTGTACAGCACTGCTGTCTCTGGGCCTGCAGCGCCTGGTACCTGTGCGGGCACCCTCTGCGCTGGACTGCTGTATGGCAGTGCTTCCTTCCCCAGCCAAGGTTGGTGTCTCATCCCCCTCCACGTCACCTGCTGATGTCTCCATTTGGACTAGTGGGGCAACTACATGCCTCTTGCTCTTTTGAGCTGCAGGTGTTGTTTCAGGCAGTGACCCAGGCATTTCAGGTGAGGACAGTAGCAGAGGAGATCCAGAGCGCTCTGGGGAGGCCTGCAGCTGTGGAGACATTTCAAGGTCTTGGGAGGCTGGCTGTGTTGTTGGTGCACCAGTGTCCTCTGTGTCATTCCCTGCACTTGTGCCTGCATCCTGGGTGTCGTCCCTCTATGGTGCACTGCCTTCCTTCTCCCTGGTATGCCTGTGAGATGTCTTGCCCGTGGATATAAAAGCATACATTAGCTCTGTGCTCCTGCAGCACTGCTTATACAATTAAAATCTTATCACTGAAACAATGTAGCTATTGCTTCAGCTTGCTTATCACTGATGTGTTTTGTATAACGTGTTGCTTGGTGTGCTGTATGACATGGTAGGTGTTTCAATGACTACATCTCCCATTATGCATTGCTAGTGTATGTTGCTACCTCTACTGGAGTGGGGTTAACACTGCCACATAGGGGAAAGGGAAGGTGATGGGGTGGGGGTGATTGCTTTGCATGCTTCTTACCATTTCTGGTGGCAGCTCTGGCTGAGCTGTCTGCATCTCCCAGTCCACAGATGCTCACTGGTTCTATGGTGGACTCCACCAGCTCCTCCAGCTCAGTTAGTGCAGGTGCATGGTTCCTCCCTCCTCCAGTACGGTTTGCCTCTTGTGGAGCTTTGAAATGTTTTTCTTAGTTAAGCTCCTGAGGTCATACCACCTCTTTTTCAGATCATCTATCTCCCGTGGAGTCACTCCTACAGCATTCACCTTAGACTGTATTTCCAGTCAAACCATTATTTTGGCAGATTCTGCCACCTTCAGGGACTGCTTCCCAAACAATTTTTGGTGTTCTTTCACTACCTCCTCCACGAGGACCTGCAGCTCCATGGTGCTGAATTATATTTTTATCTTCCTCTCTGGATCTTCCTTTCACTGGTGTTTGCCATTTTTCTCTTTTAAATGTAAATAAAGTTTTCCTGTGGCTCAGGGACTCAGCTCTGCTCTCACAGCTTCTCCAGAAGCTTCTAATTGCTTCCACCTGCCTGGGTGTAGCCACTTCCTGTTTGGGAGGGGGGTGGTTGCACCTGATTGGCTGACTCCTTAGTTTTTCTTTTTTTCAATAGCCGATTCGGTATTTACCGTTTCGGTATTTACTGAATCGGTAATTCCCATTAATTCCTATGTGCTCATAGGAATGAATGGTAATTACCGATTCGGTAAATACCGATTTGGTAAATACTGAATCTTTAAATACCAAATGACTGATACCGGATTTTACCGATTCGGTAAAAATTAACGAATTTTTACCTACATCCCATTTTCCGATTCTGAAATACAGAATCGGTAAAATTCAGTATTTTAGAATCGGTAAATTTGGATTACCTACATCTAGCCCTTAGCCTTTAACCCCTTCCATGCTCATGATGAGCTCAGCTCGTCATGCAGTACACTGCTCGTGTGCTCATGACGAGCAGAGCTCGTCATGAACAATAGGATTCAAAGAAGTGCAGCATCCGGATGAATTGCTGTAGCATTGAAGGTGTTAAATAAAAGACAAACATGTCATTAGGGCCTAGTCACGAAGCCAACTCTACACCTGTAATTTACCAGTAATACATTTACTTTTACACTTTTAAATAACCGTACTACTTTGGGATGTTTACAAAACAGAGTGTAAAGTAGACTGTAGTGTAGTGTAGACTGTAGTGTAGACTTACATGCCTCTATCCCCAGGAAAAAGTGGTGGAGCCAAATTTACTTGTAAATACTGCATCCTCTCCCATAGACAAAAATGAAGGCAGAGACTTAAGATAGAACCCCATCTGAGATATTGTTAAATGTAATTAAATTATTTAAAATAGGTAAAAATATAAATTAATATATTTTATTTTAACATAGTTTAATTTCCCTTATTTAATTATTTAAATTGTTCTAATTCATTCTCTACACGTCTTTTAAATAATTTAATTGTTAGTTAATATAATGAAGTGAATTTAATATTTAAGTCACAAATACAAAATTATTGTTTTTATTTAATTTTAATTTGATATTTAAAATAAATGTATAAAATAAATGTCATTAACATTCATCATAAAAATATGAATCATTAAGAAACGTATTCCCTTTTCCCTATTCTTTACCATTGGGAGATCACTCTTTGGAAAAATATTGGGAAAAGTTTTGGCTAACCATAGAAGTGCAGGTTGTGAATGGGAGAGGGTTTGTTCTTTTGTCAGTGGATGCAATTGCCTCACTAAACCATCCCTCTCCATAACCTCTCCCAGAGACTCGCCCCTTTCCCTTTCACATTTACAAATAAAACATATACATACATGTGTGGAGACTCCACAGCATAGTCAAAGACCGCCTTGCAGAAAATATAGGATGTGAAGGGACGTAGGGCTCTGCAAGTAGTTTGTAAGTACCATTTTATGGTATGTTTTAGGCGGGCTTCCGGTCGGGAACTGGAACTATTGAACAGGCCTTCAGATTAATGCTCCTGCACTGGAAGGTGGTGGTGCTGGGCAAGGGCAGTCTTTACTTGGCCTTCATAGACCTGAAGACTGCCTTTGACCTGGAACCTAGGGAGGAATTGTGGAGGGTCTTGCAGAACATGGGGTTGTCCCCCTACATTTTGTCGCTCCTAATTAAACTACACTCAGGGAACTATGCGCAGGTGCGGTGAGGTACTGGGGGGGGGAGACTGATAGGATCCCGGTGTGTAGGGGTGTCCCCCAGGGATGTGTGCTAGCCCCCACCCTATTCTCCTTGTATGTGAATGGGGTGGTGGAGTACTTACAAAAAGAACCGGCCGATGCACCCTCCCTGGCAGGCATCTGGATCCCTACTCTGCTTTTTGCGGATGATACTCTCCTCATTTCGAAGACCCCCCAAGGTCTGCAAAAGCTTCTCGACCGCTTCCAGGAGTTCTGTTCCTTGAGGGGACTGGTGATCAATATTGATAAGACCAAATATCTGGTCATGAATCCCCCCAGGAAACTAGGGCGTCCACCGGTCCTGAATGACTGTCCATTGGAGAAGGTAGCAGAGTTCGACTACCTGGGAATCCGGCTTAGTGACTCCATGAGCTGGACTCCGCATATTAATAAAATGCTTCTCAGCCACAAAAGGGTGGGCGGTGCGTTACTTAGGGAACACTGCTCTTCCCCCAAATACTGTATGGCCCCTGTTATTGATATTTATAAAGATAGAGGGGTCTCCGATGCACTATATGGGGCAGAGCTGTGGGGCACTTGTAATTTGGAGGTATTAGCCAAAGTGGAGAGCAAATTTTTGAAAGATTTAATGGCTCTCCCCTTGAGCACACCCAAAGTTCCCGTACTACTGGACCTGGGATGTAGATTGATCGCGGATCAGGCACGACTACGGCCCCTGTTGTTGTGGGCTCGTTTGTGGAGGGTCCCCAAACTTGCCTCATACGCTGAGGGCCTGTCCGAGGTGAAGGCCATGGGGGTTGGCACAGGGTAAAGTGGTTGAGGGATGTCAAAAGCCTTTTGGGGAGCTGGGATTGGGCGAAGCATGGGTCACTCGCTCTGCCCCACCCAAAGCCACCCTGAAGAAACTGTACTGGGACTGGGTCTCTTTTAAACTCATTAGCAACCCACAACACTGCAATTCCACTGCAGCTTTCCTACGAATCAAAGACGTGGTGGCTTACGAACCCTATCTTGATTTGGTTTCCATCGGATTTGATAGGGCACTGTACTTTAGGTTTAGGGTGGGTACCCTACCAGTAGGCTATTTGATATCGAGATGGAAATTGACCTCCCAGCACTCCCCCTATTGTGCCCTATGTCCCACAAGGGTGGAGACGGTTGCTCACATCCTTTTTGAAGGTCCAGACTATTGTAACCCAAGAAAGCGTTGGCTCAAACCAGTGTGCAGATCATTTGGCACTCGCCAATATTCAGTGGCCCTACGCATTCTACTAACAGACACTTCCGCCCTTGTAGTTTGTGGCGTCTCTAAATTTTTTAAATGGTCTTGGTTGATCCGATCAAATAGGTTTTCTGTATCAATTTACTTCTTTTTTAACTGTACATATCCCAATGTTTTATTGTCTTTTTTATCTCTTTGGATGTATTGTTATGTACATTTGGTGAATGCCTTTTTTTAAATATTTATTGTATGTATTGCTTTTAAGATATTTTTATGTATCGAAATAAAGCATATCAACCAAGGTATGTTTTAGTACAAATGTAGCACTACAAAGTGTACTACAAAGTGAAGTTTTAAAATAGGCCCCATTATGTCCTACTCATACCTAACCTACTGCAGCATACCCAATCAACAATACCCAACATACAAACCTATTAAGACTAAATACCATACTTATCTTACCGCACCTGCCTCCTTCAAGTAACCCCCATACCTACTTACCTACCAAATATAATTTACTACACCTACCTAGGATACCTAAACTTCCATTCCAAATCTACCTGTCATACCTATCTACATTCCTTCTTAGCATCTAGTACTTCACCTACTTTACCAAACCTACTGTACTTACCATAACTAACCAGACATACCTTTTGCACCTACGATAACTAAAATCCCAGCCCTAACCTATCAGACCAAAATTACCTGCTACAAACAAGTCAATCTACCATACCTATCAAACGTTCCTACCTTACCATTTAACCTTCCAATCCTAACTTGCATACTTACCATACCTCCCTAAGTACCATATCTAACTACATACCATCACTATCTTATCTAGAATAACTTACCTATCTACCATAAATAAACTTGTACACCTAACTATGTACCATACCTAACTTACCTACCTATAATACTTACCTATGATAGCTAACTTATGAAACCTAACTCTCCATACCTAACATGCCATACTACGATTGGTAAAATATTCCACATATCCTACATCTGCTTTACATATTTCTTACACTTCATAAGGTGGCAGTTCTGTGAAAAAAGAGCCACTAATGGAATTTCTTATAAAGACCTATGGTACTACAAGATGGCTACAGAAAACACTTGTATTGAAGTAAGAAAACCCTAGAAAACAGCCTAAAGAGCTTCTGCCTGCATAAGGAAACCAGTAAGTGCACCTTTTAAGGGCATGAAAATGTGAATGCCATGGTTTCTTTCTACTTATCTAGAGTGATTGATTTGCCAGTGCATGTTTTCTTTTTTGGAAAGACCTTTTACTGAAGTATCAGAAAAGGAAGTTCCACGCATTTTATCCACAACGGTACACAGACAAAATATCGATTTTTAAATATCGATATACAAAAATATAGAAGTTTAAATATCGATATGACAAAATATCGAAGGTAAGTAATATCGACAGTCTTAATATCGATATTAGTAATATCGAAGTTGTAAATATCGATGTCAATAATATCGGAATAAATAACTTCGATGTTACTAATATCAATTTTTAAATAAGTGTAGTGTTTATTATATTGTATTTATTATGTTTTATTATTTATTTTTAATGTAATTTAATTAAATATTGTCTTTTACTACTGTAGCTGGTTGTGGGTTTATAGGGGAATAGGGTGGGAAGTAATTTAATTATGTTAAATTAATTATTAATTAGTAGGAATTATTCATTAATTAATTGAGAAATAATTTTTAATTATTTGTAATTAATTGATTAATTGATAAATATGTTCTGTGGCGGGTTATGGGTTTATAGGGGAATAGGGTTGGAAGTAATTTAATAATAATTAATTAATTGATATATGTTTGTACATATTTTAATTAATAATTAATTGGTAATTAATTTCTATTAATTAGTTAATTAATTAATATAATTTTGTACATATTTATAATTATTAATTTGTTGGTAAATAATTAATATTAAGTATTTAATTACATTAATTATAGTAATTTTTTTATATATAATTTATTGTTATTCTTAAATAATTAATTGGGAAAAATAATATTAATTATTAAATTAAATTAATTACAGCAAATGTGCTAATATATTTACTTTATTGTTATTGTTAATTAATAATTAATTGGTAATTAAATAATATTAATTAATTTTGGGTAAAGGAGTATTTTTAGGGTTCAGGGTCAGTTTTCAGTTTTTGGGTAAAGGGGTATTTTTAGGGTTCTTGGTCAGTTTTCAGTTTTTGGGTAAAGGGGTATTTTTAGGGTTCAGGGTCAGTTTTCAGTTCATGGGTAAAGGGGTATTTTTAGGGTTCAGGGTCAGTTTTCAGTTTTTGGGTAAAGGGGTATTTTTAGGGTTCTGGGTCAGTTTTCAGTTTTTGGGTAAAGGGGTATTTTTAGGGTTCTGGGTCAGTTTTCAGTTCATGGGTAAAGGGGTATTTTTAGGGTTCAGGGTCAGTTTTCAGTTTTTGGGTAAAGGGGTATTTTTAGGGTTTAGGGTCAGTTTTAAGTTTTTGGGTAAAGGGGTATTTTTAGGGTTCAGGGTCAGTTTTCAGTTTTTGGGTAAAGGGGTATTTTTAGGGATAAGGGTCAGTTTTCAGTTTTTGGGTAAAGGGGTATTTTTAGGTTTCAGGGTCAGTTTTGGGTTTTTGGGGTACAGGGATATTTTTAGGGTTCAGGGTCAGTTTTGGGTTTTTGGGGTACAGGCGTACAGGGTAAAAACAAAAAAATATTACATTAAATCAAATAAATTACATGAAAAAAATTAAAATTACATTAAATTATTAAGTGTTTTATTTATTTTAAATGTATATGTATTAGTTTTAATTTTGTTTTAATATTTTTATTTAATATTTGTAAAATTATATGTATTTTAAAATTATTTTTACATTATTATTAATACATTTAAAAAAACGATATTTTTGATTCCGATATTTTTGTACTACGATATTATTTTTTCGATATTTTTGTACTTACCTTAATGAAGATAGGATTCCGATATTTTTGCTGTCGATATTTTTGCTCCGATATTTTTGCATTTCGATATTCTGTCTGTCGATATTATGTCAGACATTCATCCACAACATATAGACCTTACTAATATGGTAATATAATCCATCACTAAGCAGAAGACCTCTGAATCATAAACTGAAACTTTAGTAGCCAAACTCACAGAGGAAAAGGAGAGAGTGGATAGACCTGGGAACATAGGAAAACCAGAAATGAAGATCAGCAAACATTGCAACTCTTCTAGGCCACTTTTCTCTCATGGGAGTTTAAACAGCACACATATAGGTACTACCTCAAAAACATCAGGGTTTGAAACTCCCAGGAACACCATGAGCCAATTACTTTTTTCAAGACTCCAAGGAATCTTGGTCTGGACTCAGATGCATTCAATAAATAGTACTACCTTGATGGGTCACTTTGAACTTGGCCAGGAACCCTGTTGGAACCTCAAGGTTGAAAGCCAACATTTTGCTCTTTGTGCCTTACAGATCCTCACTGTTCTTCTGTATTCCTCAGTTGAGATCAGAAAATACAAGGTCCTTACATTCCCAGAATTCCTAGTCATTACACTTGGCAGCTGCTATAGACAGTTTATCTCGGGGTTTCAACTAAAACAGTACCAGTCCAGCACTAGACGGCTTCTCTTTCTTTCTACTGGCTGGACTCCTCATGACTTTCTGAAGCTGCTAAAGAAACTCTGGAATATCCACCAAGAATTAACTGTTTAAGAATGTCGTCCTCAGAGCAGTCAGATGGACAGAGGTGGTACCCTACCAATCTGTTGACTTTGGCAGCACTTGGAGGATTATCGAAGTATTTCAGTTTCTGTTACAGCTGAATGACAGAGGTCATTTCCCAATCACAAAAGTCCAAACAAATCGAATGACATTCAAATGAGAGCCTACATCTGTTCCCAGGCCCTAAAGCTTTTGTCACATACTCAGAACCTTACTTATGAACCATCCTCCTTTCTATCTTTCCCAGTGTTTCCTCCATTTAAATTAGCAGCTTAGAGCTCATAGTACGGCGTTCTTGCTAGGTCAAGGAGGTGTCTTTCAACTTCCTCACAATGTCTTTCACTGTGGCAGAGCAGTGTGTAGCAATGTATTTAATTTCTTTCTGCCCCTCAGGTTGTTGTCATTTAGAGGCATACTGTAGCGTTTGGGAATTGTACTCAATCACAGTGGTAAAATCCAAGTTTAGGATTATGTGCCAGTGTACACGGTTCATGCACTTGCGGTCTTTAATTATCACCAGCAGCTCCTTAGAACAGCGACCAACATCAATAACAACAACCCTGCTCTGATATACCTGCATCTTCTTCTTGGGGGCCGCGTCGCTATGGAAAAAGCAACCTTGCCATGACCATATTCAAGTTGATTGACAGCCCAAAGCTACCTCTCCACCCAGACGCACAGAGCAAGGTAAAGGTGAACCGGCTGTTGAACCTTGGCCCTGGGACCCCGAAAACTTCTACTCTGCCAGAAAGTAACTTGACCCCAAAGTGACCATTTGCCACTAGGCAGCTTTTCCCGTTGACCGCAATGTTAAAAACTCCATTTAAAACTCACTGACAACTCAGGGCTTACCTTTGCACCCGTATAGCCCAAGCTCATTAAAATGCTCTGAATATTGAAACATGGTCGTGGGCCCCTGAAGATCTCTACCCTGTGAGTGTGGAGAGGAACTCAACCCCTAAGTGACAATTTGTCAATAGCAGAATTTCCCATTGGCCGCAGTGTTAAATGTCTGCAGCAATGCAGTTATTTTTGAAGGCTTTGAAAAATCATAACTCCGGTTATATGTACTATGCAAAGTCCTTTTTTGTGTTTCAATTTATATATATAAAAAGGTGTAGTATCCTGCATATTTATTGTAAGGTGTTTTCCCTTCCCTGCTCAGCCAGTGTCTGTGCTCTGACTAATTGGAATATTGGAGTCTGATGATGCCTCGGAATGTTGTCACTGTGAGAGGCAGAGTGACAGTTGGTCATGGGCTGAGCAGCTGACAGGCAGCTCCTGGTGGGGCTCTTATCTACCACATATCTACATGATGTCCTGTACCTTACCACATGTTATCTTCTTGGAATAAAGAATCTTGAAATACTACCTTCCTGAGTGGATCTTCATCACTACAAAAGGCTCTATTATTATAAATTGGTGTTGGATTTTTATTGAGTCGTGTCAGTTACTTATGCACCATAATGATAAGTTAAGTGCTTAACACATGTTCCTTCAGTAATCCCTGACTGCTCTTTGCCACTCTACAAGGGCTGGCCTAAAGATTATTGTTGTTGAATCCAAGGATTCCGTTTCAAGCCCTGAAGTGGAAGGGCCGAGTGCTGATCAGATACACCTCATGACCCCATCCCACTCTGTGACGAGTGAAGGACCACTGCCTCTTCTCATTGGCTGACTTAAGGCCGCCCACCCTTCCCTGCCAAAATGACAGCCACCACCCCCTTCATCTATCAGAGATTGTTTTATAAATCTTAATTAGTACCACATACGGTCTGGCTAGAGAGGTAACATCAAATATACAAACTACTGACCACACAACATTTCCAAATAATCTTGAACAGCTAAATATGAAAGCCAGATGCTGGACAGCTGGAAAGGGCTAAAGACCTGCATGGCTGAGGAGTACAGGCACAGAGGGCAGTCTGCCGCTGGGGATGTGGGGGGTGCTGCTTCTAAGGGATGCCAGGCCAGGAGGCCACTAGAGCAGGCCACAGGACAGATCCCGAGGCCATAGAGTGCAGCTTCTGTTGCCATGAAGAGGGAGCAGTGGCTCACACAGGCTGCGAGAGGCTTAGACATTTTTTGAGGCATGGAGACTGCAGCTGAGTTGCAAGGATGAGTGCTAGCTCAGGTTTTGGTTGATCTCCGTGGTTTCGTTCTTGAGCTGCTGTGCTTTAAGGCTAAAGGTCGCCCACTGGAGTACAACGCTCCAAAACCCATTGCAAACAAACAGACTAATATTTCTTAATTTAAATCCACCCCTCGTGCACAGCTTCACTTCCTTTGTCAAAAGGTGCCTTGGTCTCACAAACAGCAAACAAATACCAGCGTAACTTTTCATCAGTAAGAGAAATTCCACTGAAGCACCATTTCACAAAATTACCTCTGGTGGGATCACACATTCTGTTGGAGGGGAAGTACGTCAAGAGGACTGTAGCAGGAGTCTGTGCTCTTGCCCCATCACCTCTGAATCCAGCGAGAACTGAGTGATAAAGCATGGTCCTCGCTGAGGCACGGCATGCAGGGCTGAGGAGCGTTCATACCAAGTGAGTGAGCACCTCTCTCCCTGACAGCAGCCCATGTCTGCACGTCTGATTCATGCAGCTGCATTTACCAGGAGAGGCTGCGTACTTGAAGGAAGGAGTGGACCCCTCATGGCTGAGTGGATCCTCCAAAGAGATTGTCAGACGTCACAGGAAGCCTGAGGCACTTATGGAAAGTAAGGATACCTCTGCATCACCTGCTGAGAGTGGCTCGACAAATATACCTCTCAGGCAGGGCTGTCTTAAAGGCTGCAGCAGAACCCCTTCAACATAAAGCCTCTTGATCAGTAAACAAGCAGAATTACAGTCAGAATCGCAGGCTGCAACTCGCAAGACACAGAGGTCTGGCCATTGGTCTCCAGAAGGAGACTTTGGGATAAATCATGAAACACGTTGATCTGTGTTAGACTTGCCCTTTTGGCAGGTTCACCCCGAAACTGTTTGCATTCTTCTAACCCTTTTCTGTAACCTAGTGTTGGTGATTTTTGGCCTCTGCGCACTTTCGCACTGTGGTCCAGTGTAAAGTGCGTGTGCTCTGTGTAGGTGTGGTGAGACTGGCTTGCCCTCCCATAGGAATGCATGGGGATATGTATATCCCTGGTAGTTCCTGGTATGAGAGGTGTGCAGGGGCGAGTTTAGTATATGCAAACTCCTGAGAATACATGCTGTGCAATGGTGTGTGCAGATTTATTGTGACTAGTGGAGAAGTGCCACTTTTAGGTCAGACAATGGCTATATGCAAATCAGCCTTGACCCTGTGCCTCATGGGAACAGTCCAGCGCGAACTACCAAGCCATGTCTTTCCTAGACCCGATTCAAGCATCCAAGGACCGTTTTCTGGCTATCAGCCATCTTCAGCCTGGATAGATTGACTCCAGTGATGTGGAGAGCCTGGGACTCACGTCTGAGCATACCCAGCCCACTCGGGGTGAAAATTGCAAAAAACACAGTTGATGGACAGAATGCAGAACAATGTCTTACATTCACCCCAGTACAAGGATCTGGGCCTAAATCCATCGTTGTTTTGCACTCCACACCACCCTAGGTCAGACAATGGCTATATGCAAATCAGCCTTTTGACTGGGTGTGAGTGTTTGATTGGTTCAGATGCTCCGTCCATCACCACCCCTATTGTACCACTTTTAGAAGTTAGCATTTTTGTGTGCAGTGTCTGCCTGCCTGATGTAAATTGCATGTCTGGCTTGTGATTGACAGGGGCTGGCTGGTGTGGTTGGCTCCAGGAGCCAGGATGGGTTTGCCCGGTGGTGAATAGGGAGATCTGCATGTAGATGTGAAGAGGAGTTTTACCGAGGACCTGAATAGGGTTATGCCTTCCCTCCACAATGCTGGCTCCATCTCCTGTGGTGCGTCTGATGTCCATAGCCTGTCCTGTGAATACAGAAGAGGAGCTGAGCAAAACAGAGTGCTCAGGAGCTCCCCTGAACCAGTTGTATCTGGTTCCCCCAGAACCTGCACCTTGTAGACAAAGGAAAATTCTGTATAAAAGAAGGGGCTGTGACCCCAGAAAAATGTTCTCTCTTGGATCCAGGGAGGATTACTGGTGGTGGGGCCCAGGAGGGACCGCCATGGGGGCTGCCTCCTTGCTGGAGGGCCCTGTGTGCTGGCCCCTGGGACCTACATTGCCTGCCCTGATGCCTCCAAGGCTGCTTGGACCTTTTGCTTGATCTTTGATCTAGGAAGGACTTTGTGCTGTGCTCCTAGCACCATGTTAGCGCTTTATTTCTATGCCCACAGGACGCTTTGGTGATCCTGAGGAGGAGCGCTGTATTTTCCTTTAAGTGCCCAGCTAAGGAGGATTGTGGGCTGTGCAGCACAATGCTATTTGCGTCAGAGAGGGAACCCCCACCTTGGTGATTCCCCCAGGATCCCGTGATCGAGCGGGTGCCCACCCCGCTCATCTGTTTGTATTTCGCTTGTAGGTGCCCACCCCACTTATGGTGCTGTCTTTGAGGCGGGTACCCACCCCGCTGTGTGTTTTTAATTCAAGGGAGCCTACCCCTTGCTAGCGAGCAGAAATGTCCACCGCGGCCTGCCTGGTTGTGGGTGGGGCCAGACGGACGGAAGCAGGGGAAGTGTGGCTGGAAGCTTAGCTGCATAATGAGGAGAACAGGAGACTACTCTGCCTCTTCGAGTACCGCTGAACGTGTCCCGGGTCCCAGGAGGGGGCCCAGGTGAGGAGGTGAGGCCGGTCTACGGGGCTCTTGTGATGGAGAGAGAGACCCGCGTTGTGAGGGCACAGAGAAGACTGAGGGAAGAGCCCGACCGGGGTATCAAGAGCTTACCGGGCCGATTTCTCCCAGCGCAGCCACTAAGAAGCTGCACCAGTGTGGGGCCAGGCGAAAGAGGAGATCACCGCCACCAGGAGAGCCCGGTAAGTGTGGGTCTCTTCGGTGTGTTGATGCCAGTTGATAGCAGAGTCAGAGCGGCCCCGTCTGCCAGAGATTCCACTCCAACTTGGGGCAAAAAATTTCCAAGTCCCATAGGGGCCAGAGGGGCCCATGGTTGCCCCAGTTGTGGCTTAGTGGTTGGCTAAGCCTGCTGGCTTCAACGATGGACATAATTATCCCCTAGAGGGCCCAGAGGGGCCCATTTTTTACCCAGTGGTGTGGCACAGTGGAGCCCACATTTTTGGCAGTTATTAAGAGAGTCTCTGAGAGGGACAAAAGCAGCACAGTGTGTCAGGCCTCATTGGAATGTTTACAGCTGCCCAGCAAGTAGTGGGCATCTGCACTGTTTAGGCGCAATTCTTTGGGGGCATGTCTGAGTTAGAAGTGAATTGCACTCCTGTGCCCCAGATATTCCTAGCTGCCCAGCATGTACTGGGCAGCTGCAACTATTAGGTTTGGCACACCCTTGACTTACGCTGACTCTGGGACATAGGGCAGTTGGGCCAGGGGGGGGGGCTGTTGGGATTGTAGGGCGGCAGGCCCTAATGCAATGTGGTGCTAGGAAATGTAATGTATTTTTAGTATGTTTTACGCACCCTGTGTTATACCTTTAAATGTGGTCTTTTATGATTGTGAGGTTGGGTTGCATATTATGGTTTATGCAAGTGAGATTATGCCCTCTGTGATTTATGCCCCTAATGTGAGTTATGCGTAGGAGGTTAGGGTCTAATGTGTTTAGACTTGTGAGAGGATTGCATATTGTGTGTATGCTGGTGAGGTTGGCGCAGAATGTAATTCACGCCTGATGTAATACTGTGCATAATGTAGTTTATGTTACAGGCTGATGCTAAGTACAGTGATTACCAATGTTTACTGGTTGTACGTTTATGATCTGTTCTGTCTTTACCAAGTTCGCTCTGTGATGGTTCTGACACTGGTCCATGTGGCCCATCCATGTGAATATAATCCCTTGTGAATATTGCCCAGTGCCAGTTGGCACAGTGTATATTGTGTGCTTACTATTTTAATGTGTTTTGAGATTACAAAGGCTATTTTTGATATACCCTTGTGTGTAGTTCCTTTTGTAGTGTGCCTGGGACGATGGGGCTGTGTGCGTGTACAAATGCTTTACACATGGGCTCCGGGATAAGCCTGACTGCTCGTGCCAAGCTACCAAGGGGGTGAGCAGAAGTTATTTTTGGTGTGTAACTCCCCAGCCTTGACTAGAGTGGTGGTGGTCTCTGCCTGGCTTTGGCGCAAACCTTAGCTAAACAGAGATCCCATTTCTAACATTCTGTCTTCTTTCATTGGTGATAAGTAAGACCGTTCTTGGTGTGAAAACCTTAAACAATCGTATCCTGAAAGCTTGTTCCACCAGCTGGCAATGTGTGACAAGAATGTTTGTGCATATTTAATGTGTTGTGCTGGTGATATATTCTGTTGTTTTTTTTAGCTGCTCTTTTTTGTATGCATGATTGCAATATAATGTTGTTTTACTGTAGTTGTTATGCTGCATTCTGTTTTGACTGTTTTGTTGTGTTGTACCCGGTTGTGTTTTTGTGCAATGTTGTGTTGTGTATGTCATCATGTGGTGTCAACAAATGCTGCTACATTTACAGCCAAAAGAAGCACATACTTTAAAGTGCCGATCACAGGTGCAGAGTCAGATTATGATGGCTGCCTCCGTTTAGAGCTGTGACGTTCCATGGGGAAGGTTGCGGCCCAGCTTTCATGCGGCAGGCATTCTCACCATTTGCTGCCCTTCTTATTTATTTATGAATCTTTATACATTGCACATTTCATACAAAGGTGTCAGAGCACTTTACAATAGAACCAGGTACATTACATGAGGGCTTCAGAGTACGTGGATTGCATGTAAGATACAAAGCAGATACATGCTTCTAAACACAAAAGGAAATCGTCACAATGGTGCTTACGAAGGATTTGCACTTTAAACTAGGAGTGCAGATATAATCTGCCTGTATTGGCAGGATGTGAGTGCAAAGAATATAGATATACCATATTGATATTATATAGCATAACAGTATGGCCTCAACGGGTTCGTTAGTTCAAAGATAAGTCTATACAACCTCCAAGGGCCACAGCCTCTAGTCGTGTACCCATTGGTGTGCTAGCGTTGATGTAAGTACCTCGACTGAAATAGAAGCCGAGGTACTTTCTTTTACGATTGCGGTCAGCCATGTATACTCATTTATTGGGATGTTAGTATACAGGCCTCCTGGATCCAGAACAAACTTTATGCATACCATGAGGCAACTCTTGGAACATAAAGTAACTTCACAAGACTTTACCATCCTGGGTGATTTTAATTTTCACCTAGACAACATCCTTGACAAAGACTCTCAGGCCCTGCTTGACCTAGTGACAGGTGTAGGCTTCAAGCAAATTGCGGTTGGTCCCACTCACACTGCTGGACATCTCTTAGGCGCTATCTTCACAGACTGCCCCTTGCTGAAACATAACAATTTCACTGGTCACCATGCAGTGTTGCTTACTTTAACTCTTCCCCCCTCGCCGGTCCCCAAACATGTCTCGGTTAACAGTGAAAATTGTTTTCAATGGCAAAGATTAGATAGGAATTAATTTCTCCACCCATTTGAGTGGTGGACACTTTATGGGAGATTTCCGTTTGCCTAAAGAACACTGTACTACATCCTGTTAAGAACGCTCCACGTTACAGGAGCCGGCGCTTCACCTCGTAAGGCAAGGGGCACTGTACTACAGCCCCCAGCATTCCCGGACGCGGTGAGGACACCGCCAACACTACACCCACACCCCAGGAGGCGCTTAAAGCGGCGCTTGATCCCTCGTTCCGCGGGACGTGCCAGGAGAAGCCCAGGACAAGGGCGGGGCTGTCTAAGGCCATCGTAGGCCAACAGAGGCTGGGCTGGGCCACCCCCCTAACATGTCACCAACAAAGTGAGACATTTGACTTTATCTTTATAAATTTCATGAGCTTTAGTATGTATTATTGTTGTTCTGGATGAGCCATTGTACTGCTGTATTGTTACTATCATTTTTCTGGCTCACTTACTATACATTTTTACAAGGAGTAATTAGAAATAGCGCTTCGCACAGGAAAAGGGAGAAAGGCTGCATCAGGCACTATTGAGGGGACAGTTACCGGAACTTTGGACCAGTTTATAACTAGAGCTGCAGTTGAATTAGAACACGAAATAACACTACCCCAAAACATATTATCATTAGAACCAATATTATCTAAGCGTGGAGGAGCTTCGCGCGCAACCAAGATGCTCGCGTGAGCACAGGGCTCCCGAGACCCTCGCCGCATCTATCCTGAATTTTATCTTGACTATGACGGTGGGTTATTGAAATCGCAACCCAGCTGATATAATAGCTGCTTTCAGAAATCGAATTGGACCCCGGGAACCAAAACTACGACACTTTGAACTTTTGCGGCCTGCTCCATGGAACTGCCCGGGGCTCGAGTCATTGTGGTGCCCAGGTGGTAATTGAACAACAACGGCCTGAGGGGTCCTGCCCAAGTCTTTGGAGTTAACTTTCGGTTTCGTTTTCGGTTCTTCTGCCTATTCCTATCTCAACACCGCTCTGGCAGACAGGGAGCCGGACCCCTCAACTTCACCGTATGCCAGCTGCCGAGTGTTCCTGGTTGTGATATCCTGCCGAGGCTCAAACTTGGAGATCCCCATGGGTAAATTGTGAGGAGTCATTTTTTCCAGGTCTCAAGAGGCCCCTGTGGGGCGCAACGTCTAATATGGTGGGCAAACCCGATAGCGAGAAACGGAAGACCAAGACCATTCACCGAGGGGGTGCTACTCAATCTAACATTATCGATCGCTATACCCATCCTTAAGGGTCCCCCGGTGGTGCGAGTAGGTCTCCGGAAGATGCGGGCGACGGCTTAGCCACAGTGGATGATTTGACCCTGCGTGATGTCATGGGCACCATTGCTAGCATGAAGACCTCCATGGGCCAACAATATGAGGCACGGGCTCTAAAGCTTGACACTGTGGCAATCGATGTCAACTTGATCAGGGCAGACTCATCAACGACTAGCGAAAAGGTCAAAGCCCTAGATTTGAAGACCTCCAGCCTTACCACTGATGTGTTCGATTTACAGACGGAGGTTCGCAAATTGCGATCCTCCAATGATCTCTTTGCTCGCCAGATGGAAGATTTTGAAAGTCGGGCAAGACGCAATAACGTACGTATCATTGGGGTCCCTGAAAAATCAGAAGAGTCAACCGCGGATCTCCTTGTGGAAGACCTCATCTTAAACCATCTTGCCCCCAAAGGCCTGAGCAACTTTTTCGCTGTGGAACGTGCACACAGAGTACCGGGTGGGAAGCCGAAGCCGGGTGCCCCCCACGGCCTATAATCGCCAGAATTTTTAACTACAGAGACGCTATCCTGCAGGCATCTCGGGTGGGTGGTCCCACGAAGTTTGAAAACACAACGGTGAGCTTCTTCCCTGATTTCACCCAGTTCGTTCTGAAACAAAGGATAGGGTTCCAGGGGCTGAAGCGGCGACTGAGAGACATGGGTATGAAATATGCGATGCTTTTTCCAGCTCGGCTACGTATTGAACACAATGATCGGACGTTCTTTTTGACCACCCCGAGAACGTGAGTGACTGGCTGGATACGTTTTCTACACAGCGTGATCGCTCTGAACATTCTGAACATTCTGGAGGTGCTGAAGGTGGCCCATTGGAACAAGAATGAGAAGTAGTTTCTGGTTTCCGGACAGTGTACAGAACTGGCAGCTGTGGTTTGATGACTTTTGTATTTGCGATACTTATGGTGTTATACCCAGAGGTGGCGAGGGGGGTGGGACTCTCCCTCCTCCAGGTTTCTTTTTGTAGACTAGTTTAATGTTAGGGCGATAGGCACACTGCAAGTTGGGGTGGCTTTTGAGTCTAATGCAGGGGTGCAGGGCGGAGGGGTGTGTTTCGGGTATTTGTTGGAGGGTGGGGGTTTTGGGGGGGTTTCATTGTGTTTCAAGGCAATGCATTATCTTGCATTCTGATATGGGTGCTGTGTTCGCTGTGGGGTGGATTCTGCTCTTACTTCTGGGATGAGGGGTAGGGGGTTGAAGTTATTGTGTTGGAATGTTAACGGGTTGGGGGATAGGATAAAACGTGGAGTAGTGTTACAGCTATTGAGACGCCTCTCCCCTGATGTTGTGTTATTGCAATAGACATATTTGATCGGAAACGCATGCCATGCTATGAATCGGCGAGGTTAACGTCTAATTGCACACTCTGGATTTACTACTGGATCTAGAGGGGTGGGTATCCTAGTCAGGAGTTCCCTCCCCCTGGAGTTGGACGACATAATTCTTGACGATAGGGGACGCTATGCTGCGCTCACGGGCAGGTGGGAGGGGAAAACTATTTCACTGCTTTCTGTGTATGTTCCATCTGGTCTGGAGACTACAATCTTTGCTGATCTGGGAAGATTAGTGTTGGGGCTCCCTGAGGGCATTCTGGTGATGGGTGGAGATTTCAATTCTGTTGTTTCTGGTAGGGAGGACCGCAGACCCCCAGGGTCCTTACGAGATCACAGTCTTGGTTGAGTGGCTTTCTGGAGACGTTGGGACTGGTAGATTGTTGGAGGCTGCTGTACCCGGGACAGGCGCAATACACCTTTCACTCTGGTGCTCACAGTAGTCTCTCTAGGCTTGACTATGACTTGATGCCAGCAGCACAGGCCTCTTCGGTCAGGGAAGTCAGACATCTGGCCAGGGGTATTTCGGACCACTCCCCACTGTGGCTTTTGATGGACACGAAGATGGGTTCTGAGGGTCGAGTGGCTCCGATCAGTCCTTGGCATCTTCGTAACCCCAAAACCCGGACAGAGTTGGTTAAGTCTTTGGATAACTATTTTGCTGAAAATGTGGGGTTTGTGTCCTCTTCTGTTTCGCTGTGGGAGGCCTTCAAGACGGTTATCTGTGGTAAGGCGCTATCGTTAATCTCTGGCGCCAAGAAAAGTAAAAATGAGGCAGTGGTCCGTCTTGAGACCGAAATAGCTGAGTTGGAAGGGGATTTGGAGTTGAGTGTCACTCATGATAAAGTGCATGTCCTTAGTCTCAAACAACTAGATTATAGGGCCCTGGTAACGGACGCTGCTAGACCTATGAGTAGAGAGCAGCAGAGGCGGCTGTATGACGTGGGAGACAAGGCTGGAAAGCTGATCCCTTGGTTGGACAGAAAGGAAAGGGCGAGTCGTGTGGTTCCTGTGGTTGAGAGAGCTGACGGAGTGCGTGTGACTGACCCGGTTGAGATTGTGGAGTGTTTTGCTGAACATTTTTTAAATGTATATTCCCCAGTCTCTGACAGACCAGAGGAAGACTCACATCTGCTGTTAAGGGACATTGCGTTGCCTCGCCTATCGGACCGAGATAGGGATCTGATGGACGCAGCATTTTCTGACAATGAGGTGGCAATTGCTATTCGTTCTGTCCGCTCCGGAAAAGCTATGGGCCCTAATGGTCCTGACAAAATTGCACCATATCTTCGTGATATGTTCTTGGAATTGCGAGACATCGGCTCCCTTCCCCGTGATCAGCGACTTGCGACCATCGTGGTGATTCACAAGGAGGGGAAACCGCAGGATTGCTGCGCTTCCTATAGACCTATATCGCTCCTGAATGCAGACCCAAGATCCTCGCAAAATTGTTGGCAAACTGATTGATAAAGGTGATCGGTGATCTGATCCATCCGGATCAATCTGGTTTCATTCCACATCGTAATACAGCATTGAACTTGCGGCGCTTACATGGCGTCCTGGCGAAAGCGACGTCGCTGCATGAACCGGCCATTTTGGTTTCCTTGGATGCTACAATGGCCTTTGATACAGTGGAATGGCCATATCTCTGGGCTGTTCTTGCAAAGTTTGGTTTCGGCTAGGTAAAACTCCTGTATGAGGAACCACTGGCTCAGATTGTGGTGAATGGCCGGGTTTCTAAGTCCTTTGTTCTGGGGAGGGGCACACGACAGGGGTGCCCGTTGTCCCCACTTCTTTTTGCCCTCGCGTTAGAACCCCTGGCGGCTTGGCTGCGATGGGAACCATCACTTAAGGGTATTCAGTGGACCCCTGATTTTCAGGATCGAATATCACTCTATACAGATGACATCCTGCTGTATATCACATCGTCTCGGAAGTCATTGATAGTATTGTTTGATGTGCTGAACTCGTTCGAGAGGAACTCCGGCCTTGTGATTAATTGGATGAAGTCCTGTGTTTATGTACTGTCGGGGGACACTCCCCCTCAGCCACGAGTATGCCCCATACAGGTGACGCAGATGGGATTTACATTTTTGGGGGTCTTTATTTCATTAGACCCCGTTGTCCACTACGAGCGAAATTTGCTTCCTCCGCTCCAGCGGTTAAAATCTGATGTTGCGGCCTGGAGTGGTCTGCCATTTTCCCCCCTCAGGCGTGCAGCTCTTTTCAAAATGATGTCTTTACCACGGTTTTTGTACCCGCGTCAGAACACGTTTGATGTCATTCCGGTGAGTTACTTCCTAGAGGTGGAGAGTCTGCAGAGGCCGTTGATATGGGGTGGACGTCCGCGTATCGCCCTCGCCAAATTGACGCTTCCCTGGTATGATGGCGGTATCGCACTTCCGGATATCAAGCGATACTATTGGGCCTCCCAGCTGGGAGCGATTAATCATGCAATGTACGGCCCCACGTTAAACCCTGCATTTGAGATGGATAAGTGGCAACTACCGGGTGGAGATTATAATAGGGTGCTTTACTCCAATTTTTTGGGAGGAAAACTCTCGGGACCCACTAAGATAGCAGTGCGAGTGTGGCAGTGTGCAAATGCGGCAATGGGGTGGACGGACCGATTGACCCGGGCGACTCCGCTCTATGTGTCTGAAAGACTAGGCAGCTTGTGGAGGACGAAAGGCTTTGAGAAGTGGGATATGATCGGTATTTGTAAGGTTAGGGTTCTCTGGACCAAAGATAGGATTAAGACCTTTGAGGAGTTGAAGGTAGAATATGAAGTTAGTGACAAGGAATTCTTCCACTATGTACAGATCCGCCACGCATTGAGTTTGGTTTTTCCCGCCGGTGTAGCTATCCCGGAATCATCCCCACTCGAAGATCGGGTGCTTGACGGATTCGTTCCAGACAGCACTATCTCTCTTATATATAAGAAATTGATTAATGATCGTACAGACCTGTTGGTACACCTCAGAGAGGTTTGGAACAGCGACGGTTTAGAGCTGGATGATGAGGACTGGCAATCGGCGATATCCTCTCCCAAGGAGGTCGCGATTCCAGCCCGTCTCCGACTAGTGCAACTTAAGATTCTGCATCGGATTTACGTGACTGGCCCTCGCCTGATTCGTATGGGATACTCTGTGGATGGGTTGTGTAAGCGTGGATGCGGCTCAACTGGTACTTTCCTCCACATAATTTGGGAGTGCCTGGAAGTGGTATTGTTTTGGAATTGAGTGCATGCAGTGATGGAAGAGGTCACAGGTGTTCCACTGCTGCCCGAAGCTAGGCGTTGTTTGCTGAACGTTTGGGAACCGACTGATTATCATGTGGCGCAGACTTGGTGGGTGGCCCTTGGGAATATGATTGCCAAGAGAGATATAGCACAGTTGTGGGGTCCCAGAGGCTGCCCACTATCTCGGCATGGAAGGAGAATATGGACTGGTGTATGTTTCGGGAGAAAACGGTGTATGTGGCGCGTGGCAGACCGAAGAAGTGGAGTAAAATTTGGGGCCAGTGGAAGTTGTACCAGGGTGATGTTTGCACACCGCCCCTCACCGATATTCCAGATGTAACTCTTTTTCCCCTGACCCGACATTCCTAGTATTGTTTAGTCCTAAAGTGTTGTGACGCAGTTTCCCCCCTGCCCCCCTTTTTTGCACTGATGATTTATATTAAATTGTAATGCACTTCCTCCCCCGCTTGAACGCATATCCAGCTGTACTGCCTACTATTGCCTTGTTTGTTTATGTTCTTTTTTTTTTATTAATAATAAAAAGAGTTACAAAAAAAAATTATTATCTAAGCGATCATCACTGGGCACTATTAGGGCAGCTGTAACTCCAGAGCAGCTATCTATCCATCAATCTAATGGTGATAATCGGTTGGGTACCAGCATAGAGTCGGCTGGGTCTGATGGGTCTGTTGTTTGTACTTAAGTTAATCTTACTAAAGATAGTACATCAACGATAGGAAATAGGCAGATAGAAATGAGCACTTCTACCACCTCCAGTGCGTCCACTGAGTCAAGATCTAAAAAAGACACAAATGCCCAAACGACGACTGGTAAAAGAAAGCGTGGGGGAGGTGCACAAAAGGGAAGATGTCCAAAAGTTATTAAAACTACTAACACAGGGGAGGATACGACAACACCCACCCAATCGTTATCTATCAATGCGCCCCCTCGATTGCCTATTAAAGACCAACGTAATTGGATAACCCAGCTATTACAGCGTCCCACGTTGGCATCCCAAATACCTGAAGGCCTCCTGGAACAAATAGAGCAGTTAATAAAGTCACTGATGCTACCCTACTTGAAAGGATAAAATTAATTAACGAAAATCTGGGTAAGCTAGAAAGAGTCGTACTGGCTAACTCTCACATACAGGAAAAAGCTGTGGGTAGCATACAGGATCCTGGTCACTCATTACAAAAAAGAATATCTCCAGAACCCAATAGAATCATAATAGACACCGCACAAGAAATAGTAAATAGATCGAATGGGCGACAAAAGCCAACATGTATTGAAGGTAGTACAGAGACAAGAAAGATAAACCAATATAGCAGAGAGGGAGCAGAAGTGACTGGGAGGGATGGTATAAAGGAGTTGGTAACCTCTGAGCTGGTCGGAGAAATAACTAATAAAGGAAAAGAAAGATTAGTCTCAGAGGATGGGAAAATGAAGCATCCATGTATTGATCTATCCCCCGAACGGGCACGTTACACTGTGATAATGACAGGGGTTCCTGAGATCGACAACGATAAATTGGAAACCCACAGAGAACTGAAAAATAAGGTTATCTTTTGGCTTAACAATAGATCACTCCCAGTTTATACAAACACTGAAATTCTATATGTTAGAAGGGTGAGTTGGTTAGGCCGCAGAACTAAGGATCAAGGGGGAGACTGCATAATTGTGAACTTCAGGAACCCCATGGTTGTAAGGTTCATATGTGATGGGATAGAGCACAGAGGGGATGGTGGAATTCAAACTTTGGATTTGAGTTATTTTTATCCTCGCACAGCTTTTGGTCCATCACTTTTTCCATTGAACAGGAGAGAAATGCAATTTAGACGACCATATACTGCATATAGTCAAGAGTTTTGTCTCCCCTTGTTTAATCGTTTCGAGACACTTCATGGATTGGAGGGGGTGGATTGACTGGGGTGTAGCCATAATGGCGTCATTTTAGAATCTCATGGTTAATGACAGTATAGTATAGGATAAGGTAATCAACAGAGTTAGAAACAGCAGGGTGGATTCAGGATAGGCCCAGAGGTCTCTGACAAAGATTGTGTTGGAACTATGGCTAATAGCGATAGTAATTTGAATATACAGGCAGATGACAAAGTAGGTACTCTCGAACCCACTGACACGGAGGAAGCTACAATTATAGGGGGATTTTGGTCTATTATGTTTTGGAACATTGCGGGCCTCAAAACTAAACTTTCAAGTCCCAAATGGATGAATGCAATCAAAGACTATGATATTGTAAGCCTCCAAGACACATGGGTGATAGAAGTCTCGCATTTGTGTGGCTTTAAGACTTTTAAGTGTACCTATGTGTCTAAGACTTTTAAGTGTACCTATGTGTCTAACTTGTTTAAGTGTTGCAAGATCGAGATGGTTGCTAATAATCGGTATTACTATATTATTAGAATTGTTATTGAACGCGACCTACACTTGATTGTTGTAAATTTTTATAACAATGTACTGGTGGACGCTATGGAACAAACATTTATAAGTCTAGGTAAAGACATTAAGAGCCAGATGTAGGTTACATTTTTTTTCCGACTCTTAAATACAGACTCATACCGAATCGGTATTTCAGAATCGGAAAAAGGATGTAGGTAAAAAATCTGTAAAATTTACCGATTCAGAATCACTCAGAATTTCAAATCGGTATTTACTGAATCGGTATTTTACGAATCGGTAAATTCCAAATCGGTAATACCCATTTATTCCTATGGGCCTCCTGGCCCTTAGGAATGAATGGGTTTTACTGAATCGGAATTTACCGATTCAGAAAATGCTGATTCGGTAAATACCAATTCGGAAATTTGAAATAAACAAACATGTGAGCCTGTGAACCAATCAGGAACACTCACCACACCCAACAACAAAGGTACAGAGGAATCAACCAATCAGAATCAAGCAACCCTCCCCAGTACCTGGGACTGGTCACACCCATGCAGGTGCAGACCAACTGAACAGTTTGGAGAGCAGGAGGACAGGCAGAGGAGCAGGCTTCCCTGAGCATACCTGAACAGCACAATGGAGAGCCAGGATGGGCAGAAGGATGCAGCAGAGCGCAGGAGGAAGATGAAATTCAGCCCTGCAAAACTGCAGGTATTGGTTGAGGAGCAAAATATTTGGCAAACAGTCTCTGCATGTTGCAGAGTCTGTCAAGCGCACTACCTGGATTGACATCCAAGCCAAGGTAAATTCCATTGGGGTCACCCACAGGGAAATAGATGACCTCAAAAAAAGGCGGTACGACCTGCGTATCATCACAAAAAAGAAATTAGCTGCCCACAGAAAACAGGGGGAGGCAAAAACAGAGCACCACGACTCACAAACATTGAAGAGCTTGTGGAATCCACCCTGGATCCGGAAAGCATCCATGCAATTGGGGACGCTGACCGCTCTGCCAGAGCTGCAAAGAAACAAGGTAAGAAGCATATACAAAATTATTTACCAATTTCCCTGTTCCCCTTCCCCACTGTGTGTGCCTGCATCACACTCCAGAACAGGTTTTACTAATGTCCAGCAATACATCATGGGAGATGTAGTCGTAGGTAGATACATCAATGCGGTCACCATACAATGCAGCAAAGGATGCAACACACTACTACCAGAAGCAGATGAGGAGCAGGCAAATGTGTGATAGTAATGTTATTTAATCAAGACACACAGGTGAAGTACTCCACTGACACAATGTCCATGTCTGTCCACAGGAAAGTCATCGCGTAGCACAGCAAAGGAGAGGGAGGAGATGGCACCAACAACAGAGAGTAGGGAGAAGAGGAGAGAAGAAGCTGGTCCCTGCGCAGTTCAGCAAGGGAAGATCACAGTGCAGGCAGCCAAGACACCTGAGCGAACAACCACACCACAGCCTCAGTCACCTCTGTTGTTTGGGAGTCAGGAGTCAGTAGCAGCAGCACTTTCCCCCACACCAACATCATTTCCGTCACCTGTGCAGGGAAGGGCAAGGCGGCTTGATGTGCCCCCTCTCCACATTCTTGAAACATCTGAAGAGGAAGAGGAGGAGGGTGACATGGCAAGCAATCTACCAGAGTCAGCCAACGCTGAGCAGCAGCCCACTCCAAGAGCTGTGCGGGCCAGTGTCCGAGGCCGAAGGGCACAGGAGAGAGGTGAAGGGCAGGGAGTTGAGGGGGTCCTTTGCGGTGTGGAGGCCATCATGGTGAAGGTATAGCGCCTGCAGGCAAAGGCAATATTAGCAGTTCACAGGCAGGTGCGCAGCATTAACATCAAGATGGAAAACATTGACAAGGACATAGGGAACATTTCGGACAGCATGCAGTCGCTGGCAAATGGCATGACAGACATGGCCCAGTGCATGACTGTCCTGTGCGACAAATTGGATAGGGACCACTTGAAGAGGCGCAGGGATTGTCTGGGTTTGTGGCAGCAGACCAAAGCATTAAACCGCTTTGCCACTGCAACCTCCCTGCTGTGCAGAAGTTCTGTAGCTAGGCAGGATGCAATTGTGCACTGCTGCACCGATTTGTCTAGGGGGATGGGCAGAGTCACCTCTGCCATGGAGCTGATGCTTACGCAACAGGCAGCCACTGCTGGCAACACAGGTGTGGGAGAAAGTGAAGAATCCACCAGCTGAAGTGGTGCAAGCACTCCTGTTCAAGAAATGCGTAGGAGCAGCAGGCAACTATCTACAGAGCCAGGCAACACCAAAAACCTTGACACCCAGCCACATCAATCCCACCCTGTAATGCGCGCACACAAACGTTAACTTTGCCCTCAACCCACAGGACAGGTCACAGTGGGGTTAACTGTGACCACCCAGTCATGAACATTGACATTGTGTAACCATGGTGTGGTATGATTTGAATGGCGTAGTGAAAATTAAACTACGTACTTCTTAATCTTAGCCTGTCTGTGTCTCATTACTTACTTTGAAATATTGCCGTGTGATCTCTGCCCGTCTTAGTCTCCCATCTGTTGCTGGTGCTGTTACTGTAGCATAGGGCTCTGCCTGTTCTGTGTCATCATCAATGTCCTCATGATGTGTGATCTCCACCTCTGTGCCTTCCTTGGTGGCAAGATTGTGTAACATGGCACAGGTCGCTATCATTTTGCAGCACAGGATAGGAGCATACTGGCGTGCCCCTCCACTCTTGTGGAGGCAGTGAAACCTGCTCTTGAGGAGTCCAAATGTGCACTCCAAACGTTGCAAGTTGATCTGTGAGCCACATTGTAATGCCTCTCACTCCTAGTGGATGGCTTGAGGTAGGAACTGTAAAAATCTTAACTTTATTACATTTAACTCCTGCCTTGAGGACACCAGGCCCCTCACAAATGTCACCAGTATCAAGGAGGAGGCTGTCATTTATGATTGGCTGGCCTCTGCTGCTAACGCGTGTTTACCTCAGCGCAAGCACAAGTACAATCTGCACCACCCACCTGCTCCATGGTTCACAGACTTGTTGAAAAAGGAGAAAACCACCTGCAAAAACCTTGAGCGCAAGTGGCGTATACATTACGACGCAGATTCCAAGCAGATCTATAAAACTGCCTTAGCCAAATATCACTCACTCTGCTATATAGCCAAAGCCGAATATGTCAGCCTAACTATACTCAAGGCACAACATCGCCCAAAAGCGCTTTTTAAGGTTGTACAGGAACTTTCGGGAGCATCATGTCAGCCCATAGCTCCATGCCTTGACAAAACACAATGCAACTCCTTGGCAGAATTTTTCATTTCCAAAATTGACACTATTTACACTGATTTGGGAGGCCCGATCCCCCTCCACCCTCCACCCTTCCTTCGAGTCGCCTGATCCTACAATCTCCTCTGCATCTGAGGCACCAGAGGACATACACCCCTCACAGCAGATCTGTACCTGGGACCCCCTTACCAGCATTACACTTCTTGACATCATTGGTAATATCAAATCTGGAACCCCACTGGATCCTTTCCCCCCTCAAATTCTACAATCCTTGGACACTTCCTCTTTCAACCTCATCCTGGAGTTACTCAATACCTCTCTCAGTGAAGCCAAAGTGCCCTCTGCATGGAAACATGCGATGATAGTTCCCCTTTTTAAAAAGGCAAATGCGAACCCCAATAACCCATCCAACTTTCGCCCCATTTCACTCCTTCCGGTCTTCTCAAAAATTTTAGAGAAACATATTAACATACAGCTTACTCATCACTGGAATCTAGCAACTTTCTTCACCATTCCCAGTCCTGTTTCAGGTCTGGCTTCTAGACTGAATCCACTCTGTTGGGGATTTCTGAGACCATTCGATGCCCATCCAATCCTTTTGAAAGCTCTTAAGTCATCTGGCATCAATGGCTCACCCCTCAACTGGCTTGCGAGCTTTCTCTCAGACCGTACCTTCCAAGTTTTTTCTTCTTCATCGGCTTCTCAAATTCATAAATCTGCTTATGGCGTCCCTCACGGCTCCATACTGAGCCCCCTACTTTTTAACTTATATGTTAGACCACTGGCCACCATTGCGGAGCAAGCTGGGCTCTCCATTTACTCACATGCCGATGACACTCAGATCATCTACTCTCTTTCTACGGGGCATCACTCCTCTCCATCATCCCTTTGCGTAGGACTCAGCAACATCGCCACATGGATGCATGAGAACAAATTAAAATTGAACGGGGAAAACAGAGCTTCTTTTGTTTGGCCACAATACTTTCTTATGGGGTCCCCACCACTGGCAGGCGCAAATGGGCTCACTCCCCGTCCCTTCTAGAACAGCACTAAATCTTGGCATCATTTTTGACAATCAGCTGTCCATGAAGCAACACGTGGTCAAAACTTCCTCTACATGCATCACTATCATCAAGTGGCTTAGAAAGATAATCTGGATGCTCCCTCAGGAGACTCAGAAAACCGTGGTCCAGGCCTTAATTACTTCCAGACTGGACTACGGCAACGTTCTCTTCCTGGGGGCATGCAAGGAAGTGACCCGTAAATTACAGACAGTCCAGAATATGGCGGTCCGGCTGCTCTGCAAACTTCCCAACAAATCTCCCACTTCGACTTCTCTACGAAGCCTGCATTGGCTTCGTATAGAAAGCCGCTCCAAATTTAAGGCCCTCTGCTTTATGCATAGAATCAATGCTGGCAGGGCTCCACTCTATCTTAGTTCATTAGTTCACCAGTACCGCCCGTCCCGCACCCTTCGTTCATCCAACCAGCAAAGATTCCAGGTCCCTAGGATCAAAAGAGTCAGAATGGGTGGCCGCTCCTTCTCCTGCTTGGCCCCCTCCTTATGGAACTCCCTCCCTCTTGCCCTGCGAACTGAACCCTGCTATCTTAAGTTTTGCAGGGAGGTTAAAAGTTGGTTATTTAACCAATAATCTGCTCTCTTTTTGAGTCTCTTGTCTGGTACACTTCCTCATTGGGTCCCTAGTGCCGGGAAACCTCCGGGTAGCTGTGCGCTCTATAAATTTAAATATAATAATAATAAAAATAATAATAGGGGGTGAGCACAAAGGACCGCAGGGCATATGCACTATTTCCTACGGAGGAGAAAGAGTGCCATTAGTTGCATTATCTTGATACATTCATCTACAATGACTGTCAGGGTGTGTCAGTCATTTACTTAGCAGGTATCCGCCCCCAAAGTCTCCAGCAACTAGGCGTGTGTATATCCCACTATTCTGGAATATTTGCGAATCATGGGTACTCCCAGGGAATTTAGCCACGATGTCTGTAATGATGTTGTCAGCGTTGCATATGACCTGCACATTGATGAAGTGCGTCGACTTCTGGTTCCAGTATATGTGTTCTGTGGCTGCAGGTGGGCAGAGTGGTATGTGGCGGCCATCTATGCAGCCTATCACGTGAGGGTAGTGTGCCAGTTGATACAAATCAGTCTTGGTCTTTGCAAGTTCCGCAGGTGTGTCAGGAAATTAAATATAATTCTCCAGCCGCTGCATCATGGTGTCAAGGAACCTCCTGAAGAAACGGGACAGGCAGCTCTGGGACACCCCACCTACTGCAGCTATCACACTTTAGTAACTCCCAGAGGCAAGCAGGTGTAGGCTACACAGCACCTGCACATGGGGTGAGATAGCGTGCGCCCTTGGTGTTGTGTGCTCCATGAGTGGGTGCAGGTCCCTGATCAGGTTCAGGATGGTTTGGGGCTGTAGCCTGTACCTTTGAAGTATTTCTGGCTCTGTCAGTTGGAAAAGTGTTGTTATATTCTGTCTGTACACTTGCTCCTCCCTTAGCCATTCCCTCTCTCCTGATGCCTGTAGTCTTTGCCGCCTTGCTATGACGTAGAAAGCCGCCATTCTGGTTCCACTGTTGCATTTTGGGGCCTTATTTTATAGCCTGCACATGGTTACCACCTGCTTTCAATCCATGGTAAATACCGACTCCTAAATACCGAATTTCCTTGAATTCGGTATTTTTCTGGTTTCCTACATCTCCATGGCAATTTTACCATTTCTTATTTACCGATTCGGTAAATAGGAATTCGGTAACTGTGGATTCGGTATATTCCGAATCGGAAAAATACTGACTCATATTTTCCGATTCGGAATAATTTACACTCCTACATCTCATTTTCTGGATACTGGTCGGTAACGGCCAAAATTACTGATTTTCAGCCGTTACCGACCGGTATTGGGCGACCTACATCTGGCCCTTAATGTCTGATGGAAGGGAGAGTGAAAGCGGTCTGTGTTATCTGGGGTGGGGAATTCAATCGCCCCCTATGTAAACATGGGGAAAGGGTACCTGTGGCCTAGTGCTGGATAAGGTTACCAGCCTCAGCCATTTTGAACACACCTGTGGGAATCATCTAAATGAGATTGTTTTTACTTGCGATTCGGACTTCGCAAACAGAATTGGTTGTAGCGACGTCCCTTTTCATCCAACGTTTAATGGCAGAGGTGCATATTCTACCATCGACTTCGTATTGATATCAACTAGATATGGTGGGGAGGTACAAGCATTTAAAACCCCTGATAACCCTTCAAGTGATCATTTTCCTTAAGCCTGGAGATTGTACAACTAGGTAAAGATCTGCCCAAAATATGTGTACCAAGCAAGTAAGTGCGGGATATAGTCCTTAGTCGGCAGAACAGTTATACTTTAAAATGGAGTAAAGTAGTACCTGAAGATTTTTTGAATAAAGTGATTAAGAATTGAAATTTTAGCATTAAATCGTGCCTCGATGATAATGCGGATGAATTGGTTATCGTGACAAATTTTAGAATTATTGCTGAAAACATTAAAAATGCCCTCTGGGTTGAGACAAAAGTTTTTAGGGCAAATCCTTTGAGCTGCTTTGACACAGCCTGTACCAAGAGCTGCACCAAACTTAAGCTTGCTTTAAACGCTCCTATTAAAGATACTAATCTCATAAAGGAGTTAAGGAAGGAGTACAAGAAAAATCTTAAAATAAGGAAAGATACTATCAAAAAGGAAACATGGGATGCACTGTGTGAGGAATCCCAGAGTAAAGATTCGGCGGCCTTTTGGAAAGTAGTAAATGCTCCTCTTTTTATTGATAAAGCAAAGGCCAGGGTTGAGATAGCTATTTCCGATATTGAGTGGGTTAAACACTACGAAGAACTCTATAGTGCTCAAATCGATCATGACCAAGCCCTTATTGATGACACCGAGTGGACTGAGACAGCACAGAGCAGGGTCAAACTGGAATTGGGTATTGCACTGAGCGAAGTAAATGCGAGCATAAGAGATAGTGCTGGAGGCAAAGCCCCAGGCCCGATGGCGTTCCAGTTGACTTTTATAAGAGCAACATGGATCTTTGGGGACCGCTGTTTACCCAACTTTTCAATGCATCCTGTTCTTATGGTCTATTATCCTTATGGTGTGAGTCAATAATAGTTCCTATATTTAAAAAGGGTGACAGATCGAGCTGCCAATGCTATCGCCCCATCTCCCTTTTGGACTCTACCATCAAGATCCTGGGCAGAGTAATTTTAAATAGATTGCAATCCTGGCTGATGAACGGTCGATAATAAGTGACCTTCAATATGGTTTTAGGAAAGGTTTAGGCACCATTGACCAGTGTCTCAATTTGCATATATTATTAGAGAAGTACACCAAAGTAAAGGGTGGTCGCATGTTTTTAACATTTGTTGACTTAACGTTAGCTTTCGACTGTGTCACCCATTCCAAACTATGGCTGGTCCTCCGGAACCTAGGTGTAGAGGAAGATATAATTAATTTTCTAAGGGAACTCTACTCGGGGGCTACAGCGCGGGTTAGGTATGGAAAGAATGGCAAATGTACTGATCCATTCACCATATCGAGAGGAGTGCGGCAAGGCTGCGTCCTCGCCCCGTTTTTGTTCACAATATATATCAATGATCTTGAAAAAATATTGTTAGAGGAGTGTAGGGACATGTCACTTGTTTGGAAAAGGTCTGTCCCGACGCTCCTATATGCTGACGATACAGTTTTAATGGCCAGGACACCGCTGGCAATGCAAACGCTGGTTAACACCTTTACAGGTTTTATGACTAACTTAGACCTGAAAATTAACTGCACGAAGACTTTTAGCATGACATATTGCCCTGGACAACACAAAAAGGATAAAACAATATTTGTTGGCTCAAGACCACTTGAACAGACCCCGACTTTTCCATACCTTGAAGTACTGTTTGACCAAACAGGCCGATGGAACGATGCAACACAATCTAGGAGATTACTGTTCTGTAAATCAATTACAGCCTTAAAAACCTTTAGTATAAGGATGGGCAAAAAACCAATTGGGGAGCTTTTAACTCTGTACAGAGCAACCTGCGTGGCAGTTTCTACATATGGTGCAGGGGTATGGGGGTATGTAAACACAAAACCACTACAGGTGGTGGAGAACAACTTTTTAAAATCCCTCTTAGCAGTACCATATAGTGTTTCAACTTATGTTAGTCACGCTGAGTTAGGGGTACCGTACATAGAAGATATTATCAAGGTTGCCCCGGTACTCCTGTGGCACAGGATTTGGTCAACTGAGGAATGCACGCTCAATCACTCTATTCTAACGGACGTTATGAGTCGAGAAAATGTTGATAAGGTGGCGTGGTTAACCTACTTAAGCATGTTCTTTATCAGAATAGGGCATAGGGAATACGACGATGACCTCACAAGTGTGTGTGACATATCTAGGAAATTCCTCAAAGATGTTTGCATGAGGTATCTGTGCGACCTTAGAACTAACACAGAAATGGCAAAGAAAACTGTGGTCGCACATCAACTGATAATTATTTCTGATCGCATGCAACCATATATTAAACTAAAAATGAGTGATTTTGAAAGGTTTTTATTGACATGTTTTAGACTAAATTTGTTACACCGATCCCTTAGCTTCCCTGTTATGAATACCTGGATTAAACAACTAATTAAAATGCCCTTGTGATGATCTGTCGGAGCAGACAGACCTTCATATTCTCTTTTTCTTTAGATTTTATACAATTCCCAGGAAAAGATTGATTGTGCCCCTGTTGAAGACTATGGAATGTATTCAGTGTCGTCCTGCATTTTTAGAAATCCAAAGATTGGACAATATTTTAACTATGGCATATTTGTCTGCATATTTTAAATCTGTTTTTAGATTTAGAAAGACAATCATCTAAATGAATTAGATTATGATGGGCTTTTTTTTTTTACTTTGTTATAACCTAATCATGTTATGGATAATGGGTAATGAGATGACTGTTTTTTATATCTGTACTTTTATGGTTGTTTTTATCTGATAACCGATTAAAGTTAAACTTGACTTGAGTGAGAACAAACTCTGATTTGCCAACGACCCAGAGGCGGCCTCTGTACAATACCACCACTGGATCACAGCGGCAGCAAGCACCACTGTTCCCAGAGAATGGGGAAAACCAGTAGGACAGCACCTACTGAACCTTGGTTCTCTGAAGAGCTAAGGATCTCTAGAAGACTCTGCCTCAGCCAAGAAAGATGCTTGCGAAAACACTACTACCCCAGAGAGAAAAAATGATATAAGACAAGACTGGCACTTCATTAAGAATTGATTAAAAAAATGAAATCAGATATTTCTCAGAAAAAATTGAAGGAGCCAATAATAACTCCAAGGAGCTCTTCGCAACGGTGCTGAAACTCAGTCAAGTACAAGAGACCAATGATAGCGCAATAGATCAAGCTTTCTGTGATACACTGGCTACCTCTTTCTGCAATAATGTTTCCGCCATTTATAATGCCTTTGCTATGTGATCTATTAATTCCCTGGGGCTTTCAGACTAGCACCTCTAAACTGCCTCCAGATCAGTCCTCCTCAGGATCCAAACCTGCCCCCTCTGGCACTTCTAATTTCACATTGCTTTCTCAAGAACAAACTGCAAAGCTTCTTTTAGCCACAAAATCCAGATTCCCTCTGGATCCATGTCCTCCCAGAGTAACCCATCTGTAAGTAGAGTCTGTTGCCTCTCCACTCATGGAGGTCCTTAACTTGGCCATTGAAACCAGGATTTTTCCCACAATGTGGAAGAAAACACCAATCCTTCAAAAAAAAAAAAAATTGGATAAAACAGACGCAGGAAACTACAGACCTATATCCCGTCTACCTCTTCCAGCGAAGGTACTAGAGAAACACATGAATCAGGAACAAGTTGCTTTTATTGAAAACAACTTTATGTAAGACTCCACTCAGTATGGTTTCAGAGCCCAGCACAGCACTGAACTGGCCCTAATCACGGCAACAGAGGAAGTAAGACGTGCGGTTGATAAAGGAGGTTCAGCTGCTCTGATATTATTACACCTATGAGCCGCCTTTGACAGGGTGGATCATGGCATGCTAATACACCAGCTTCAGGAAGTAGGAGTTGAAGGCCTAGCTCTAGAACTGTTCAGATCATTCCTGCTCAATCTCGAACAATTCGTTGAATTAGGAGAGCACACGTCCAAATGCTTCAGTCTTCCTTGTGGGGTGTCACAGGGCGCATCATTGAGCCCTACCCTCTTTAACACTTATGTTGCCCCGCAGGCACACATGATCAAAACCCATTGGTTTGAATTGTTGTCATACGTTCATGATACTCAGATTATTGCATCAATCTCGAACAATAATCCTGATATAGCCCGGAATGTTAAGGAGTGCGTGATTTGTGTCAGTGAATGGATGGCCGAGAACTGTCTCTCAAATTAAACTCAAATATGATAGAGGTTCTACTCTTTGGGAAAGATACATCCCTCTGGTCGTCAGAATGGTGGCCATCGGAGTTGGGGACTCTCCCAGTACAAAAGTCTACATAGATACCTCCCTCTCCTTCTGCCACCATGTAATTATACTCACTGCATCCACCTATCGCATTTTAAAGATTCTGAGAAAGATTCTCCCATTTATACCGTCAGGACTGCAGAAAACAGTGGTGGCAGCCCTGGTGCTTTCCAAATTTGATCATTGCAATGGACTACTGTTGGTGCGAACAAATCTGTAATAGCAAAATTGCGGGTACTTCAGAATTCCACCGCCAGACTACCCTTTGGTTTGTCTAAATATTCATCAGCCAAGCAGGCCCTGAACACCTTACATTGGCTGCCTATTGAGAAGCGCAGTAGATGTAAGGCTTTCTGCATTGCATTTAAGGCCTTACAGATTTCAGGTCCGACCTCTCAGGTAAAACGCTTACAATGGCATACACTGGCCCGCACATTTCGCTCAGCTTTCCAGGAGTTAGTGAGAGTGCCATCCTCCCGTCTGCAGAGATGGGGCGGAAAAAGCTTCTTCAATATCACCAGTAGATGGTGGAATAGTCTACCTCTTCAATGAAAGAACACCAATGATCTCCTGTCCTTCAGGAAAGGACTGAAGTACTGGCTTTACACTCTGTAATATTGTCAGCCCATGCTCTCTACATCACGCAGCTGCCTTGTGGGCTACCTCTACAAGCGCCTAGACGTCCTCGGGTATTAGTGCGCTATACAAATACATAAATAAATAAATAAATAAAATAAAAAAGTGCCCCCCTCTATTATTGCTGCTGCCAGGCCTCCAGATTTGGTAAACTCCCCCAGTCCCAGTGACCCAATTGGCCTTAAAGATGCAGTAGTGTGACAAGAGGCAGGGATAGTATATGTGGGAAGTTCATACCTGCCAACTTACAAGCCACTTTCACAATGTGAGGAGAGAGCGGGGCCTTAGAGGGGTTGAGGCTTTGTGCTGAGAGCTACCGAAGAGACACTCTGTCCCTCACCAAGCCCCCCCACCCCCACCCAAAAACCCAAAAACATAGATTTGCTTAGGCTGTTGCTGAGGTCCAGGGGTGTTTTCACACCTCCTAATGGATATAGGCTGCTCACTGCCTCTGAAAATCCGCTGGAAATCCACTATTTACAATGGTTTTCAGCTTGTTTTCCCTGGCACCCTGTGATTTTGACTCCTCACGGCTTGACCGTATGAAGGAAGCTGAAATCGTGTGACACAAGGTGCCACCGTGTGAGTTGGCCGGTCTGGAAGTTTGCTCTTTGTCGCTCTTTCACCTGACCTGGACTTTTGCTTGGGTGCATGCCCTCATTGCTCCCACTCGTCCTTTTAGTGTCACGATCACCTGTACTCTACTCTGACTGGGATATCCCCTCCACTACCTGGCATTGTGGACACTATGGAGTGACTTTCTGCAACTTCCTTCTATACCGTGCTGCGGCCCTCCTGCATAGCTTGAGTGAGGCACTGACTTCTTATGCCGTAAAAGCGCACCTGGGACTCCTGAGTCGATTGGCCTTATCCTTGTTATTGTACTCTTGGCAGCTGGTGCCATGGCCTCTGGTGAGTCCTCCCACCTATTGCTTTTCATGGAAGTTCCAGGCAATCCCAAGTCAATACAACATAACACGTGTATTTGTAAAGCGCACGTTCACCCGTAGGTGCTGAATAACAGATGTTTCTTGTTACCCAACTCAATGGTACTCATTTTATCGGCCTCACATCGATGAAAGGCTGAGTGGACCCACCAGGATTTGAACCTGTGACCATGAGGTTAAAAAGAGGACTCTGCAGTGGATGCATTAGTCCACTGAGCCTCCAAACCCGGCATAATCCACACACTTCCCCCCACTGAGGCTGCCCTTGAGGCCATACTGAAGAAAATCAATGGGTTCCAGATTTGGCTCCATGGATGCTTCTATGGGCAGCCTGGCAGCAGACATGACCTGGGGACCTTCAACACAAGATTGGGGGGTCTCGAAAAATACATCAAAATGGTTGAATTGCATATAGAACACACGGCCCATTGGGGGACAGACCTTCGGTACTTGCGCTGGAAAGTGACTGATCTTGAAGATTGTACCAAGCGTAACGCTATTCGATTATAAGTGACAACTGGAGAAGGATGATGTTAACTGGTTCTAAGTGGACCTCCATCCTCACCTCACTGGCCTTAATTTCTCTCCAGGCCAGAAATTTCAGAGGATCACCAGATTAGAAATAGACGATCCCCCTCAGGAAGTCCCAGTAGACCCGTACTCATCGCATGCCTCCTGCAACATGGAAAAATGCAGCAGATTCTGTCAGCAGCCCGCAAACATAGTCCCTACAATTTGGATGGACATACAGTTTGCATTACTGTGGACTACTCCTTGTACACCAAAGTTAAGAGGGAGGTATTTAACTCACTTCGGCCCCAACTTTGCAAGTGTAACTTTAAACATTGGCCTCTTCGACCGAGCGACAATGTGGATAGCGTTCAACAGTAAATCCAAGAGACTTTTCTGATCCAGAAGAACTGTCACACTTTCTGGGGAGCCTAGATGACCCCATTATGGATATACAACATTATCACTATTACCTGTGATTTGGCCACCTTGCTATTCCAACCCACCATTGGATTGCCCCAAGTAAAGTCAGGAGCAATCGTTCAGAAAGCAACTGGAATGGGAGAGGGGGATGTACACTGTGGATGAACTGACAAATGATTCTCAAAGAGCAAAATTCCTGTACCCACTTAAGCTATTCCCACCACCAGGTAACGACTCCGTATGGACGACCACTGATAAACAATAGCCGACGCATCAACTGAGTACCACTTTTATGTTCTCATATTGTTGTTGCATTGTTTAGAGTGTATTAATATGCCTCTTCTCTTTACTTTCTCTCCAGAAGCCTTATAATTTCTTTCCACCACATCGCTTTGGGATTCTTGATGTTTCCTGTTGCATATCCTTGCCTTCTGAGTGGGGAGGGGGGGGGGTGAAGGGCCTTTTGAAGCCAATTTCAGGAGCTGTTTGATCCGCTGTCTTGTCTGTTACTGTACAATTTCCACGTAGCAAATGGATGGGAATGACTATCTTGATGTTGGGAACACCAGGGGATCCCCTTTTCATATAGGTGTACATGGTGAGTAAGGTCATGTTATTGAAAGTTAGGTAGTCCTGACCTCAGTTTGTATCAGAATCACCTTAGGTGCCCCTTAATACATCATTGTGAATAGGACTGGCGCCTGACCCCTACACACATGCTTTTAACAATACTCAACTGGCTGAACTTCACCTACTTCTTCCCTTTCCCCTATTCCTCCCCATACACCTCTTCCCAGGGAAGCCACAGTACACCCTTTATCTAGCGTGACTCTCTCTCCTTTTTTAGTATTGTTGCTATCAGCCCAACCAGACGCCAGTCAGCCCAAAAAAAATGTGGCAAAGAATGAGCCTTGACTTTGCTCTCCCAGTGCTCACAATGCGTTATATGACCCTATATGCATATCTCTGACCAGATCCTTGTTGTTTGTTTGTTTTATTGCCATGCCATATTTGACTATCATGAAAGTGTGGTTCATGTAGTATATACAACACCACAGGAGCAACCTGCAGACCACAGGTGGATCTTGTGTACAATGTATTGAAGCAACAGTATCCAACCAGATATCATTAAGATAGGATTTGACAACGCTAGATAGCAATGTATCTTTCAAAACTCAATCAGTAGAGAAATGTAGTTATGACCAAGAACGCAAAAGTATTTAGTATATGCAAAATTATTTATTATATTTTTCAATCAAAATTAAGCATGAGACATAGACAATAATCAATGGAATCAATAAACAAGTATTCAAAAGTGAGAATGACCACACAGTGGGAGTGAGAAGTGTATTCCTGAATAAAGTGATTGTGCAGCAGCAACAACAATTGAGAGAATATGTAAATAAGGAACATTAAAAGAGCATGGTAAGAAATTATGTTACTGGTTAAGGGGGTGCAATCGTACTCAAGCAGCAATCATAATCATGTTCATGGAGGAGCACTAAGGCTTAACTAAGAGGCAATGTGCAAAGTATTTATGCAGCACTTCAAATGGTAATAAAGTAAAAACACACCACAAGAAAAATCCCACTCCAATTTAGAAGAATAGAGCACATTTGAATTAATAAATTAAGACCAACATAACAAAAATCCAATCAGTAGGACCAGAGATTTCCAAGTTTCAAGGTTTCCAGACTGGGGTGGCAATACTTGGGAAGGCAGGACACACATATGACAGAGTCTAGGTACTGGATTCTAGGTTGTTGGATGCCTGTTCTGTCCCTGAAGCTTCTGATCAGGAGGCCAGCTAACTAACTCTTGGAGTCACTTTGAGGTCCTGTGCTTAGACTCGCGGGTCCTGTCCAGCAGGTCAGCACACTAGGGCAGCAATACTTCCGGGCAGCCGTCCAGCAGTGTGGCTTCCATTTAAGCAGTACAGCAGTCCTTCTCCCTGGCAGAGTCCACACGTCCAGAAGTGTACTGAAGAGTTGGGTGTAAGAGTCCAATATTTATACCTGGTGCCCACTTTGGATTAGAGGAATTTTCTAGGGGTTTTGACTCCCCTGAGGCATCAGGCATCCCCTTCCTCGCTGTCTGGCTCCATCTTGTCCGGAGTCACAAAAGACCAGTGTCAAATCCTTTGTGAGGTTGCTCTGGCAGAGCCTTTTCAATGTGCAAGAGTGGTAGGTGACATATCCTCCCCCTCATCAACTCAAAGTGGCTCACCCTGCCAACATCTATCTTCCCTTTGTCTCACTCTCTCTGAGCATTCACAAAGACCACCTGCCAGCTACACCTAATCATGTGACCCAGGAACAGGATGCCGGCACTAAATGGTTAGGACAAGAAAATGCCAACTTTCTAAAAGTGGCAATTTTAGAATTGTGACTAAATATCCATGAACAAGAACTTTTAATTACAATTCTATAAACCCCAAACGCGAGCTGTCCATCTGCTCCCAATTGAAAGTTATTAATTGTTAAATTATATAAGGTAACCCAATGTTATTCTATGGGTGAGGTAGCCCTTCAAAGTGAAAACTGGAGGTTTTGTATGCCAGGACATGTAAAAATTAAAAGTACATGTCCTCATTTTTAAATGCTCTGCACTCTATCCTATGTTATGTTTAGGGCCAACCCAAGGGGTGACTTATGTATATTAAAAAATATGATTTAGGTTTGGCAAGAGGTTCAATTTGCCAGGTCAAAATGGCTGTTTAACCTGCACACATAGACTGCAATGGCAGGCCTGAGACCGGTCTAAAGGGCTACTTAAGTGGGTGGTACAATGGGTGCTGGAGGCCCACTAGTAGCATTTAATTTGCAGCCTCTTGGGAACATGTAGTAGCACTTTACCAGGCACTTAGAAGTAAAGTAAATGTGCTGATTGGGTGGAAGCCAATGTAACCATGTTTTAAGGAGAAAGCACAAGCTTGGCAATCTTCAGTACATGTGCCAGAGAACTAATTACAATGTGAGATCAGAAGAAAAATTCTGTAAATCTACAACAACCGTTTCTCTGGTACAGAAGCAGATTACATATTCAGAGTTTCAAGCCCATAAGTATAAGGCTCAAATTAATTAGTTAATACATATTCAGAAGTAGAATACTGAGATAATTACAACACCTGGACAGCAGGGTTGGATTGGGATTAAAAATCGGCCCGGGCAGCTAAAAAAGAAAGTGGCCCACATTTGCATATTGCCTTTCTGTAAAATACTGCTTCTGTGAAATTTTATTTGAAAAAGGGGGGTGGGGCGTTAGAAGAAAAATGCGCGGATGAAACACGCCTGAAAACAAGTGAGGCCACTTCTGCTCAGCCCCCTGCCCTAGCGCAATATGCATACAATATTGGGCCGGCCCAGCGAGATAAAGGGGAGTGACGCCTCTGGCTGTTGATAAAAGGGAGGTAATGGACACCCATCTACCTCCAGAAAGGCCACTCAGGCACCCACTGGGCCGCTGGTGGTATTCGAACAGAGACACCACCCAAAACAGACCCCAGGCTGCCCAAAAAATGAGCCCACAGCTGGAAGTCTGATACCGCCCCCTCTGGCAGGGAAACATCCTTTATGACGCAACTTTTACAACGCAGTGCCTTTACAACGCGGTATTTACAACAAAAACCATTACAACGCATTGCGCTGGGGGGCGCTCTAGGATAGGGAATACGTTTAATTTACTACCCAACACCCTCCCTAGTGTCCACGGGGACTGGAGTTGGAATAGTAAATTGAACTATTCACTATCCAGCACCCCAAAGCACTATGCGTTGTAAAGGTATTCGTTGTTAATACCGCGTTGTAAAGGCATGCGTGGTAAAAGTATGCGTTGTAACGTCATACATCCCCTCTGGCATTGCCCGAGTGCCCACGTTACCAATCCGATGCTGCTGGACAGACATATTCCTGTTTGAAGGTGTACAGAAAGAAACACTGAAAATATCCTAGGATAGTGGCTCTTAACGTTTGATATTTGTGGGGCCCCACTGAATGACTGACTATTTATTTATTATTTATCTTATTTTTGACATTTGTAGAGCGCAGCAAATACCCGCAGGCGTCTCTGCGCTAAAAATTTATCTGTTTTCCTATTTGTTATCCCTTCTCACTGATTTAAGAGCCATGTCTTTAAAACATTTCGGAATTTGTGGAGTGAGGGACTCGTCCTGATATGCTGGGGGAGGGTATTCCAGAGTTTGGGTTCTGCCACTGAGAAGCGGCGGTCACCCCAGGACACTGTTTTTGTTCTTGGGGTTACTAATTGGTGTAAGTTGGAAGAACGTAGCTGTCTGTGGGGTATGTAAGGTGTTAGTTGGTCTTTAAGAGCATGTGGTTCTTGGTTGTTGAGTGTCTTGTAGACTATACACAAGGACTTGAACTTTATTCTGTTGTGGATCGGTAGCCAGTGGAACTGTCTTATCGTATCCGAAATGGGATTGAACTTAGAGGTTCCTGAAAGTAGTTGTGCTGCCGCGTTCTGAATGGACTGTAACTTTTTTATGACCTTGACCTGGGCGTTGAGGAATAGACCATTGCAATAGTCTAACGATGACAGGACTAAAGCACTAACCAGAGTTTTAATTGCTGTCTTCGGAAGAAAAGGGCGAATCTTCCTGATCATTTTCAGTTTGTAATGGGCAGTGGTAGCAGCTTTGTTGGCATGGTCTATAAAGGTGAGACCTTCATCAAAGATGATTCCCAGATTCCTGACTTTGGCTGTTGGAATGGGAGGTGTCCCAAAGGCTGCAGGCCACCAGCATGATGACCATGCTGGGAGAAGCGGTCCAAAGATGACTACCTCAGTTTTTCTGAGTTGAGCTTAAGGCAATTTGTAGCCATCCACTCTCCTATTCCAAGCAGTCCATCTTTGAAGTTTTGTGCCACTTGTCCTCCGTCACCTTTGATAGCCAAGACCAACTGCGTGTCATCTGCGTAGGAGGTTAGGCTCATCCCATATGCTCTGATGACATTGGCAAGGTCCGACACATAGATGTTAAATAGTGTCGGACTAAGGGATGAGCCTTGGGGGACCCCGCATGGCAGAGAGAGTTGCGCAGATTGGAATGGTCCAAGAGTGACCGCTTGAGTTCTGTCTGCAAGAAAGGAGGCAAGCAGGTCTCTGGCATGATGACGGATGCCCATCTTTCTGACACGGTCGACCAGAATGTTATGATCGACTGTGTCGAAAGCTGCTGATAAATCCAACAGTACTAAAATTGCAGTACCTCCTTGGTCCCGGATGAGTCTGACATCGTCAGCTGCCTTTATGAGTGCAGTTTCGGTCCCGTGATACCTCCTAAAGCCGAATTGAGAGTCATTCAGCAATCGGTGTCTTTCTATGTAGTCCGAAAGTTGGGAATTCATGGCCTTTTCCACCACTTTGGCTAGGAAAGGGAGGCTGGCAATTGGCCTATAGTTTTTAAGTTCGTTTTTATCTAAACCGGGTTTTTTTAGTAAAGGTTTCAATAAGGTGTTTTAGCGATTTCGGGTAGCTAGCTGCAGAGAGGATAGCATTGCAAACTTGTGTCAACACAGGTGCAATGGACTCCATTACTGGTGGTAAAACTGATAAAGGACAAGGGTCCAGGGCGGAACCGGATTTGATAGTTGAAACAATGGATCTTATGTGGTCACCTGTGAGAGTGTTGAAGCTGGAAAAGTCAGTGTCCGAATGTGCACAAAGTGAGTCCATGTTGGTGTTCGAAGGTTTAGAGGCAAAGGCCTGATAAATATCGTCCACCTTGGTAAAGAAAAATTCCGCCAGAGCGTCACATAATGCTTGTGACGGGGGGGATGAGGTCGGGAGCATTGCCTGCCAATGTTTTAGTGATTTCGTACAATCGCTTGCTGGAGTTTTTAGCTTGATCAATTTGGTTTGAATAAAATGATTTTTTTGCGTTAATGATCATGGATTTGTATAGTGCCAATGAGTCTTTGTAGACTTTCTTGCTAGCCATGTCGTAAGTTGATCTCCAACGCCTTTCCAGATTCCTATTAGAAGCTGGGGACCCTGGCCAAAGCAATGTCGATGATTTCAACCTTAAAACAACGCACACACAAAAATCAGAAACGAATACTGAAAATTATGAAGTGCCATTGAATGTAATGCCTTTGCAATAAGGTATTCAGAATGCGTGTCACATTTGTAATGAAGTAACCTGTCTACCAAACTCTAAATCTGTCCCTTTTGTTTCTAAAAGATGAAGTGATATGCTAGACTCTAGCCTATCACTTTGACTATTTGCTTCAATGCATTTTGTCAGCGTACACCAGTGCTTCCGTTGAGGTCATTCATCTTGCATACTAGTTTCTCTTTGCTGTAGATGCAGAGCTCACACAAATCGAGCTATATATATATATATATGTAACAATTTTCTAACTTACTTTTTCTTAAAATCTGCTAATATTTACATTTCTAAACAGATTTGGACCCCATGAGTAATGGTCGTGGGCTCAGTGGTTCAATTGTGGACTAGTGTCTAAGATACAATCCTGAAAATCTGAGCATTATTTTTTCTAATTGCTTACTTTTTAAACACGGCAATAAAGTGATGTGTAGAGGAAAAATAGTGGATTCCAATATAATTGCAATAGATCCACTGTTGTTTCCATAAAATATAAATGTGTTTAGCCTTTCAAATTGTTATTATTTAAGAAAATTCTTGCGACATCAAGACTATTGAGCTTTCTATTTTACATTTCTGGTTTTGGTGCTTTCACATATTTTATTTTTCTATACTTTGGATTTGTGAGTTATGGCAATTAAATGGACCCACAATACACTACGAAATAATTACATGGCAACTGACTTGGCCCTGATTTTACTAGTAGCAGGATGAGGAGACATATATATTTCTAAGGTCATTCTTTTAAACTATAATGTTGTTAAACTTCTTTCAATGCAGTAATTTAATCCTAAATACTAAGGTGAAACGCTCCCACATGTTCATCAAATACACTTTTATTGAATTTTGAATTAACTTTTTCATATTAAGTTTGTTGTATGATTTACATGCCATATATTTTCTTGGCTTGACACGTGCACAGACTATTAAAGTCATGCCAGTCACCTGGCTGAGTGTTGGCTCGGCTCTACTTGTTAGCAATGTTGGCCGGTCCACCTCTAACTTGAAGCAACTGTTGCTGCAGGGGGCCCATCTGACTGTCATTTCCAGGTGTCCACCCTGAATGTTGATGGGACAAAATTCAGAGGAACAAATATCAAAATGAAAAAACATGGACAGGTTAGTGAGTCTGGATTTCTATATTTAACTCACCATATATGTTCTGTCGTGCTACATATATCTTCAAGGTAAGTAGATGTGGAGTTAGGAATAGTAAATCTATACCTCCCTAAAGGCACTTACCTTTCAATATTTGTTCCTTAAAATTCTGTTTACGATATTCTTGTACAATGATTTTCTGGGGGTTTACAATCAGTAATGCAATCCATTGCCAGGTCTAGACTCAACTCGGAAATTAAAAGGGAGTGTCCCAATCCATACATATCCAGCATTCCTCCCTAATTTACATTTTTGGTCACCCTGTGAACAGGTGCGGCCAGTGCAGGTAAGAGCAGTCAGGTGGATTGGGCGAGGCGGGGCATGGCGAGGGGGGAAGATGAAAGATGACTGAATAGGGACATACAATTAAAAAAAAACATACCTTGCGCTCGGCAAGGTATGTTTTATTTTTTTTATTTTCCCTATTCCGTCCTCTGTTGACTTCCCCCTTCCATGACCCTGCCACACTGCTCTCACCTACACCAGCCGCGACTGCCCGTGAAGTCCTAAAAATAGCTCCCAATTCTGGTTGTGAGCTTTCGGTCGTTTTGATGCTTTTCGAGACTCATTTGTCCTCAAAATTGCTCTCAATATTTTATAGTGACACTCAACAACAAAAAACAAACTCATTCACAGCATCACATATGTGTTTTCATTAGGCATATGCATTTAACTGTTTTGTTTAAGCTAACAACGGGACAATAATCGGGCTGCCCACCCTCATTGGTGTTTTTCCTTTTTGTCTGTCAGCATATTTTGCCAGGTGGCCTTGGTGTCTAGTGGGGCAGTTCATTTTCTCTCTCTTCTGTTATATAACTAAGTGGCATCATTGCTGGCATATTTACCAAACATGTCTGCAATGCTAGGAGAAGCAATGCACAAAAGAGTCCCATATCCCCCCAAAGAGACTTTTCACAAGGTCGAAGGAAAAAGTGTCAAAACTGCCACAGCATGTGTAATTCTGACAAATCCTCCCTTTGCATATTTAATATTCTATCTGCCAGCTCCACGACAGGTTTACAAAAGACTTTTACACAATAATTAGCACGAGCAGAGAATTGGGTTGCCCCTTTCCAATTTAGCTGCAGCGCGTCGCTCTCCTGGCAATGCAACTCAACATTAGCCCCAATTGCATGTCACTTATTAGCAAGTCTCACTGGGCCCCCATCTGCATAACACTCATTAGTAATGTATCATTACCTTACATTTCTTGCCTAACTCGTGCCCCCCTGGGGTTTCAAATGTATACCTTTGTCAAACTGTTGTATTACAGAGATGGAATGGCATATTTGATTCCAGCTTGGCTCAGCACTCAGTGCAACTTGCAGGAAATACTGCACGAATTCGGATATACTCGCGAATTAATTATTTCACGTTAACATGGTGGTTACATTTAAGATATGGAATCGACATGCATTATTAAATTAGTCCTCCAGGTATTTTCAAAATATTAGAACAAAAACAGTGACACATGAAAAGGAGATTGAGCATTGTTGGAATATTTACTGTCACTTTTCTTTCGTAGATGAACTAATACGTTAGTGGCTGGAAATTAGCTCATTTGTTTAACATATTGTTTACATTTCAACAACGATGAATGTATGTAAACACCACTTTCAGTTTTTTATCTTAAGAGAAAACACTAACATAATAAGAAATACCTCTAAGAAGCCTGGATAATATAAATTCATCTCCCAAAAAGTCCAAGAGAAAATAAATGGAAACCAATGGGCCGCTGGTCCGAATCGAAAATAACTGTATCAGAGGGGAATGGAAAGTGGTGTAAACAAGTGCACCTGCTCTGCGACTTTAACTAGATTCATAGTTTGGGTAAAATAGTATATTTCCAGGTGAATGATCGTTCCACTAATCCTGTCATGGCCAACTCTCTACATAAATATAATTTGATGGTTTATGGACTGGGGAATCATGCATTTGAATTATTTTTCTCCACATGCATTTTAATTAGTTATGCTGCACACACCCTGAAAAATTGAGGATGTGTGGGTCATAGTCCAATAAAAATGGATCACATACTTTTAATGACTCTTTTTGAGGCCGCTGAAATCCTAATATGGAATCAAATAGCAATTTTCTCGCAATCCAATCTAATCCAATCCAGTCCAAAATCTAGATATCTCCAAGTGCTTGTAGCCTGGAGTGTGTACGCACTAGCTCTTGCTGGAACCAAGCAATATTATATGAACAAATATGTCTTTAGGGCCTGCCGAAAAGGGAAAGCTTGTTGGCTCTTCACAGTTGAGTGCTCCACAGAGTGCTGGGGGTGGCAGGAAATGACACCCTTCCTGCTTATTTTGCATTCTTCACTCCTGGAAAGCACCTGTGGTTCTAAGCCGTTTTCTGTGGCAGTATTTTTTTAAACGTCTCTTCATGTAGACTGGAGCAGTAACAAAAAGGGGCAGATTTACAATAACTGGTGCAACCCTGCATATCAGCAGGGATGCGCCAGTTATTGTGCGCCGCAGTTCCACCACCCTGGATGCGCCGCATTTACAATGCTCTGGGGGGCCCTATCTTCATAATGCTGCGTCAATCCTTACGCCTGCTTCAAGCAGGTGCAGGGTTTTGACGCAGCATTGGCCCAAAAGTGTCGGAGTGAAATCTTGTAGATTTCACTCAGCCACTTTTAGGAGGCGTTCCTCCGCCGGAACGCCCCCCCCCCCTCCCCCCTCCCCCTGCTATGGAAAGCCTCCTTCTGGCGCAGGGCTTTACAAAGTGACGCATCTGGGAGATGCGTCACGTTGTAAATACCCCACACCACGGCGCATCTTTTGCGCCGCTGCTGCATCACAAAAGTGACGCAACTGCAGCGTAAAAGAGGCGCAAGGGGCTTGTAAATCTGCCCCAGAGTCTTTTATGAATCAGCATGAGGACTTTAAACTGATTATGGGCAGCGTCACTGCAGAGATATGTGCAGTTTTAGGTAGATTGTAAACTGCTCTCACTGCAGTTTCTGCAATATTTACCTCAACCAACATTCTTTGAAATGTTCCACGCCCGAAGGGCACTGCATACCACTCTAGCAATAGAAGATCAGTCTACTTCTGGTAACAAAGGTCGAGTCGTGGCAGAGGTTGTTAATTCTAGATTTGTAAAGTGCGATTTTTCACCCCTAAGGGTATCCAGGCGCTGGGGGCCGTCGAGGAGATGACCCGTGAACCCCGCACTCAGGAATCAGTCACTCTGGTCTGGCCGCTGCGCCACACCTCTCACTAAGAGATTGTAATTTGATGACTGGATGCAGCGCTTTAAGTAGGCCGGGCCCTGCCAGTGCTCAGGACCGGCAGTTCTAAAAACAGGTGCTGAGATGGCTCTTCATTTTTGCCATCACTCTCAGGGTGAAAAGAAAATCTTAACCCTGCAACAGTACCACCCTTCATTGCCTTTCTTCTAAGAGACTCGGTATAGTTCTTTCAAAGTCTCATTATTTCAGAACAGAAGTATTTTCAATATTATATACCAAGAAGACATAGTTCTTGCTTATTTATCTTATGCAACTAACGACCACTGACAAATCCAATACTCCTGGCTTGTTGTAGGTATAATGCTACTTCTTCTATTTTTTATCTGTATGCAATGACAGAAGCAGCGAAATACCACTTGGGTGGCACGCTATGCTATGCACAGATTTGTAGCAAACATGTTTTTGAGCCACGCCCTTAATTACATCTGCCAAGCCACTTTGAGAAACCTCTCAGTTTTTTCATCCCACTTAAAACCCTGACTGGATGATCTGGTTAACTTGACTATTTAATGATAAGAACTCATCAGAGTTGAGCTCTACATCTTTAGTCTGAGTATCAACCAATCCCACCCAGATGAAGACTTGTCTCATGTACTATGTGTACCATGAAAATGCAGGCACATCCTTGAAAGCTATTGTCTGTGCCCAGTTTGGAGACTGTGTTAATTGTACACTACATTCTTCTAATTTTGGCACTGTGAGCACCTTACTGAACAATTTGATCATTGTGTTATTTAATGGTCCTTTGTTTAATAAAACATATAACATGCACTATGCTGGGCATATATATATTTTTAAATATTACATTTCTATCCACATACTTTATTTCTTGTGATATTGATTGCTGTTAGAAATGGGGGTCTATAGTTGGCAAGAGCTTGCACCGTTGTCCAAATAGGGATCCTTCTTCCTAGTCAGGATAAGGGAGTTACACTCCTAAAATAACCTCTGCTCACCCCCATAGTAGCTTGGCACGAGCAGTCAGGCTTATCTCGGAGGCAGTGTGTAAAGCATTTGCCCATAATCAACAGTAATACAGTGTAAGCACCACAAAAGGACAGCACACCAGTTTAGAAAAATGTCCAATAATTTTATATACTTAAGACAAGACCAAAAACTATACAAATCCACAATACAGTACTTACAAATCCTCAGTTATCTATATAATCTTAAAAAACAGTTCCTTGATGTCGATAGCTCCGTCCAGGGCTATCACAGCGTCGTGAGCAAACAAATCCAAACAGTTCTGGCTGACCGGGGCGTTGCGGGTCAGTTACAGTTTTGGGAAGACCAGCAAACAGTACTTTTTAGAAATGCAGGGCGTCGGCGATCTCTCGGTGAGCTTCCGAAAGCAAGGCGTCAGCAGGCGTCGGTTACGGAGGGCGGTGTAGGAGTCGTTGAGGCCCTCAAAGTAACACGTGTTACAGATCGAACTCCTCTATGTTGAAATCAGGAGAGCTGGTGTCGGCAGGCGTCAGGTGCTGCGGTGCGAAGTGCTGCGGCGTGCGGTACCCTCAGGTAGCGGCTTGGTGGCAGCGTCAGATGGCATCATCGGTGAGACCACGGTCTCGGTAATGGTAAAGGCAGGTCACGATGCAAGCAGCGTCATCGTCGTTGCTGAAGCGCTGTCGTCGGCTAACGAACTGGAGTCAATGGCACCGGTGTTGATAGGCTAAGGCTGCAGTGCGGGATGAGGGTGGTGCATTGTGTAACTTTACGAGCGGTGCCCCCGAACCACGGTGCAAGCAGCAGTGCCGATTTCAGTATGGAGAGGCGTCATCGGGGATACCAAGGCGTCGTCGTAAAGCAAAGCGGTGCGGAGTGGGGTGCCCACAGGTCACGGTGCAAGCAGCGGCATGGTGGCAGCATCAGCAGGTATCGTCGGTGAGACAGAAAAAGCAAAGTTCTCTTGGGAAGGTCAGAGAGTTCACAATAACTACTAATCTTCTTTGAAACCTTATATTTAACAACACTCACCATCTATACACAATCAAACAGAACCCCAGGACCCTACTAGGCAAATATATAGTCCACATATAATACTACAGGGAACTGCCTTAAAAGTAATTTTTCATTAAAAAATTTTCTTTGACCAAAATGTCATAGAAATGATGGAATGTTCCATCAATTCACAATACATTAAAAACAAAGTATTATAAACATATAACAGTGAGAGACATAAAAAAATACAAGTGCAAGCATTGATCACACCATGTTTTGGTTGTTCCCTGTGGAATTCCTTCTATTATTTGTTGAAATGTCCATAACCCTTATCCTCTATTGGACAAAAACAAGATCCTTGGATACAACCATGTATAAAAACCCAACGGCGTTGACACATTTCGGTGGTATTTCTCTTGATGTAAACCACCAAATATCAACAATTTTATCAGGCACATCCCTTTATATTCCAATATATTACCTAATGATAGTGACAACTAAACACCGCACACTCACAATGCATTTGATTTTCGGCATTAACACCATTTTGGTATGCACATCACCACTTAACAATGAAGAATTATTACAAATTAAATACAGTACATTTTACTGTTAACAATCCTATTTCTAACTTTAGTGTCTAAACACTAAATTGCTCTATGCAATTGTCTTGTAGGGTCCAAAATGTAGCATCCATACTGATTTCATCACACCCATCTCACATGAGGTAGCACATTGCAACTGCTGTACTATTCACACCTCATAGGAATTATAACAATTGGTATCTGACCCACCTTTTTGTAATTCCAGGGATGGATCAAAAATACGTGCCCTTTAATTTATATAGGAGGGGCTCCTTAGTGCTCCTACCGCAAGTTTATACAGTCTCTTAAGATAAAGAACAAATCTTAGTGTGAGATCCACTGCCTTAAAGATTTATATGGGCACATAGTACTTAATCGCACCATAGCTCTCATGGGGAAACATACCTAGTTGGTCGGCAAACACTTGCACCTCAAATATTTTAATGACTGAGGTCACCATCAGCTGCCCCCTTTCCTACTTGATGTTTTTCAGGGATCCTGTAAACATAATTATAAGAACAAGAGGTTGTCAATGAATATCCTCCCTGTCTATTTTTTTAAGTATAAATAAATAAATACATCAACCACTAGTAACACTCACCGTAATTACTCCTAAATTAGATGGGCTACGATGTTGGAAAGAATCCATAAACTGGTTTAGTCAAATGTATAAAAAAGATCCCCAGATTCCTCCACTTCAAGTGGGACCTATAGGTATAGAAACAATCAAAACAGCTACATGTTAATAGGATATATATTTAACTATTGGGGTTATCATATACAAATTTCTTTGGCTAAACCGAATTTTAGTCGGTGTTGGAACCTATCCTCGTATCACCTGATATAGAACCGGTTAGACCTGACATCATTTGCCTGAGTCTCTCTTTTTTTCTGTTTGCCTCCTCTGTTTACGATGTTTTTGCTGGTATATGGCTTTGGGCACTGTGCCACTACTGATCAGTGCCACAGTGCAAGTGCTCCCTATGTAAAATTACTGTATTGATTGAATTCCATGTTTGGCTTATTTGGTTTACTGTCAGTCCCTAGTCTAGTGCACCAGGAGTGCCAGGACTTATAAATACAAATGCTGCTCGTGGGCTTGCAGCACATGTTGTGCCACCCACAAGAGCGGCCTAGTAAAAGTATGTCCAAAGGTCTGCCATTGCTATACCCACGTGCAGTCTGGTACTGTCACGCTGACTGCGCAAGTACACCTAATTGCCAGTCCCCAAACCTTCCCTTAACTTCATGTAAGTCACCCCTATGGTAGGCCCGCGCGCAGGGTGCATTGTAAGCATAAGGTAGGACAAGCCTGACCAAGTTGGCATGTCCTAATAGTGAATTACAGCCATATTCGTTTTTCACTATTGTGAGGTTACCTGCTCTCCTTTAGTTAGAATGGGCTGGCAGGATTATTAATGCTATAATATTAGCTGGCTTGGGGAGCGTGGTGCAATGTCGAATTTGGTATCCCTGAACTCGGAGTTTAATAACTCATCCGTTTGGGTGGATGGTTTTTGGACTCTGGGTTTGAAAATAGCACTTTTAGAAAGTGGCTATTTTCTTGTCTAACTATTTCTGGTTTCTGCTGGTTTGTTGTGTGTGTGTGACAGGGGCAGGGTGGCTCGAGAGTTCTGAATGAGTCAGTGTGGGGTGAGTGGTGCATTTGCATTGAGAGTAGGGGGAGAGTAGTTCCTGATAGCCTGCCCTGCCTGATACAATGCTGGCTCCACCTCCTGCCGGGCGACTGATAGCTCTGCTCCTGCCAGTGACAATACTGGCTCCACCTCCTGCTAGGCGTCTGAGGACCCAGCCCTGCACAGTGAATAGGCCAGGTGCCTCTGCCTGGCTACACCCACAACAAACCCAGGATGAGGGGCATTCCCCTGCATGGACAAAGGGATTAAAGCCAAAAAGGGGTATAAGAGAAGGACCCCTGATTCAAGGATTTAGATCACTTCTGACAAGGATCCCTGAAACCAAAGACAAGAAGCCTGCTGATCCAAGGACTTGCCTACCCCTTCTGCCAGAGTGCTGTTTGCTGGGGGGAATCCTGCAGTTGCTTCTTTATTTTTGCCAAGAAACCAGGAGAGAGGAACTGAGTGTGTACTCTCAAACTTTGCTAAAGAAAATCTCCAAGGGATGGAAGAGTGCCTGCCTCCTGTTAAAGTCACAGGGCTAAAGGACATCATTTATTTGCTAAAAGTGCTTGTTGCTGGAACCTGAGAATCCAGCACCTCTGAAAGAATCTAGCAATCTCGATGCCGACGGACGCCGCCAAATCCAGCTCGACATCGTGAGTAACGGCTCTAGTGTCCCGCTTCCTCGATGCCGGCCGCCGGGCCCGATCGACGCCAGTAGCGACGCCAGTGAGTAGTGAGTTCGGCTCCAGCTCCAAGTGACCCTGTGTCTGCACCGCCGCTGATCGCATCGACTCCGAGCCCTCTCAACGCCGTGAGCGCTGCTCACTCTTGCAACATCATCATCGACATCAACGACGACGCCTTATCCTGCTTCGCCTCGTGAGCGCTGCTCCTGCCTGACATCTGTCGACGCCGCTGCAGGTCGCCCCGACTCCGAGGCCCGATCGTCGCCAAAGACGCGACGCCGGACATCTCGACGCCGCTGATCATCGTGTGCTTCCCTTTTCCAAGGTACAGTGTTGTGGGGGTCCGTGCGACTCCGGGCTCGACGTAGCGCTCCTCGCGGTCGAAGCCGAACCTTTGGATTAACTTTGCCTCGACGTCGTGTGACTCCCGTGTGGGTTACATTGTTGCCAAGAACTGTGATTTAAAGAAAAGAGTTGCTTTTGTTACTAAAGACTTTGTGCTGAGAAGAAACTACACTTGAACTATTATTTGTCCTTCCGAGAGGATTTATTAAGACTGTGGTATATTTTTGTCGTTATTTGGTCTTGTGCTAAGCCTTATATAAAAATCCTTATTTTTATAATACTACTGTGTCGTGTCCATTTGTAGTGTATTCACTTTATTACTGTATGTGGTCATAAATGCTTAACGCACTGCCTCTGAGATAAGCCTATCTGCTTTGCCAAGCTACCAAGGGGGTGAGCAGGGGTTATCTAAGTGTGTGATCCCCTTGCCCTGACTAGAGGAGGTGAGTCCCTATTTGTCAGAAGTGTATACCTCTGCCAACTAGAGACAGCCAAGTCTAACATTGGTGGGTCAGCGGTGGGATTTGAACTTTGCATTTATGACCCATGTGCAGTGAATAGTGTGCGCTACGTAGTGAAAGCAGACCATAGCTTGATTTTTTGAACACTGCCAGTTTTGACCATGAGTGATGCCGGAAGCACTACCCCTGTTGCTGTGGAGGAATTTGAAAGAAGTAAAATCCTGGATTACAGCAGAAAGCAATTAGACCTTTATTGCAAGCAGTTGAAAGTTCCTACCAAGAGCTGCAGGAACAAACCGGAAGTTATCAAATCTTTGGAGGCCTGGTTAGCGGCCAGAGATCTCTCTAATGCGGTGGTGGTACTGCCAGTGGAAGGGGATGAGGAGGTGCCAGTGAATGGGCCCGTGTCTACTCCCGGTAGCAGTGTTTCCTCTAAAGGTCTTTCCCCTGAAGGAAGAGAAGAAAGGGTGAAGGAGCGAGCATACAACATGGAAATGGCCACATTTAAGATAAATGGGCAGTTGGAGATAGAAAATGCAAGAGGTAGGAGAGAAGCTGACATGGAGATCAAAAGGTTGGAGTTTGAAAGAGAAAAGTTGGCTTTGGAGCATGACACAAGATTGAGGGAGATAGAGCTCCAAACTAAAAGTTTAGAATTGAATCCCTCTGGTGGCAGCATCCCATCTGTGCCTGCAGAAAGTAGGTTTTATTTTCCCAAAGATGTGATCAAAGATTATCATAAGAATGAAGATATTGGCCAATGGTTTAAAGCGTATGAGTTAGCATTGTTGGCCCACCGGGTCCCTGAGAAGGATTGGTGAGCGGGGTTGTGGGGTCGCTTTGTGAAGGAGGGGAGAGATACCCTGTTAGATATTCCTGTGGAGGATAGGATGTTGTATACTCATATGAAAGATGCTTTAATGTTGAGGTATGGCCTAACCCCAGAAAAGTACAGACAAGCCTTTAGAGAATGTAAGAAATTGCCTGGTACGACGTGGGTTGAATATGTGTCATTTTTTTGCAGAGCCATGGATGGTTGAGTAAAGGGCAGCAAAGTGGAACGTTATGAAGCTCTTTATGATTGTTTGCTTGGGAGCATTTGTCTAATAACTGTTTTCCAGAGCTGCGCCAGCACCTTATTGATAGCAAGATATCTAACCCTAGAAAACTTGCTGAGGAGGCGGACCGCTGGGTCAGTACCAGGGTCCACAAGGGTCCAGTGGGAGACTCAGCCAAAGGTGGACAGGGTCCCCAGCAGAAGAGTGGGGGGGACAAGGGTGAACAGAGGGATTTCCAGAAAGGGCCCCAAAGCAATCCCCAAGGGAACCAAGGGAAGGGTTCCCAGCCTCCCCCTGTAAAGAAGCCAGGGGCCGACAGGTAAACCTGTTCATAGGGGCCCAATGACCTGCTATGTTTGTAAGCAGGTAGGACATCGTTTTTATGATCCCCAGTGTCCCATGAGGGACTCTAATGCACCACCACTTGCACCCCCCCGTCAGTTGGCGAGTGTAGCCCTGGGAGGGGAGGAGATGGTTGCCCCTGGTGGGAGGGGTCCCGCAGAGATGTCCCTGGTCTCGCTAGGAGACATGGAAATGGTCCCTCCACCCCCTCTGCCTAGTAACACTAATAAATATAGGCAGTGGGTGACCATTAATGGCCATAGAGTGGAAGCTCTCAGAGACACCGGAGCGAGTGTGACAGCTGTCAAGTGTCACTTGGTGTCCAGAGAGCAGGTGGTTCTCCACGCATTCTACCCTGTGATAGCTGCTGACAACTCCCAGAAAGAGTGTGCGGTAGCTCAGGTTCCCTTTGAATGGGGGGGGGGGGGGGTTCAGGTACTCTTCAGGTTGCTGAGAGGCCCGCCATGCCTGTTGATTTGGAAGACTCCCCTTGGGCTAAGGTGGAGCGAGAGACACATTTGAAAATGTTGGGTGTACCAGAGTGGGTGTGTGCAACCACTCGTTCGATGACAGCAAGTAAGGGTGTTGATGGGGTCCCGGAGCCTGAAAGTATGGCCCAGGACCCAGCTGTAAAGATAAGAGGAAGGGGGCACAGGAAACCGTCCCCCACCGTTCCCGTGGTCCAGGAGGAGGTAGACCCTGAGGGGGATGCCCTGGAGCCCACAGCTGAAAAAGGTGCTGAACTGGGAGACCTGCCCGAGCTGACCCACTGGCAGCAGGATGGTGGTCCCTCCAGGGAAGAATTTTGTGCAGAACAGAACATGTGCCCTTCTCTTGTGGGTATGAGGTAGCAGGCCTCAGCCCAAACCGCAGGTGATAAGTCAGGGACACATTTTGTCTACTCGGAGAACGACCTCCTGTATAGCGAGCCTAAGGCTGCTGAGCCGGGGTCAGCCCGTGTGCTGGTGGTACCCCAGCGCCTCAGAGCCTTCCTACTGGGTTTGGCTCATGACGTTCCGTTAGCTGGACATCTGGGGCAGGACAAGACCTATGACAGGCTTGTCACCCATTTTTATTGGCCCCATAAGAGAAAGGATGTAGACATCCATTGTAAAACCTGTCACACTTGCCAGGCAAGTGGGAAGAGCGGAAGGAAGCAGAAGGCTCCCCTCCAACCTTTTCCGGTTGTCAGTACCCCCTTTGACCGGGTGGGGATTGACATTGTTGGGCCCCTGGACCCCAAGACAGCCCCGGGCAACAGGTTCATCCTGGTCTTGGTGGACCATGCCACACTGTACCCGGAAGCCATCCCTCTCCGAACAGTGACGGCCCCCGTGGTGAGACGGGCGCTGATGGGTGTTTTCTCCCGCATGGGGTTCCCCAGAGAGGTGGTGTCAGACCGGGGAACCACTTCATTTCCAATTATATAAAGTCTCTGTGGAAGGAGTGTGGGGTAACCTACAAGTTCACCACTCCTTACCACCCTCAAGGTAATGGGCTGGTTGAGAGATTCAACCGGACCCTTAAAGGCATGATCATGGGTCTTGAAGAACCAATGAGGCATAAATGGGACGTCCTCTTGCCATGCCTGCTGTTTGCTTACTGTGAGTTGCCACAGAAATCTCTAGGGTTCAGCCCCTATGAGCATTTGTATGGACACCCGGTAAGAGGACCTTTGAGTCTGGTCAAAGAAGGCTGGGAGCAATCTCCCAGGAAACCTCCCCAGGATGTATACAGTTACATGCTGGCCTTTAGGAACCAGACTCTGCACTTCGGAGATCTTGCTCAGGCAAATCTGGAGGCCAGCCAGGAAGAGATGAAGCGGTGGTACGACCGGAATGCCACTCTGGTCGAACTTCAGCCTGGTCATAAGTTTGGGTCATGTCCCCTGTGGAACATTGTGCGCTCAAGGACAGGTGGACTGGACCGTTTAAGGTTGTGGAGAAGAAGAGCGATGTCACCTACTTGGTGGACTTGAAATCTCCCAGGAACCCCTTGAGGGTCCTGCATGTCAACCGTTTAAAGCCCCACTTAGAAAGGTCCGAAGTGGGCATGCTCCTAGCTACAGATGCTGGAATGGAGGAGGAGAGTGAGCCTCTTCCTGACCTCCTGTATGCAAAAGAGCAAGATGGGTCAGTGGATGGTGTTGTCCTCTCTGACACACTGACCCTTGAGCAGCAGCAAGGTTGTCGCCAACTGTTGGGACAATTCCCTGATCTGTTCTCCTTGATTCCTGGTGTCTCTCACTGGTGTGTCCATGACGTGCACACCAGGGACAGCACTTCTGTGAAGCACAAGGCTTACAGGGTGACTGACAAGGCCAGAGCATACATTAAGGAGGAGGTCTCCAAAATGTTTGCCTTGGGGGTGGTTGAGTCCTCTAGCAGTCCTCGGGCCAGCCCAGTGGTCTTGGTCCCGAAGGCTGCTGCGCCTGGTGCGTCACCTTAACTTCGGTTCTGCGTGGATTACCGAGGACTCAATTCTGTCACCAAGCCTGACTCGCACCCCATCCCCAGAGCTGATGAGCTCATAGATCGGTTGGGGGCTGCCCGGTACCTTAGTACGTTTGATCTAACGTCTGGGTACTGGCAGATCGCCTTAACTGATGAGGCAAAAGAGAGGTCAGCAATCTCCACACCAGATGGGCTCTACCAGTTCCGGGTAATGCCCTTTGGATTGAAGAATGCCCCTGCCACCTTCCAGAGGTTGGTCAACCAGGTATTGGCTGGACTGGAGGACTTCAGTGCCGCCTACCTGGATGACATCGCAGTGTTCAGCGCCAGCTGGGAGGAACACTTGCGCCACCTTCAGGAAGTGTTGTTGGCCCTGCGCAGATCAGGCCTCACAATCAAAGCCAGTAAGTGCCAGATTGTGCAGGGTTCAGTGGTGTACTTGGGGCACCAAGTAGGGAGCAGCAAGGTGGCCCCCCTGCAACCCAAGATAGATACCATCCTGGCTTGGGCACCGCCCAAAACCCAAACTCAGGTGAGAGCCTTCCTGGGTCTCACGGGTTACTACAGGAGGTTTGTCAAGGATTATGGTAACATTGTGCACCCCTTTACTTCGCTGACTTCCAGGAAGCAGCCACGAAATGTGATCTGGACTGACGCCTGTCAGACGGCCTTTGGCACCCTGAAAACTGCTATGTGTACAGCACCCATACTCCAGGCACGCGACTTTTCTAAAGAATTTGTTGTCCAGATGGACGCTTCAGATCATGGCATGGGGGCTGTTCTAGCTCAGGTGAATGAAGAGGGCTGAGACTTACCTGTAGCCTTCATCAGTAGGAGGTTACTTCCCAGGGAACAGAGGTGGAGTGCGATAGAGCGAGAAGCATTTGCTGTGGTCTGGGCGCGGAAAAAGCTAAGACCCTACCTGTTTGGGGCTCACTTCCGGGTTCAGACAGACCACAGGCCCCTCAGATGGTTGATGCAGATGAGGGGTGAGAATCCAAAGCTGTTGAGGTGGTCCATTTCCCTACAGGGGATGGACTTCACGGTGGAACACCGCCCTGGTACAGATCACGCCAATGCTGATGGTCTGTCCAGATTTTTCCGCCTTAGTGATGAAGACTCCCTAGGTCAAGGGTAGTTCTCCCCACATTTCAGCTGGAGGGGACACGTGTTAGACCTGACATCATTGGCCTGAGTCTCTCCTCCATTTTTTTCTGTTTGCCTCCTCTGTTTACGATGTTTTTGCTGGTATATTGCTTTGGGCACTGTGCCACTGCGCGAGTGCTCCCTATGTAAAATGACTGTATTGATTGAATTCCATGTTTGGCTTATTTGGTTTACTGTCAGTCCCTAGTCTAGTGCACCAGGAGTGCCAGGGCTTGTAAATACAAATGCTGCTCGTGGGCTTGCAGCACATGTTGTGCCACCCACAAGAGCGGCCTAGTAAAAGTATGTCCAAAGGTCTGCCATTGCTAGACCCACGTGCAGTCTGGTACTGTCACGCTGACTGCGCAAGTACACCTACTTGCCAGTCCCAAAACCTTCCCTTAACTTCATGTTAGTCACCCCTATGGTAGGTCCGCGGGCAGGGTGCATTTTAAGCATAAGGTAGGACAAGCCTGACCAGGTTGGCATATCCTAATAGTGAATTACAGCCATATTCGTTTTTCACTATTGTGAGGTTACCTGCTCTCCATTAGTTAGAATGGGCTGTCAGGATTATTAATGCTATAATCCTAGCTGGCTCGGGGAGCATGGTGCAATGTCGAGTTTGGTATCCCTGAGCTCGGAGTTTAATAACGCATCCGTTTGGGTGGATGGTTTTTGGACTCTGGGTTGAAAAATAGCACTTTTGGAAAGTGGCTATTTTCTTGTCTAACTATTTCTGGCTTCTGCTGGTTTGGTGTGTGTGTGACAGGGGCTGGGTGGCTCCAGAGTTCTGAATGAGCCAGTGTGGTGTGAGTGGTGCATTTGCATTGAGAGTAGGGGGAGAGTAGTTCCTGATAGCCTGCCCTGCCTGATACAATGCTGGCTCTGCTCCTGCCAGTGACAATACTAATAAAAGCTGAGGCCATACTTGTTTCGCGCTCACTTCACTGTTCAGACTGACCATAAGCCCCTTGTATGGCTAAAGCAGATGTAGGGTGAAAACCCCAAACTTTTGAGGTGGTCTATTTCCCTACAGGGGATGGACTATACAGTAGAACTCAGATTTGGGAGTAACCATGCCACTGCAGATGGACTCTCCAGGTATTTACACTTAGAACATGAAGACTCAACTGGTCAAGGTTAGTTTAAGGTCCCTGCGTTTGGGAGGGGGGGGTTGTGTAGGAGAGTAGGATCTTCTTACTATGGTTACCCCCACTTTTTGCTGGTGTTTCACTGTTTTTTGACTTTCGACTTTAGTCTGGCTGGGGCCCTGCTAACCAGGACCCCAGCCTAGCTGCTTCCTCTCTAAATTGATTGCATGTACATTAAGTACACTCCAGATTAATTTCTGGGTTACCCTTGTGAGTCCCTAGTATATGGTATCTTAGGTACTAAGGGCATAGGTACCCCAGAGGCCTACCAGTGGCTAAAGCATGTATTATGCCACCCCTGGGAAGCCTTCCAAAATGGTACCACAGGTCTGCTACTGCAGCCTGGGTAAGGTGGTGCATATAAATTGTCATAAAAGAACACAACATTAAAACAGTAAAATAGTACAATAGAATGCTAAAAATAAAACAGTAATAGAACCATTTCATAACAATGTATGTTTCCATATAACAGATGACCCGCCTGCCCTATTATTTCTAGTGCCGGACCTGGTAAAATCTATTGTTTACCTCTATGTCCTAGTTTATAGGTTAATCACAAGTGCCCTTCTGGTGTTCCACATTGCTGCTAAAAACTTTGTAACAGCAAAGACCACAACCGGAGAGAGATCCGTCTTTAAGATTCTGAACGCCGGGAGGCTGTGGCTTATCCCCAAGTTTTTATATATTGGGATGATCCACCTCCATCTCGGATTTAGATAAGCAGGACAAAAAAAACCAATATGAACCTGATTTTCTAGAGCTGCACTGCACCCTGGGCAATTCTTCTGCGCTAGTGCCCACCAATCAGACGTGAAAGAACTGATGGGTAGCGAACCATGCCCCCATTGCAGAAAAAGCTTCCTTGAGACACCAGGGCTAATACCATCCAGGACTTGCTCCAATAAATAAGAGTCGTTGATCGATAAGAACCAACCGAGAGTGTACCCAGTTGGGAGCTTGATGATAAAAGAGCCATGCGGTTTTCCCAGAACAGCTGGACCAGTTGTTTTCGTGAGATACCAGCACAAGTATGCTCCAGGTCTAACCACATTGAGGCAAGTCCAAGCTTCTCGAGGTCCTTCCTGACATATTTGAACCAGGGAAGCCTGCCCGCATTAGGCAAGCCCAGTACTTCCATTAACTCTTGCCTATTTTCAGACAATCTGGAGTGACCCAGAGTGTCCTCCAAAAAGTTAGAGGTCTAAGGGCCAGTTCCTCCTCGATCGGTCTAATGCCAAGGTCCAGTCTTAGCGGGACTAGTGGGGTACTCGCAGGCAGATCTGTCAACTGCCTCAAGAATCTATTCTCAGCAACAGTAATTGCTGAGCTAGTCTTGTGCCCCCACACTGCCCCGCGCGCCCGCAGTTTATAAATTTCTAATGGGGGACCAATCGGTTTGTACGAGGATTTGCTCAAGAGTTTCAGTATGCCCCCAGCTATCTGGGTCATTTTTAGGTGCTGTTTCAATTGATGTTAGAACCAGGTGAATGATTCATTGAGGGTAAGCCCGAGGTAGCCAAAAGTATGGACTCTTTCCAGGTAAATGGTAAAAATATCAATTCCAAAATATAGACTAACCTAAATATCGACTCCAAAATATAGAATGGACAAAATATCGAATGGACAGAATATAGACATCAAAAATATAGTTTTGAAGGTAAGTAATGTAATATAGATTTTAAAAACATAGACAGTCAAAATATCGAAGTACATAATATGGTTAATAAAAAATATAGAGTTTTTAATAATATTGAATTCTTTTAAGTGTTTTGTATGTTAGTATATGTGTGAAAAGTGTATATATTTTTTGTAATTTATTTTAAGTAATTAATTTAATTTTATTTAATTTTTGCGTAATTTAATTCTGTAGCGGGTTGTGGGTTTATAGGGGAATAGGGTGGAAAGTAATTTAATTATAATTAAATAAATATGTTAATTAATTAATTGGTATTTATTTAGAATAAATCGTTAATTAATTTTTAATTGGTGATTAATTAATTCTTAATTGATAATTACTTTTTATTAATTAATTAATTGATAATTATGTGAATTAAATTAATTTATTTTCTGTAGCGGGTTGTGGGTTTATAGGGGAATAAGGTGGGAAGTAATTTAATTATAATAATTAAATATGTTAATTAATTAATTGGTATTTATTTAGAATAAATTGGTATTTAATTTCTAATTGAAAAATAATGAATTCTTAATTGAAAATTAATTTTTATTAATTGATTAATTGATAATTATGTGAATTAAATTAATTTATTTTCTGTAGCGGGTTGTGGGTTTATAGGGGAATAGGGTGGGAAATAATTTATTTATAATTAATTAAATATGTTTATTAATGTATTGGTATTTATTTTGAATACATTGTTAATGAATTTTTAATTGATAATTAATTAATTCTTAATTTATGATTAATTTTTAATAATTGATTAATTGATAATTATGTGAATTATATTAATTTATTTTCACTAGAGTGGGAATAGCAAAATTTACCCCTATGCTATCCAACGCTTTCCCTACTGTTGCACTCTCTGGAGTGGGAATAGTAATTTTTACCCCTACGCTATCCAACACTTTCCCTACTGTTGCACTCTCTGGAGTGGGAATAGTAATTTTTACCCCTACGCTATCCAACGTTTTCCCTACTGTTGCACTCTCTGGAGTGGGAATAGTAATTTTTACCCCTGCGCTATCCAACGCTTTCCCTACTGTTGCACTCTCTGGAGTGGGAATGGTAATTTTTACCCCTACGCTATCCAACGGTTTCCCTACTGTTGCACTCTCTGCAGAGGGAATAGTAATTTGTACCCCTACGCTATCCAACTCTTTCCCTACTGTTGAACTCTCTGGAGTGGGAATAGTAATTTTTACCCCTACGCTATCCAACGCTTTCCCTACTGTCGCCCACTCTGGAGTGGGAATAGTAATTTTTACCTCTACGCTATCAAACGTTTTCCCTACTGTTGCACTCTCTGGAGTGGAAATAGTAATTTTTACCCCTACCCTATCCAACACTTTTCCAACTGTTGCACTGCCTGGAGTGGGAATAGTAATTTTTACCCCTAAGCTATCCAACACTTTCCCTACTGTTGCAATCTCTGGAGTGGGAATAGTAATTTTTACCCCTATGCTATCCAATGCTTTCCCTACTGTTCCCCCCTCTGGAGTCGGAATAGTAATTTTTACCCCTACGCTATCCAACGCTTTCCCTACTGTTGCACTCTCTGGACTTGGAATAGTAATTGTTACCCCTACGCTATCCAACACTTTCCCTACTGTTGCACTCTTTGGAGTGGGAATAGTAATTTTTACCCCTACGCTATTCAACGCTTTCCCTACTGTTGCACTCTCAGGAGTGGGAATAGTAATCTTTACCCCTACGCTATCCTATGATAATAATATTGTGTATTTTTTATTAATATTATGTTAATATATATATATGTTTTAACAGATACGATTGTATATTTTTTTTAAAGTTAAATTAGGTATTTAATAATTTTAAGGTAATTTAAGTATTTTTAAGTATTTTTAAGTATATTTTAGCTATTTCTTTTTTTTCACAACCGTCTTTATTGAATTGTTAGGCAGAGCATAGGTACAGTTCTCCACAATCAGGAAGATACCGTCCACATTAATCAAATAGCAGGATGAACAGAAGCCTAAATTTGAAATGACCCCTCTCCCTGTCCCACGTCTCACCCACCCCCAAAAACACACCCCAACTCCCTTCCCCGGCTACCCACCCCTTATCCCACCCTAACCCTGTGCACGTGTCCACATTTCACAAAATATACAGTCAAGGCAATGTAGGTATCAGGTAACGACCTAGGGCCCAATGTCCCCATCCGGAGGCGGCACATCATCTATATCAGCTGGGGGTTCCAAATCCAGTCCTCTGTAGTCTGCCCACCTCTTCCAGATCTTATAATGTTTCCGGGGGCACCCCCTGGCCTCAAATACAGGTAATTCTAAGCCCATAAGAAAGTCCAAGCCCGCCTTCCAAGCGGTAAGCGGGGGGGCATGATCACTCTTCCAGGCTCTCGCCAGATCTCGCTTAGCTACAACCAAACCTAGTAACAGTAGGTGGCGTTTATAGATGTTGCCTCCAACATTTTCCAGAACATGGAGGAGGCTCAGCCTGGGTGTATGGGGGAGATCCCACCCCAGCACCTCCGACAGACAATTCCACACCCCATTCCAAAAGCGAGTCAGACCCACACAAGACCACACCGTATGCAGCAGCGTCCCTCGTTCAGTTCCACAGCGCAAACATTCCGGAGCGGCAATGAGTCTCTCCCTAGTGTAGTATGCTCTATGCAGGTATTTAAATTGTATGAACCTGAGTCGCACAGCAATGGCAGCCCCGCGGGGAGATTCAAGTGCCTCCCTCCAGTCATCCTCATCCAACGGGCTAACATCCGCCTCCCAGGAGGCCTTCAAGGACAGGAGAGAGGAAGAGCAGTGAGAAACCTTCTTATCTCCCAGGTCCCCCATGAAGAGCTAGGCCTCCACCGGGCTGAATTCAGGAAGCTGGTCTAGCCCCACCAGACTTGGCGCGAGTGCATGGCGAAATTGTAGATATTTGAAAAATTGGGTCTTGGGCATATCGAATTCGGAGCTGAGATCCTGAAAGGATTTCAGGGTGGTTCCCACGAGAACATGGCCGAGGGAGGAAATCCCAATGGCGTCCCAGCCACCAAACCCCGACAGGGAGGCCAGCGCCGGAAGCCGACCGTTATGCCACAGCAGAGTTTTGGCTGTCAGTCTGCCCCACCAACCCATACGGCGCAGCGCCTGCCTCCAAATCACAAAGACCACCTGGGTGACCCGCGGCAGTATCCTCCTCCGCCTGGCCGAATACAATAGCGTGTGCAGCGTGGCATCACCCATTAAAAAGTGTTCCAACGCGTACGCCGGGTCACTGTGGTCGCCATACCGCCACTCATTTAGAACCAGCAGATGGGAGGCCTGGTAGTAAGACAGGAGGTCAGAGGTAGCCAGACCTCCGCAGTACGTGGATAGAAAGCAGGTCCGCAGTGCCACTCTAGAGGCACCCCCAGCCCACAGAAACCGGCCAAGTGTTGAGTTCACGCGACGGAACCACTGCGGGTCAATCCTGTACGGGTGGTTCTGTAGTTGGTAGAGAAGCCGTGGCAGGGCAACCATCTTGAAAATGGCAGATCTGCCATATATATTGAGGGGCATGCGAGACCAGGCCTTGACATCCGATTGGACTTTATCCCACACCGGCAGCACGTTACGCTCCCACGCTACCGCGGCAGACTCCAACAGGAAGACACCCAGGTATTTCAGACCACCGACCGCTACTTGTAAAGCCGAGGCCCAAGGATATGTCTCCGGCTCGTCGCCCAGTACCCATAGGGTCGTTTTACGTGGATTAAGAAAGAGTCCCGAAACCTCACCAAACACTTGCATCATATCCAGTATGCGGGGGCCAGATCGGGGAAGGTCAGTCATAAAGAAAAGGACATCATCCGCATATAATGCTATTCTATCCGTGAGTTCCGCTCCCCACACAAAGCCACGATATTGTGCATCGAGACGTACCCGTGTGGCCAACGGCTCCATGGCCAGAGCGAAGAGGTAGGAGGAGAGGGGGCATCCCTGTCGGGTTCCCCTGGCAATTGGGAACTTCTCTGAGATCGCTCCAGAGATGCGCACTGAGGCGGTAATGTCTGTGTACAGCAGCCTCACGTAGGAGATGAATACCGGTCCCAAGTTGAGGAGCGGCAGAAGGGCAAAGAGGTAGGTCCAGCTGACTGAGTTGAATGCCCTATCTATGTCCGACAGTAGCAACGCCGCCCGATCCCCGGTCGCCCCAACAGCGTCTACCGCCGCCTGTGCACGCCTAATATTGTGTCGCGTCGCCCGGTGCGGCATGAAGCCTGCCTGATCCGGGTGGACTAGATCTGCAATATATGGGAGTAGACAGTTTGCCAGAGCCTTGGCTAATAATTTGGCCTCGAAGTTGATCAGGGATATGGGGCGATACGACTCGTGTCGATCGGGGGGCCTACCTGGTTTCTGAAAAACCACAATTTCGGCCTGACACCAGTCCGACGGCAGGCTACCTTGCTCCCGCGCCAACTCCAATGCCCGTCTATAGTGTGGCCCAAGCTGCAAGTGGAACTTCCTATAAAAATCGCTGGGGAACCCACTCGGTCCCGGTGCCTTGCCTACATTAAGCTGGCCCAGCGCATCTCCCAGTTCCTCCGCTGTCAGGGGGAGTTCGAGGGCCTCCCGCACCTCGTCTGAGACTGCCCGAGAGGGAACCTCCGCGGGGAACCCAGCGATCGCCTCCGGTTGTAGACACTCTCGAGGTGCATACTGCTCTGCATAATATTGCGCAAAGCTCGCCGCCAAGGTCACAGGGTCAGTTATCGCGGTCCCCTCCCCATCGGTGAGGCCTGGTAAGGTGATCGGTTGTAATGTTTGTTGGCAGAGCCTATGGAGCATGGTGCAGGATCTATCACCCCATTGGTAGACCCTGCTCCGCGTGGCCAGCCACGCTTGACGAGCTTCGTCTAGTAGCACCGAGGCGTAGGAGTGTTGCGCCTGCAGAAGTAGTCGTACCACCAGGTCATCCCCCTCTCCCCGGCATCGTCCCTCCAGTACTTCCACCCGCTCAGCAGCAGCAGCAATGGTCTCCTGACGAGTGCGACAGGCAGCCGCGCACCAAGCAATGTCGATGCTTCGCATAGTGGGTTTCATGGCTTCCCACACAGTCACAGCGTCAACCCCTTCCGTTAAATTTTCCTGCCAATAATGGGCTATCGCACTACGCATATGCTGTGTGTATTCCACTCGCTGTAGGTGCCACAAGGACATCCTCCACCGAAACGGCTGGCGGGACTTGCGCAAGTCGATCTGTACCGTAACAGGGGAGTGATCAGACAGCCCCCGAGGCCTAATTGCAGCCCCTTTCACCCTATCGAGGAAGGCCCCCGGCACAAACACACAATCCAGCGGTGAGAAGGAGCCGTGTACAGCCGACACATACGTGTACTCACGCGCCCTGGCATGCAAGTGTCTCCAAGCATCCGCCCAGCCCAGCCCATCAATCATTGCCTTCAGCTTCGTAGGGGAGGCTGCCACCGCGACCCCCCGTGCACTCCGCCTGTCCAGGCCTACATCCACCACATCATTCCAGTCGCCACCGATCACAGCCAAGGAGTCGGGGATCTCAGCCCACAGGTCAAACAGTTTCTCAGCCAAGGACCACTGCAGAGGGGGGATAGGGGGGGGGGGGGAATACACAGCCAGCCAAACACCACTGGTTCCGAGCCAATTGTCCCTTTCTCAAACACATACCGACCCTGAGGATCAAGCCAGTGACGCTCGTGGGTATAGGACAGCCGCCTGTGGATAGCTACCCCCCTCGAACCCCTGGAAAACCCGACATGGAATACCTGGTGGAAACCAAATTGCTGCAAACTCAGTGTCTTTGTGCCTAACATGTGTGTTTCTTGGAGGAGCATCACATCAGCCGTGTGCCTTTTACCCCAGCGCAGTACCGCCCCGCGTTTGATTTTGTCCAACATCCCCGGACATTCCAGCTCACTATTCGCATAGAGTCATTAGGAAGTTCTCGCCCTGAGGTGTCAGCCATAGTCACAATTAACAAGTCTCCGAGGCCTCCAGTGCCCGACCCAGGCCACCCACACCATACAAGCCAAATCAGCAAAAGTCACGTGCACCCCCTTCAGAACACCCACCACCCCCCGTCCGCCCGCCCCGTTTCCCCAACAACCCACCTCCCCACCCCCCACCCCTATACCTCAGAGAACATTGAAGTACCTGTCGCGGCATGGGGAGTTTCAGACCCAAAACAGAGCGCCTAAAACCCACCATACCAATGGATCCCAACTATTCCCCCCCCAACTAATAGAGCCGTTCCCTCAGGGCCAACCCCCAGTCACGGGAGGATCAGGTGGCCCATCAGAAAGTACCCCAAACCCCCATTGTACCAAGTATCCAGATCACATGGAGAGCGTAGCAGTCAGGTGCCACTCATCGGAATGCTCCCAAGCCCCACCATGGCCCAGGTCATACTGCACCAGTCGTCGTCTGCTCCGCCACTCGAGCCTCCGAACAAGGCCCTCCGCAGGGTCCACCGACGGAGCCGGGTGAAGTAATGAGAATTGAATTCACACCATGCTCAGTTTTCTTTTCCCGATTGGTCAGTATCAGGCTGCGTCTCGCTCAGCAGGCCCTCTCTGGACAGAGAACGCCATCGCGAACAGGACTTCCGATGTCGTTTACCCTTGCCGGCGGAGTCGCTCCGCTCCTGAGATGATCCACGCGATGGTCCAGAACCCAGACCCGGCTGGGTGTTCGGGCGGAGCCTGACAGTCTCATCCGTCCACTTGAAAACGTCCTCCGGAGAGTCGAAGAAATGAGTCTTGGAGTTGAAGACCACCCGAAGGCGGGCTGGATAAAGCAATGAGTATTGGATCTTCAGGCCGCGCAGTTTGGCCTTCGCAGCTAGAAAGGAGTACCACTGCTGCTTCACCTGCCTGGTGTAGTCCGGGAAGATCATGATCCTGTGGTTGACGAACAGCAAAGTCTCTTTGGCCCTCGCTTCCCGGAGTATGGTGTCCCTGTCGTGTAAGTTGAGGATTTTTGCTATGACCGGCCGAGGCCGTTCCCCCACCGTCGGTTTCTGTGTCAATGCTCTATGTGCGCGCTCCACCACGAAGCAGCGCGACAAAGCGTACGGGGGGAGCCAGCTTTCCAACCACCTCGTTAGGAAGGTGTCCATGGGCCCTTTCTCGCAATCCTCCGGAAAGCCTACGAAGCGCAGGTTATTTCTTCGCGCTCGCCTCTCTGCGTCCTCCACACGAAGATCCAGCCCCTTCTGGATCCTCTCCATCTCTACAACCTTCCGTTTCAGCTCGCCAACATCTCCCTCCACTCCCGTGATCCTGGTCTCGGTCTCCGTGATGCGGGCAACAGCGTTGCGGAGGTCTTGGCGCAATAGCATGACATCGGCCCCTACCGCACCAATTTTGGCGTCTAACATGTCTCTGGACTGCGTTATGGCCGCCATCAGCGCCGCGTTGTCTGGCCCGGTGTTCTGGCCTCCTCCGGCAGCACCCGATCCCCCACTGGGGCCGGTGAATTTATCGATTGGCCCCTGCTTGGCGGAGCTCGTGCCACCTCCACCTCTGGTCATTGTCCGGATAGTAGTAATGGGCCGCTCGGTTTCCTGGCAGTCGCTCCTCACACCGTCGCCCAAGATCAGCCGCCACTCGGGCTAAGGCCCGGGACCCGGAATTCCGCCGGGCGCCTCGCCACACCTGCCCACCACCACAGAGCACGGACACTGTGCCCACGTCAACAGTCAACGGCCTCCAGCCGTGTCCAGGGCCCCCAATAGCAAAAGGGGCAGCCGGCTCGGCTCCTCACCTTCACAGGGCTCCTCCGGTATCCCGCGTGCAATGAGCACTTCGCCGCCGTGGGTGGTGAGCACAACCAGGCACTGGGACTGGGGCGGCCGGGCGATGCTGCTCCTCTGGGCCACCCTGGCCACCCAATCTGTGCACTGCGCCGGGGGGGGCAAGACAGACGCCGAAGTTCCACGGACTGTACCGCCCGCAAGGCGGGAAGACGAGGCGCCCCCAATAATGGCGCGGATCAAGGCTCTGGGCCGACCACCTCACAGGTCCTAACACGGGGTCCACAGCAGTAGGACGTGCCCCCTCCGTGCCGGTGCGGAGGCACTTGTCTCGCCGCCGCACCGTCATTGGCCGCCTAGGTGGATCCGGCCGGTCCCGGGGTCCACAGGGCCCTCCTTCAGTGCCCCCTCCGTATGGCCCCAGCAGTGTCCACAAATGAGCACCTGGCAGGAGATTTCGCCGTCTGTGCTCCGACCTTCAAAAATGTGTCTCCCGGAGCCCCTCGGGCCCGCCGATGATTCAATCGCCCAAGGTCCAGCGCCAGCAGCCGGGTTCACGCAGAAATCGAGGCCCCGGCGTCACACGCGGCTGGTAGGCCCGGCGGGCAGCACCGCAGATAACAACTCCAGCCGGTGACAGGGTGTCTCGGAAGCACCACCGGAGGGTGCCCCTAATCTCCAGTAGTCTCCGCCGTCGTAATGAAGGCAATTGCGGGTTTGGGGAAGGATAATTTCAACAGGATAAAGTTCGGGCCGGCGGGAGCTCTACAGAGCCGCGTCCGCCATCGTCGCCCTCAAAGCCACGCCCCTTAGCTATTTATTTTTAATATTTTTTTAATTTTACATTATTTTTAAGAAATTCGATATTTTTACAAAGTATATATATATGAACAATATTATGGGTTCGATATTTTAGTACTTACCTGTTTGTAGATAGGAACTCGATATTTTGTCTTTCGATACTTTGGAATCTATATTTTGGGTAGTCTATATTTTGTCACTCGATATTTAGTCAGTGATCCCCCTTTCCAATCTAACACCATCTATCATTGGGTTTGGGCGTGTTATTGTGGGGGGGTTAAAGATCATGTATTTGGTTTTTAAGGTGTTAATTTCCAGACCCCGCTCTTTGCAAAAGGAAACAAACCCATCCAATACACGTTGGATGCCCATGGGACTTTTAGATAGGAGCAGCGTATCATCTGCGAACATGATCGCTGCAATTCGTGACCCTGCAAGCTTTGGGTCGTCACTATCATGTACAGCCTCAAGATATGCGATTACCCCATTGACATAGCGGCAGAACAGGGTGGGTGCCAAAACGCACCCCTGCCTGACCCACCTGCCAACGGGGAATCCGGCTGTCAGTGAACCATTGCTACCACACCTGACCTGTGCATAGTTCTGGGCATGGAGTCGTATTAACATATTCAAGAGTGGGGGGGGGAATACCCAGTTTCCGGAGTATAGCCCATAACTTCTGGTGTGGGACCAGATCGAAGGCCGCGCGTAGGTCTACAAATATAGTGTATGGTGACCCACCCCTGATCTTAACAGTTTTCCAATAAAGCATGTATAAGCGGAATATCTGGTCCGTAGTGGAAACGTTTTTCCTGAACCCTGCCTGGAAGGGACTTAAAATGGAATACTCCTCAATCCAGTCTAAAAGACGATTTAGGATCAGGCGTGCAAAGAGTTTTTGGGGCGTGTCCATGAGGCTGATTGGCCTGTAATTGGCAGGGAGCTGGGGTGAACCCTTCTTGAAGATAGGGACAATCTCTGACCCCTGCCAAGTACTAGGTACCTCCATACCTCTCCATATTGCATTGAAAATAGCCGTCAAGTAAGGGGCCCATACCACCGGGTCATGCTTTAGAAGGCTGCCTGGTATTTTATCATGGCCCGGAGCTTTACTTAAGGGGAGGTTGAGGATAGCTGTCTCCACCTCCCCCAGTGTGAACTCTCACTCTGTTGTTCCTCCCTGGATGTTAGGAGCTAGGCTTATCGGATTAGGTACGCCCTCGGAGACATCCGCCCAATAGAGGGTGTGAAAATGCTCTTCCCACACCTCAGCGGCTACATTAGGGACCACAGCCTCAACTTGCTTTATGGACCGGGTATTTACAATTTGCCAAAATTTCAGGGCGTCTCTTCCGGCCAAACTTGTTGTTAAGTTAGCCCAATGATCCGCCTTTCATTCTGCTTTAGCGTGGTGGATTAACTTCCTGTACACAGCCCTTTTTTCTTTGATCAGAGCATTATTATGGCTAAGTTTCAGTGCATTAATGACCTCTGATTTTGCCCTTCTACATGCTGGGTTAAACCAGTTAAGTTTTTTGCCTGTTTTTTTTCCATTTCCCACAGGATTCAAGATCTCGGCTACACTTTTGGTCAATTTCTGATGGACTACACCAAGTTTGGCAAATTCTGAGTCAGAAGCAGGGTCCAGGATCAGGGCAATCGCAGCTTCCAGTGCTGTAGCTACTTCTACGTATATACTAGCAACTATCTCAGGGCGGGTTACTGCCTTGTCCCACCTAATTCTTCGCCTGTTGCTGGACAAGAATGCCCGGTTGTCAGATCCTCTCCCTCCCTTGGGGCTGTCTTTAGAGCGACCTGGGCAGAGAAAATCTAGGATCAAGGGATAGTGGTCACTTTCGGTCCTGGCTACCACCTTAAAGTCAATGACTTTGTGCCATGCACAGGCTTCAACGAATATATAATCCAGTGAAGCCTCTTGGCCCAGTTTGTTGTAGGTGTGTTTTGCTGGTATATCCGAGCCGACGTGACCATTGCATGCCCTTATTGAGTGGTTTAGTGTCATGGCTAACATTTGTACTGCAAGCGGTGCCCATGACTTAGGCGTGGGACCCACTACCAGGGGGATTTTCCAATGGTTGTCCTCTTCAAGAATAGCACCATCCATCAGATGGCTCAGTGGCTCAAAGTGGGAGTTGAAGTCGCCACCTATAACTAGAGTGGCCCCCAGGGGGATTCTAGTTAGAAACAAGGAAAGTTCCTCAATGGTTTTAGACTCCGCTGTAGGGCTGACAGGTCTGGAGTAAACATTCACCAGGACAAGTCTGGAGGCGTCGGGCCAGGCCAGTAGTATACTTTGTACATCCTCCGATGATGTCTCCAAGGTCCTGGCACTACACCCCAGATGAGTTTTCACCCAGATTGTCAGCCCCCCCCGAAAGCCTTCCCCTACCCCCCCACTTTGCGGGTATAGAGGTTACCTATATCTACCTTCTATCACTGACACATATAAACCTATAAGTCACTCCTATGGTGGGCCTTATCAGCTTATCAATCCTGAAGGCAGAGTGCTTGGTTTTATGTGAGAGGGTGCCCATGCATGAACAGGACCCCTCTGCAGCTTTTGGAATCACGTTTCTGTAGCTGTTCTGTGAAGCAGCCAGACCATATTCTCTTAAGTGCATTATAACCTTGCGGTTAATGCTAACTTTGGAATGGCTGCATGGAAACATGTTGTGTTTGGTGTCAAACACTTTGGAATCCTACGGCCCCACCAGTCCTGGCGGCGGGGGTAGAATTCCACCCTTCTAGAGGGAGAAGACATGTACACACTTACTTAACCAGTAATAGTTTAAAAGAGCCCTAGCATCACAAAATGGATGCTGCAGTGACAGACACATGTCTGACCTCCAACTGTTGGACGAAACTCCGGCAGGGGAGGCCGGGACAATAGGTTCCCTGTCACAGGGAGGTATAACCACCTCCCAGACAGGCTTTAGTGTATTCGGGCTGGGTGGGTGCATTTAGAGAATGCTTTTTAGACAGTGCTGGAGGCACACTTGGTGTCCCTGTGCATATCCCAGTTCAAACCGGTTGCTGGGGCACTCAGCCCCTGCCCTGGCGCAAAACTGGACAAAGGGAAAGGGGTGTAACCACCCCCTCCCTAGATCCACCCTTAGGTGGGTCCCTAGAGTAAGTCCAACCCCTAAACTTAGTTCGAGTATAGGAACCCAGTCCTTAGGACTTTAGATTACCCTGGACAAAACTCTGCAACATATATCCTGGAACTTCGACATTCTATTTCGACTAGAAGACGGAAGAATCTCCCTTGGGGTCAAGGAGTGACTCCCCTGTTCAAACAGGCACAGTAGAAGCATCTTGCCAGTCTGCTTTTCCGAGGCTCCCGCCGGATCCTGAAAGATTAGCAACTCAGGACATAGACTTCCAGACCCGCTGCCCTCACGAGTGACGTGGGACAGAAACTCCTGGACACCGGGCACATTTGCAAGTGCATCAACTTCCCCAGCTTTCCGGAAGTTGTGCATTGAACTACTTGTAGTCCAATCCCTGAGCACCTTTTGCACTGAAGATTGTGGACCTACACTCCACAAGTGTTCCGGGGGCCCGCTTCTAGCATTTCCACTCAATGCTCCTTTGTGAAACCTAGTCCATCATCTAGTGGGTCCCCACAAAGGTAACTCTTCTGTTTCTTGGGCTTTCCTAGTTGCTCCAGACATGCCCTGACTCCCCTCCAAAGGGTGAGTCCCTCAGACCATGTTGGTCTGCACTGAAGCCAATCTTTGCTTTCTGCATGGGTTGATGTTACCAAGGCTTGTTAAGTCCAATCCGGAAAACCGACACTGCAGCACTCGACATCCTTTATAGGACAGCTCGAATCCAGCCCCTGGTTGTCCTCGACACCTCCTGGTCCTCGTGGCTGGAGAGTCAAGCTTCACCTTCTTCACCTGAATCCACCGGACATTGGTTGGCATCTTCTCATCACCTTCCTGGTCACTGGCTAGTGACCCAGACTCTGTCTCTCTGCTTTGAGGTTCTTCAGATCTCTGATCCATCCTTTGATCCACCTGGACACTTTCAACTTGTTCGCCTGCAGCACTTTTCAGCAGCTCGTCATTGAAATTGACAATGAAATCCGACACCAAAAGACACCTATGCACCCGGCTTCCCTGGGTGAGGTAACTCGAGTACTCTGGTGCTCCTGTGGGTATTGACTCTAGAATTGTCTAGTTCTAAAGGGGTTTGCTCCAAGTCCTCTTCTAAGTGTCCTAAATCTGTCATTTTCCAAACGCGACTTTCCCCATAGAAGTTAATGGTGATTCGCGGCTGTATTTAGACACTGCACGCTTCCCCGTGAGTCTCCTGTGTCACTACCTTGGGTGCTCTGTAGCAGGGTTTCCGTTCTCCCACAGAACTGTGCACAGAGATCTAGAACCTGGGTGAGTTAGGGTGACCCAAAACTCACCTTAGTATCAGAAATGCCCTTACCAAGCTAGCTACAGTGTCTCATTGGTCCTAACAAACTCCCAATGACTTAGACAATCCAGAACATGAACTTAGGGTACCTTAGGTATCGTGGAACACATGAACACTCTTTCGCTCTATAATCATTTCAAACCACAACGGGGAGTAAAAGAAAACACGTGCAAGTTTGAAATATTTATTTTTCAATGCAAGGTTCTCAAACGCAGTATCTTATATAATATCAACATACATATTATAAAAATCAGAGTTGTCAGCATAGTCACTAGTCCATAGTAAGCGAAAGGTGATAGCATATTATAATGCAAAATCTATAGAACTTTGTATCACCTATATTTTGCGCACCCTATTTAGCATACTATATTATATCTAAGAAGGTCTCATTTGGGGTTTTAGCAGGGCGGGCCCATACTTCTAAATGTCAGCAGAAGAAGATCACATCATCAGCTACCAACTCTCTTCATGCGAAGCACCATCAAGTGTGTTTTTGCATTCTCAGTAACTCTATCTTAAACCCGCGTAGAGCCCAATGTTGGCAGCAACATTATTTGTGTTATGTCTAATGTGGTGCGAGGATCAGGCCTCCCAGCAACCTTGTGTTAGGTTATTCTTGGAGGCTATAGATCTCAGTGTGCAGACAGTGTACCAAGTGTACCAGGCACGACTGATATCAGAGCAATAACATATTATTCTCAATAAATCACATCTTTCGTCTAGGTTGAAAGCTACAATAATAATTATGTGCCGTGTGCAAACTGAAGCCGAAGGAAAATATGTTGTTTAAACATTTAATAAGCTCACGCTAACTTAACACAATATATAGCAAAGCATCAACTACATGACACCCCCCCAATGATCCGAGGATGGTCAAGAAACAAGCCAATAATATAATAAAGGCATAACATGAAAGCAGAGTTCAATAATATTGAGCCAAGCTAAATGTATGTATCTGTATGCAAAAATTAATAATACAAAATATGTATGAATGCCTATAGTGGCCAAACAAAAATATAAAAATACTCGAACTCGAGGCCTAATATAAAATCACAGGCCTAGAACATATGCAGTAAATTGTTCGTAAGAAAAACGGCACCATTCAGAATTACTAAAAAGTCACGTGCCCGTATAGTGAACGTCTCCAAAGCCACTCATGGGTGGATAGAATATGCAAAATAGGTAGCCACAGCTTCCAACATGAAATCACTGTCATCATCCGAAAACAGTTCAGCCATCCAATTAAGCAATGGGAAAGAACATATGTGCTCCTCCAACACCGAACCCTCTTGCAACATCAGAGGACAACTCGGTGGGTTCTCAAGAACGCTATGTGCCAGAAACTCGTGCGCCGCTGCGGAGCTGTCCCACTGACCCATAAGTCCATGCATCGCTGCCAAGGCCATAATCCTTTCGCCAGAACAAATCAACTCGTGAGCATCTACGGGGCCCATCAGGTGATTAAAATCGACTTCAGGAGATAACGGCAAGCAGAGACACAAATCAATGGCCCAGTCAAATTCGCAGCTCAGGCAATGAAACACAGGCTGGACACATGTGAAATAGGAAAATCGAAACGATAATCCAAATGCCGTGCTTAAAGTCGCAAGCGGCAAGGTGCCATAGTAATCAAGCATCCGGTTTCGAAACAGTGTAATCATTTTCAAAACAGGGATCAGGTCTGACTTCTGTGAACCCTTCAGCCAAACCCAGAAAACGACGTTGGCAAGAATCAGCACTCCTATGCCACATCAGCCAACCCTTGGAATCCAAACTGGATATGTTAAAGGATGAATTGTGCAATAGAGCTTGCAACTCATGAATGGACAATTCAGTATAATTACCCCATCCTGAACATTCTTCCAAATCGGGGATGATTGGTGTATTTAATTTTTTAGAAGTAGCCAATCCAAAGCATGTTGTTTGGAAAATGGATGAATTTAGAAACAACATGTGATTCGGTATGAGACATGCACGGGACAAAGCCTCAGTGCCTTGTACCTGCCAATCTTTGGTACCCCAAACCGATTTAAGGTCAATTGTTCCTTTCCAAATCTCGTAGCCATCTACAGCTAATCTGTCTAGAAAGGACTTCGAATACAGCAATTTTGTATCGGTAAGTCTAACTTTGGACATGGACTTTTGTGTCATTTTGAAATAAAATGACTCAGGATTTGATTGATTAAAATCTGTAAAATAAGTGTATTTTTTCAGAAATCTATTGGAGCTGCCTCCCAATGGAGCAGGGCAATGTTCCCACTGTGTGTGATTTAAAGCAACACTCCTAGAATTTGTCTTATATAAAAAATGATTACCATAATGTTGAAAACAAAACAAATCACCATAATTAATAGAATCTAAATACAGATCCTCAGCATCAAAGGCAGCATAGTATTTCAAATCAGAGAACAATGCTTCTACGGCCTGAATATCCCAATCATCAGAACGTATATTTTGTTTAATCACATCCCCCATGTTTACTCTAAGCACATTCGGAACATTAATCACTTCAGTGGGCCCATGTATTTGAAATCTAACCGCATCCCACACAATCCCATCAAGGACAGGCCATGCAGTAATGTTGACTGTATTCAAGTTTCGTTTCAGTCTGTGTGCTGAATGTGAAGAGGAAAGAGGGGCCAATGTTCCATTAAGGTACCGAATTCCTGTTCTTTCTTTAACATATGACCATCGATCAGGCGGAAAAAATAAAACACAAAACCAATTGACATAAAAAGGTAAAATGAAAATAGAATCAACCAAATGTATGTCCAAGGGGGAATTAAAAAATGTTTTTTAAACAAGGTGGCATATTTTGCAATAGTTGAGGGTTTCTTTGAAAGTTCCGAAACAGAGTCAAAAGAGAATCTTGACTGGTCGGCCAAACGAGTCTGCAAATCTGGCATAGATAAGTCAGCAGGATAGGTGTAGTTCAGCTCATCAATGTTAGTAACAGGAATAGTATTTAATAAAGGACTGGATTTGGCAGGCATCTCGAGGGACACCTCCTGTTCTGCACCAGAAGTAATAGCCAGCACAGAATGCCTCACCATGGTAGGACAGGATACAGCCGGTGTCATGCTATGAAGAATCGGCCACCCTGTGTGTCTTGACATTGTCAATAGAAATAAATCTGTTTTCCTTACGACCTGGAAGTGGTGGTAATATGACTGTTCTTGTGCCCTTCACTCCAAGAACTCGAACCGGTGCACGATATGAGGGACCAAACTCTTTCTAGGTATCGATCTTCTCTCGAACCAGTTCTCCAACTTGGGGTAGCCAGCCAACTACCAGGATCTGCAACGCATCATCCGATGTGGAGGGCAAATGTTCCTTTGCTAGACTGTCTCTGGTCTTTTGTAGATCCTGTAAAACATTGCAATGTTCATCTACGTCAAAGGCCGTGGCCTGGGCCTTGCAGTCTAGACCGTCGAGGTCAGGGACGTACATCTTGATACCAAAGAGCATTTCGTATGGGGTCCGCCCACCCAGAGACCTTCTAGGGAGATTATTAAGCACACGCTGCACGCCATTGAGGTGGGCTAACCAATTTCTGCCAGTGCCTATAACTCGAGCTGTCAAAGATTGCTTTAAGTCACGGTTCATTCGTTCAACTACACTATTTCCCTCGGGTCTGTACGAGACGAAAACTTGACTTGGACCCCCAACGAAACCATAGCATCCTTATACGCCTTAGAGGCGAAAGCCGGACTCTGGTCCGAATGGAAGGTACCACAGGAAAAAATCCCTACAAAGACTCACAAATCCTTAATGACAGTTCGTGAATCAGCGCTCCGATGTGGCCATACCCACACAAAGCGTGTGCATGAATCAACTGCTACTAAGATATACTTGTATGCAGTATCAGAAGAAAAAGGACCGCAGTGATCTAAGTAAACGCACCCAAGTGGTTTATTAGAAATGTACAACTGTGTCTGAGGCGGACGCGCTGCAGTTGAAGGTTTAATCTGCTGGCAAATGTCACATTGAAGGACAAAATCGCGCGTCTGTTTGTAAGTCCCCGCCACCAGAACCTCTGTTGTAGCTGAGTTACAGTGGCCGAGACGCCCGTATGCGCAGACGCCACACCTTCATGAGCCGCTGTAATCAAAGAAGCCCTGCGATCCGAGTTGGGAACTAAACGTTCGCCAACTTCAGGAATTTTCACATAAGGAACCTTATCGGGACTTAAGTGGTATGTGTATTTAGAAGGGAACCCCGCAGGATATTTACCTCCCTTCTCAGTAGCAGCAACCGCTGCTAAGATGTCATCATCTATCTTACTTTTGGACCTCGTGACTGCTGCAACTAAGTATTTCGATACTGCAGACTTCGCTGCCTCATCAGCAAGCGAATTTCCGACAGCGTGGACCCCCACACGTTGATGGCCAAGAGTATGAATTACAAACACGAGTGTCAACTTCTCTTTGAGTTCTGCCACTCGGACCCAGATCATTTTATATTTTATAGTACTACCTTTGGAATCACGAAATTCATTCTGAATCCAAAAGAATAAGTTCTCATTGTAAGACTGGACACAGTAGTAAGAGTCACTCACGACTAAAGTCGTCACACTCGGATCTGCGTACTCCAATGCAAGCATCAGAGCACGAAGCTCAGCCAATTGTGCGGTGCAGTCTCCAAGCGTCTGCGTGTGCACGATACTGGACTTGAACTCATCGTTCACCATGGCACCGACCACAATGGCGCAAGCGAAAACGTAGGCATGTTTGGAGCCATGCGCAACCTGCGCCGAACCATCAGTGTAAATGATGCAATGGAAATCCTCCAACGGCCGCATTGCTAAAGGAGCAGGATGAACAAATTCATACTCTAAGAACTCCTGCGACCGTAAAGTGGCGTCAAAAATAAACGTGACATCCTGGGATGACAAGGATGCAGCCCATTGAATCCACCGAGGGTGCAAAGCTTTAGAATTTGGTACACTGGCCTTCGTAACTGCCTCCAAGGCAGGACACGGGGTAACAACCAACATGCGTTTTCCCTGTTACAGGGCACGTTCCTTAAGAATCGCCATCTGCACAGCCGTCAAAACTTTCTCCACAGTGGAAAACCGCAATTCATCCGAAGTGTACAAGTGTGACTTGTAAGCCATAGGTACTGTATCTCCTTCATTAAAAGTTAGGTACGTGAAACCTACCGTCCCCGGGACAATTCTTATCACCAGGTTGGTTTGATTATCACGAGTCTGTAAGTATTCAGAAGCGAGCAAGTCAGCTTGCAAAGACTGCAGAATAGCTGAATGCTCAGGCAGCCAGCATTTTTTGGAAAAAGAGGGTTGTATCAAAGCATACAAAGGCTTGATACGTTGGGCATATTCCGGAATGTATGTCCTCCCGAAATTCATAAAGCCCAATAAAGATTGTAATTTTTTCAGTGTTGTCGGAGAGCGCAACTGAGCGCACTTCTCCAGGAAGTGAGGAGCCAAGCCTTTTCCCTCATTAGTTAGTTCATAACCCAGAAACAACACTGTGTATTCTGCAATGTGCGATTTTGCAAAATTAAACTTGTAACTCATGTCTGCAAAGTTACAAATTATACTGTTCACTCGACACATATGCTCCCAAAGTTCGTCGTCTGTGAGATAGATATCATCCACATAGGAACAAGCATTTGGGTCGATCCTCTCCAACAGAGAGACAATGCGTGCGGAAAATAAGCCAGGACGATTCCTATAGCCCATTGGAAGACGCCGAAACATTTTTTGGACACCGCCGCATGTGAAAGAAGTCCATTGGGAACTTAGACTGTCCAATGAATGGGCATAAAAACCATTGGAAATGTCAAGCGTGGTTTTGAACCGCTTACGCACAAGACTATTTACAAGGGCAGAGCCGTGAGTATTCTGTACTGTACAGTTACGGCAATGCGAGTTTAAATGCCGGTAATCCAAAACCAAACGGTAAGAACCGTCCGGTTTGTTTACAGTAAAAAGGGGGTTATTCTTCGGTGACACACACGTTTCAATTACACCTTGATATTCCAATTGTTCAAGGATCGCTGCGACCGAAGTTTTGGCTTCACGTCGTATGGGATACTGAGGTTGAGGCTGCGGCTGAGACCGTAAAAGAATCTCGTGGTTCGGGGACAATTTATCCCAGCCACACTGATTACGGTACACAGCCGGTGCAAGCGCCAGAGCCCACTCTTCTGCAAAGTGCAGCGCTTCCACTCTCGAAACTGTGTTCGCGAAACTGGGGATGATCACCTCCTCCCCTCTTGGAGCTGCGAGCACAAAAGGTGGGGGCCAGTCAGCCTCCGAAAGCAAAATGTCATAAGTAGACAAAAGATTTTCCCAAAATACCCCTTTAACGGTACGCTGTATGTCACCTTCAATTAACAGGACAATTTCAAAAAGTCTATCAGGGGGAGCAACTCTTGTATCTGCTGTCTCAATCACAACATAAGTGTCAGTCGCTGTCACCTTCAGTAGTGGACGGAGGGCCTCTCTCACTATGGTAATCTCCGCCGCGCTGTCCAGCAAGGTCAGAGCCCAAGTCAGATTCCGAAGCCTCGTTCTCACAATCTGGGGCATAGCGATGCGCTGTCAAGGCTGTGACTTTCTTCTTGGCAAACTGCGGTCTCTGAGGCGTAGAGCCCTCCTGTTTGTCTGTACCGGTGCGCGGGCGGGGCTGACCACGTCCTTGCTGGCCACCCTGGCCCCTGCCGCCCCCTCCACCACCGGTTGACGGAGCCGATGAGTCCTGAAAGGAACGAGGAGAGCGTTGGTCAGAAGCCTGAAAACGTTCAGGTCTCTTAATCATCGCGCAAATCATAAACACGTTCCGACTGCGCAGGCAACGGAGACGCAGGGCGCGAAACCTGTGTTTGTTGTTGTTGTTGTTGCCTACCCTGATTCTGTTTTTTAGGCCAATTTTGTTTTTTGGACTTGGGCTGAGCGTTCGCCTCTGAAGACTGTCCCTGTGGCTGCTTTTTCTCCTTATCAGAAAAAGTCTTAAGACCCTTGGCATTGCGGCCAACCATTTTATAAGCCGCCAAAACTATCCTTGCTAACTGACGGGGTTTGTCCGCGTCGGCAATCAACGCCAAGGCGTTAGCCACCTGGAAGTTCACTGCATCCCCCTTGACATTCGCAAGGATCAGATCGCATCTACCTCAAAGGAGCCACACAGGCGCATACCCAACTCAACCGCTGACTCCGGTCCGTGATCATCTTGAACACGTTTAAGGACCGCAGACAGGTTGGACATAGACGGGGAGCCAAAGCACCTCGAATAGGCGGCTGCCAAAGTCTTACCCCATGTTTCACAGTCAACAAGCTCAGGGGCCAAATCTTTCGGCAAACTAAGCGTAAGAATCCGGTGTTTTTCACCAGGATTAGTATTAGGAAACACAGCCTCCAGCTGGTCGAATTTCTCAGCAAGCCAGAAAGGAAAGTCATCCTTATCCTGGGGCTTCTTGCCCATTACGGAATTCACCATGACAGGACTGATTTTCAAACCAGCCTGACCTGCTTGAAGCTGCGCACCCCTAGGGGCTGCGCCTTGAACATTACGACTCGTGTAATGAACAAGTGCCCTAATCACTTCAACCGCGACCTCGTGGAGACGTCGCAGGTCACCCACGTTGCAAGTGGCGCGATTAGGGTGAGGAGTAAATCCAGCCAAAGCGGGCCAAGGAGTGCCCGGAATGGACAAAGGACCTAACCTCGGAGCGGTTAAAGCGTGTGGTAGGGCGCCACCAAACCAAACTCCATGCTGCCAAACATCAATAGGTACTTCCTGTGCTCTGTACGGAGCATATGCAACAGGTACAGGTGACGGAGTGTACGAGTGGAACACACCAGAATTTGCGTCCACTGCCGGAAATGTCACCCACGAATAAAACAGTTCGTACAGGTAAGCATGTTCCGCACTCACCACCAGAACCACAGCCAAGCCTTCCAAAGGGACATCATAAGCCCGCAAATGGTCTCGCACCGCAATGCGACTATGCAGCGGGATGTCCACGGCTTGTGCCATGACTGCACAGGAACGTGAAAAAACAAAGATTACTTTGTAGCACTACTGGGTAGTAATTCAAGGAAACCGTTTTAAGAAAGATTCAAGCTTGAAAAGACCTATTTCAAAAATAGGTAGGTTTTTCCGACACCGCCGTTTTCCGGAAACGAGAATGAAGGGGTTATGGTTTGAATGATATACTACTCGAGTGTCATGATATAAGGCCAACAACCATTGGGCGCCATGTAGCAGGGTTTCCGTTCTCCCACAGAACTGTGCACAGAGATCTAGAACCTGGGTGAGTTAGGGTGACCCAAAACTCACCTTAGTATCAGAAATCCCCTTACCAAGCTAGCTACAGTGTCTCATTGGTCCTAACAAACTCCCAATGACTTAGACAATCCAGAACATGAACTTAGGGTACCTCAGGTATCGTGGAACACATGAACACTCTTTCGCTCTATAATCATTTCAAACCACAACGGGGAGTAAAAGAAAAAAACGTGCAAGTTTGAAATATTTATTTTTCAATGCAAGGTTCTCAAACGCAGTATCTTATATAATATCAACATACATATTATAAAAATCAGAGTTATCAGCATAGTCACTAGTCCATAGTAGGCGAAAAGTGATAGCATAATATAATGCAAAATCTATACAACTTTGTATCACCTATATTTTGCGCACCCTATTTAGCATACTATATTATATCTAAGAAGGTCTCATTTGGGGTTTTAGCAGGGCGGGCCCATACCTCTAAATGTCAGCAGAAGAAGATCACATCATCAGCTACCAACTCTCTTCATGCAAAGCACCATCAAGTGTGTTTTTGCATTCTTAGTAACTCTATCTTAAACCCGCGTAGAGCCCAATGTTGGCAGCAACATTATTTGAGTTATGTCTAATGTGGTGCGAGGATCAGGCCTCCCAGCAACCTTGTGTTAGGTTATTCCTAGAGGCTATAGATCTCAGTGTGCAGACAGTGTACCAAGTGTACCAGGCACGACTGATATCAGAGCAATAACATATTATTCTCAATAAATCACATCTTTCGTCTAGGTTGAAAGCTACAATAATAATTATGTGCTGTGTGCAAACTGAAGCAGAAGAAAAATATGTTGTTTAAACATTTAATAAGCTCATGTTAACTTAACACAATATATAGCAAAGCATCAACTATACGACAGCTCCCTGGTGGCCCCCTTGGTTCTACAGGCTCTAGCCTTGTATTTCTGTCATGGTTCTTATACCACTTTCTTAGTATATGGTTTGGTACGTCCCTTGGGCTAATTATATGTTATGCTTATTTGCTGTGTGCTAAATAAGTTTACTGAAAGTACTTTTGCCTCTTGCCTCATAAAGAGACTAGAGGGATGTGTTTAGAATAAATACATATATTTTATAATTATCCCTGGTGTGGTTCTCCTTTCATTTGGTCATTCATGAGATTATAGACTGGTAAAACAAGCTGCTTTACATTCCTTCAAAACTTAGCCTGAAGGCTGCTCTCCACAGCTACCACTAGGATAGCTCTATTTAGGATGTCTTTAAACCTACCATCACTAAGGGACGTTTGGACTGGTGCAAGGATGTTGGCCCACTAGAATGCCAGGCCAACTTCTCACTATACGATTCCAACATCCAGTGCCCCCCCTACAGCAAGTCCTTGTTCCGACTTGCGTTGTAATGGCATGCGATGTAACAAAGAGGTCGCTGTGATGATCGCGTTGTAATGGCAAGCATTAAAAAAGCATGCGGTAGGGTGACTGTGGCAGAGTCGGTCCGAGCCGCTTGCTCGCCAGAGGTGCCTGAATCGCGCTTCGCGCTGTGGTAAACACTGTGCTCAGACTACACAAAGCTACTTGTAATCATTGTTGACTGCTGATAATTTTAAAATTGACGTAAGAATTTTAAAATATTAGAATTACAAGCCCCTCTGCACCAGTAAATACCTCGCGCTTCATTGTTGCTTTTACCTGATTCACTAGGGGGAGGACAGTACCTTGGGAAGTTGGGGAAGCCTGGGCTCGATTTCCCCTCCTGCCCGCCCCGGTCCGACGAGGTGGCCAGCACCTTTGTGCCGAGGGCGGGTCAGGGAGAGCCAGGCACTTCCTGCTGGTTGCTGGAGCGGTTAGCGCTCTAGTGCTTGCTTTTTCTGGGCTATTTAGGCTCAGCCCTGTCATCTGCGATCTGCGGTAGGGTGACTCTGGCAGAGTCGTCCCGAGCCGCTTGCTCGCCAGAGGTGCCTGAATCGCGCTTTACGCTGTGGTAAACGCTGTGCTCAGACTACACAAAGCTACTTTTAATCATTGCTGACTGCTGATAATTTTAAAGTTGATGTAAGAATTTTAAAATATTAGAATTACAAGCCCCTCTGCGCCAGTAAATACCTTGCGCTTCCTTGTTCCTTTTACCTGATTCACTAGGGGGAGGACAGTACCTTGGGAAGTTGGGGAAGCCTGGGCTCGATTTCCACTCCTGCCCACCCCGGTCCAACGAGGTAGCCAGTACCTTTGTGCGGAGGGCGGGTCAGGGAGAGCCAGGCACTTCCTGTTGGTCGCTGAAGCGGTTAGCGCTCTAGTGCTTGCTTTTCTTTGCTATTTAGGCTGAGCCCTGACATCTGCAAGCTGTGGTAGGGTGACTGTGGCAGAGTCGTCCTGAGCCGCTTGCTCGCCAGAGGTGCCTGAATCGAGATTCGTGCTGTGGTAAACGCTGTGCTCAGACTGCACAAAGCTACTTTTAATCATTGCTGACTGCTGATAATTTTAAAATTGATGTAAGAATTTAAAAATATTAGAATTACAAGCCCCTCTGCGCCAGTAAATACCTTGCGCTCCCTTGTTCCTTTTACCTGATTCACTAGGGGGAGAACAGTACCTTGGGATACAGATTTCCTGGTAGTCCGTTCCCTTTTCTTCTCCCCCCCGATTACTTGCCTCCTAATGTATCGCCCACCCCAGTCTTTGTCCCTATTCCTACCGGCATTTCAAGACCTGCTGGCCAACCTGGTGGTCAACTACGCTTCGGTCTTGGTGCTAGGGGATTTCAATTACTGGCCCTCAGACCCACTTGAGTGTACTGCCTCGAAAGAATTCACAGAATCCCTTCTTTCTCTCAACTTTGTACCGCACATAACTGTCTCCACTCATTCTCACGGACACATACTTGACCAGGTTTGGTCCCTCAACCTTCCAGTGTCTTCGGTGACTGTCTCTCCCTGTCCCTGGTCCGATCATGCTCTTATCTCCTGCTCCATCTCTCTTAACCCGGTATCCAAAGCTCCGCATGCCAAAAATACCTGGGCGCGGAATTGGAACAGACTGGATCTTCCCTCCTTGACCTCCCTGCTTCGGAACTCCACTCCGACCCTTTCTGGCATTTCATCCGTCTCTCAAGCCAACGCCATTAATACCTGGCTGGCTGGAGGCTGTGACTCAGAGGCTCCCCTACGTCGCATTTCCATCCGTCGACCTAAGGATTCCAACAGGTGGTTTAACGACCACCTAAAAGAGCTTAAACTGATCGTCCGACGGGCTGAGAGGCAATGGAGGAAAAATTACTGTCCCTTACTAAAACCCCTTTTTCTCACATCAATGGCCAAATACAAAACTGCAATTCTTGCCGCCAAAACCACCTACTTTTCAACAAAAATAATGTCAGCCGAAAATAAGCCCAGGGAAATTTTCGGCATAGTGAATGACCTGGCCTTTTCAGATAGAACTTCACCCCAAATCCCTCCTTCCCAGCTTCTATGCGATAAACTTAACACCTATTTCTTGGATAAGATCGGAACCATCAAGGCCAACATCCCCCCTCCCTCGCCTGCCTTTGTTGATCCCTCCCCTCCCACCGTTCAATGCCATCTTACCTCCATTCCTCCCCTCACTGAGGAAACATTTCTGGAGATACTTCCCAAAGTGAAGTCGGATTCCCCGGCAGACGTCTGTCCGGCACGAATCCTGCAACAAATCTACTCCTGCTGTCCTGAACCCCCCATTACTTTCCTCAATAGCTCCCTAGCACAGGGTGTAGTGACCCCTGCGCTTAAAGCAGCCACCATAGTGCCCATCTTAAAGAAATCTGGCGCTGACCCGTCCATCTAAGCCAACTACCGCCCCATTTCCCTGCTGCCCTATTTGGGCAAGGTGCTGGAACGCCATGTCACCGCGGTACTCAGCGCCCATGTAGAGGTTAATGGGGGACTGGCATCCCGCCAGGCCGGCTTCCGTCCTAGGCATTCGACTGAATCAGTTGTGGTCTCAGTCCTAGACAACCTCAGGAAGGGTATGGATGATAACAAACACCAGGCACTGGTCCTCCTCGACCTCTCCGCCGCCTTTGACACGGTGGACCATACCATCCTACTTTCCCGTGTCAAGGCGGCTGGAATCGGGGGATCAGCTCTGGTCTGGCTCTCCTCCTTTCTGAGGGACCGCACCCAGGCGGTCCGGTTAGGAGACTTTACTACCACCCCACTTCCTGTCACTTGTGGTGTCCCCCAGGGATCCTCTCTCTCTCCTTTACTTTGCAACCTTTATATCTTTCCTCTTATTTTCGCACTCCAGCAGCTGGAGGTCACCGTGTACAATTATGCGGATGACCTCCAGCTCATCTTTGACCTAACTTCCTCCCCCCTCTCTGTCTCTAATTTCCAGTCAACCATGACATTCATCAGGGACTGGATGAACCACAACCATCTTAAGCTGAACCCGGACAAAACCGAGTTGGTTCTCACCGGTGGTTCTTCCAGCCCCTGGAACTCCCTTTTCTGGCCCTCCTCTCTTGGTCCCGCACCCTCCCCCTCAACCACGGTCAAAACACTGGGTATCAAAATGAACAACCAGCTCACCCTCCATTCACAAATCAGTTCTGTGGTCTCCTCCTGTTTCCTCACTCTTCAAACCATCCGCACTCTTTCCCGTTTTTTCTCCCCACAGGCACTTAAGTTGATCATGGCCGCCCTGGTGATATTCCAGCTGGACTTTGCCAACGCCCTTTACCATGGCATCCCAGCATACAGCCTGCGGAGACTCCAGATGATCCAGAACCAGGCGGCCCGGTTGGTCTATGGTCTCCCACGCTATCACCACTCCACACCCCTTCTCAGGGAGCTTCACTGGCTTCCTGTAAAGGAACGTTCCCTTTTTAAGACCGGCTGCATGGTCTTCCATGCCTGCCAAGGCACTGCCCCCGCCTTCATTTCTTCATTAATAAAAGAATACGTTCCCACCAGAGAGCTTCGTTCTTCTTCCAAGTCTCTCCTTCAGATCCCACGTTTCAAACGCAAAAAGTGGGGTGGGACCAACTTCTCTACCCTGGCTCCCACGTTTTGGAACTCCCTCCCTGACCATCTCCGTTCTGCCGCTCACTATCTTTCCTTCCGCAAGGATCTAAAAACGTTCCTTTTCAATCAGGCCTTCTCCGTGTAACTCTCCCCGTCTCTCTTTCACAGGCTCCATGTTTTTGTCCTCAGTTGCCGAACCCCCTACCAGCGCCAAGAAACCGTACGGTGCACGCTGCGCTTTATAAATGTTTTAAATTAGAAATTAGTTGGGGAAGCCTGGGCTTGATTTCCACTCCTGCCCGCCCCGGTCCGGCGAGGTAGCCAGTACCTTTGTGCGGAGGGCGGGTCAGGGAGAGCCAGGCACTTCCTGTTGGTTGCTGGAGTGGTTAGCGCTCTAGTGTCTGCTTTTTCTGGGCTATTTAGCCCTCGCCCCCTCCTGAGCGCGCAACGGTCGAGTGCAGGGAAGCCGAAGACAGGCCGAAGAGCAGCCAAAGAGTAGCCCGTCTGCGCCCGTCCGTGACCGGACGGGGCCAGGGGCTATGGATTCTGATCGACTTAATATGGATGCTATGAGAGACTGCTGCATCAGATATCCAGCCCAGACCCTAAAAAGCTTTCAACTAAAGACACTAGTAGGTTGTGCATGCGGCTCCTGGCCTTGCCCAGAAGGCCCTTTCTCATGCATACACTGTAGGCTCCAGGCCTCTCACACCGGCACATCAAGTGGATACATTATGGGGGAGACTCCAAAATCAAAAGGTCAGAAATGTTTTCTCCTGAAAACCCGTTCCTTACCAAAACACCATTCTGAACTTTGGGGCCTGATTAACACAGTCAAACCTGATATATGTTTCTTAACTGAAACCTGGCTAAAACCTCACACCAGCCCCACTATCACTCTAGGGATCCCTGCAGGATATAAAATCCTAAGGCTTGACCTCCCGATTAAAATCGGAGGGGGCATTGCCATAATCTATGAAGAAGGGCTGAAGGTATCTATAATATAAGAAAGAAGCAGCCCCCTTATGGAAATTGTGATCTTCAGGATTAGCGCAGGCTTCAAAGATCAGTGGAAGGGAGCACTGGTCTATTGGCCGCCGGGGTCTGATACTGGCTTTTCTTTGTCCCTAACTGAGCTACTGGCTCAACATTTTAAAGCCATGGAAACTTTCTTCTCCTAGGAGATTTTAACTTTCACGTAGATACCCCTAATCTTCCTGAGATGGTATCTCTGCTGTCCGACCTCCCTTCACCAGGGTTGGAGTTGCAGAATAGTGGCCCCACTCATATAGGTGGTCAAACCTTGGATTTAATCATTTCTAATTTCCCCAAGATATGGTGTCTTCCCTCCTCCCGAATAAGTTGGTCTGACCATCTTCTGATTGAATTCTCCCTTCGTGGCCTGGAAAAACCTGCTAAACGGCCCCCCTCCCCTCCCTGTGGCGCAGACAATGGCATAAGGTAACATTGAATGAACTACAGGAAGTATGGAGTGAACCCTGTATTTTAGATACAGACAGTGCAGAGTCTGCCCTTTCCAAGTTCAACACTGCCCTTTTGGCGGCGGTTGATCTATTGGCTTCTATGAAACTTCTTAAACAGTACCCCACATCCAAACAGGAAGTTTGGTACACAGAACAACTTAGACTGGAAAAACAGGGATGCAGAAAACTGGAAAAAACCTGGAGGAAAAACCACTCTGAGGAAAGTAGGAAAGAATATCACAAAGCCTTGTTCTCTTATCATAAAAACATCAGGCTGGCCAGGAAAAACTGCCTCGCTTCACTGCTGACTGAAGCAGGCAATTCTTCTAAGGAATTATATAAGATCCTACAGACCTTTGTGAAACCCACTGCCTGCGAAAGCCTGGATGACTTCTCCCAGTCTCTTTGTAATGACATCTCCCTATTTTTCGAAAATAAAATAGAGGCTATTTACGAAAAAATTACCAAAGCCACTAATCTAAAGGGTAACACTGCTAACCCTCCCCCAAGCCCTCCTACCAGCAATAATGGTACATTAACTGCCTTTCCAGAGGCTAGCCAGGGAGACATAAACTCCCTAATGAACAACATCAAAACAGGGTCCCGTCTGGACTTTCTTCCGGCCAAAGTAGCTGCCTCTCTAAGCAGCCTACTTTGCCCTATGGTGCAAACAATCGTGAACCTCTCCGTTAAGGAGGGCCAGGTACCCCAAGAATGGAAAAGAGCGATAGTAAATCCAATTCGTAAAAACTCAGCCATGCCATGCACAGACTTATCCAACCTCCGCCCCATCTCTCTTCTGCCGTATTTGAGTAAACTGACCAAGAAACATGTGAACACCCACTTGTCTAAATTCATCGAGGCATCGGGAGATCTTGACCACACCCAATCTGGGTTTAGACCCAACTACAGCACCGAATCAGCGCTCCTCTCTGTGTCAGATAACATCAGGATGGCACAGACAGAGGGAGCTCTATGATTCTGGTGCTGTTGGACCTGTCCGCAGCCTTCGATACGGTGTCACATGATATTCTACGGGTTCGTCTGCAGAAGCTGGGGATAGGAGGTTTGGTGCTGTCCTGGCTTGAGAGCTTTCTCTCTGGCCGCTCACAAAGCATCAGTTTAGGCTCCTATCACTCGACATCGAGGGAGCTCAACAAGGGGGTTCCTCAGGGCTCATGTCTAAGCCCAACATTATTTAATGTGTACGTGGCCCCCCTTGCCGACATTGTGAGAACATATGGATTTACGCCAGTGTCGTATGCTGACGACACTCAGCTCTTGTTTCCATTCCACACCCTCACCCCAGCAATTAAACACTCCTTTGCTGAGGGTATGAGAGCGGTATCCAGCTGGATGGCCTCCAATTGCCTACAATGCAATGTGGGCAAGACCGAGGTCATGCTCTTTGGGGAGGCCCCCCTCCTGTGCAACCGGACTGGTGGCCTTTGTATTTGGGACCCATTCCCATCCCCAAACAGACAGTAAAGAACTTGTGCGTACGAATGGACCAGGGACTGCTACTGAAGCAGCATGCGAACCAGATGATTGGCTCTTGCTTTCGGACAATCGGACTTCTGAAGCGTGTGTTTCCATTTCTGCCAGACGTCCCTAGAAAAACCCTTGTCCAGGCCCTTGTAGTCAGTAGGTTAGATTATTGTAACGGCCTACTGATATCTGCTAATGAAAACGTGCTTAGCAGATTACAAGTAGCTCAGAATACCACAGCAAGACTGGTCCTATATGTCCCGCCTAGAACACCCTCCTGTCCGCTCCAGGAAAAACTTCACTGGCTGCCTATCCGTCAGAGGACGAGGTTCAAGATTTGTTGTACTATACACAAATGCCTTTATGGCTCAGGGCCACAATATCTGACAGAAAAATGTAAGTTTTACAAACCTGCGCGCTCTCTGCGCTCTAGCAACCAATCTTTGTTAAAATTCCATCTATCAAAAGAGCAAGGCAAGGTGGCCGAGCACTTTCGTACATAGGCCCCACCCTATGGAACAAACTTCCCCTCAATTAGAGACAAAACCCGAATCATTCAATCTTCAGGAAGACATTAAAAACACATCTGTTTCTGACAGCATAAACCTTTCTCACACCTCTTAAAGCTCTGTTCTAGACACTTATGGCGAACCAAGCGCGGAGATACCCCTTCGGGGGGCGAGTCTTGCGCTATATAAGAATATAAATACAGCACAGCAGCAACATGAGAGTGCATCCTAATATATGTGAAAAATCATTCACAAGATGGTTATAACTGCAGCAGCAACCCATATAGATGTGCAAATGGCAAATGACTCAAGTCTTTCAGTTTTCGAAAGTTGTATTTCCATAATAGAAAGGCTCAAAGGACTGCTGAAAGCATCGGGTAGCAGAATTTGATCTTGCTTGTATCACAGTAATAGGTGAGGTATGTGTTTTCTGTATTGTATTGTATTGGACATTTTTGAAAAGCACAGCCAGAACACCAGTGTTCTTAAATTCTTACCCAAAAATTGAAAGAAATGCAAAATAAAACTCAAATTTATGTTTAAATATAAACCTCATGTGTTTCTTTTTTTCTTTCTTTCCTTAATAAAGGATTTTGGGAATTTTAACTCATTTATTTATTTCCTTTAATTTTGGTTTAGGTATTGTTCTTTCTCACAAGACACCTAATTTTACTTTCACGTGCCACATTTTTAGGTTGAGCCTACTGTGCAGCTGTCTAGTAGCAAAAGACATATTGTAGACTTACTAAGAACTTAATTTGTCTGCTTCATATTTGATGTCTTGCCTTGTTCATCTTGTGTCTGTCATTCTCCTAAGGCATTCCCAATTTACTTGGGTCCTTCTATTACTCACATTTGGGGAACTACTTTTGTCTTTTGACTTAAGCACTCAAGTCAAGTATTCAAGTATTCAAGTATTTCTTTATTCGGTTTCTGGCAGATAAAAAAAACATAAAAGCAGTTACATTAAAAACAGGAGTTACTTTTTATACACAATTTTTTAAAAAGTCGAATACTGACAATAAGTTTTAGTTATAAAAAATACTATTAAAAACAATAATAAAAAGTAATCACTTCATTATATTTAACATATGTTTACACCCATTCTTTCTGATCTGTGAAATATTTTAACAAAGTTTATCATTCACGCTTTATTCAGTCGATTTGTTTAAGCACTCAATGACAGCACAGTATTTTGGAAGCTGTCTCTCTAGTGTGCTTTTACCCCTCCTTTCACCTTCCATGTTGCTCTCCATGTCTCATGTGCTTCTCTCCCAGTCCTCTCCGTGGCGCACTGCTCTTTTGTGTTTCTACCCTGTGTTGCTTTCCCACCATGTGCCTCTCACCCATGTTGCTCTCTCTCTCGTCAATTTGCCTTTCTTCCTCAGCAATCACTTTGCACTCATCCTTGTTTGACGTGCACCATCTGTGTTGCTTCCCCCACCCACGTTATCTCTGTTTCTTCACTGCACCCTGATCCCCCATGTAGCTTGCGCCCCCAAAGTTTCCTGTCCTGCTTCTGCTCCCTGTTCTGTTTCTCCCAACCGATTAAAAAAAAACTTTGTAAATTATAATTTTGTATTTTTATCCAACTCAGATCAGTAAATAAATAAAAAATGAAAGATCCCGCCTCATTTTGAAGGCAGGTGCGTGCATGGTGCAGTCTCCTCTAAACTTACACAGGTGGCTGTGTCATACGCTTTATAAAAAAGAATTTTTAGCATACTGCACAGCCTCACTAAAAACACTTACAAAGTCAATAGGTCCTAAAGGCGAGACCTATTTGCTTTGCGAATGCTTTTTACCTTTATTAGAGCTTGTTAGACCTGGCATCATTGGCGTGAGTCTCCATTCCATTTTGTCGGATTGCCTCCTCTGTTTCTGAGATGTTCTTGCTGGTCATGTGCTTTTGGCACTGTGCCACTGCTATTCAGTGCCACAGTGCAAGTGCTGCCTATGTTAAATTGATATACTAATTAGTGATTTCATGATTGGGTTATTTGATTTACTTGTCAGACCCTAGTACAGTGCACCATTTGTGCCCAGGGCTTATAAATCAAATGCTGCTTGTGGGCTTGCAGCACTGTTGTGCCACCCACAGAAGCAGCTTGTAAAGTGTGTCTCAGGCCTGCCATTGCCAGGCCTGGGTGCAATCTAGCACTGCCATGTCGACTTGGCAAGTGCACCCACTTGCCAGTCCCCAAACCTTCCCTTTTCTTCATATCAGACACCCCTAAGGTAGGCCCAAGGGCAGGGTGCATTATAAGTATAAGGTAGGGCATGCCCTGGTGTGTGTGGCATGTCCTAATAGTGAATTACAGCCATTTTAGTTTTTCACTATTGCAAGGTTACCTGTGCCCTACATCTTATAATCTTATCTGACTCAGGAACATGGTAGACATTCGGATTTAGTATGGCAGTACTCAGAATGATAAAATATATCTTTTAGTGAAGTTGGTTTTAACATCCTGTGTTTGAAAATACCACTTTTAGAAAGTAGGTATTTTCTTGTTCAACTATCCAAGCCTGCCTCTGCTAGGTTATGTATTCCTTGTCTGGGCTTTGAGTGCAAGGTCTGGGGGATTCCAAGAGACAGAATGAGTCAGCCCAGTGGTGAATAGGGAGGTCTGCATCTAGATGGGAGGCAGGAGTTGCACCTGGGACCTGAATAGGGCTGGGCCTTCCCTCCACAATGCGGGCTCCACCCCCTGGGGTGCAGCTGATGTCACAGCCCTGCACTGTGAGAGAAGGGAAGGAATCATGTAAACAAAGTGCGCAGGGGCTGTGCTTTCCCTCCACAATGCTGGCTCCACCACCTGTGGGGCGTCTGATGTTTCTGCCCTGCACTGTGAAAGGAAAGAAGGAGTCATGTCAACACAGTGCTCCAGAACTGGTTTGGACTGGGCAAAGGCATCTCTGCCTTCAGAGAACAAAGAGAAAAGCAGTATAAATATTGGGACCCAGACACAAGAACTTTAGATCACTTCTGGGAACAAGACAAACCTTTTGCCAAGGAAAAGAACCAAGGAAGCTGCAGGAGTTTGGACTGCCCCTCTGCCAGTGTGCTGTTTGCTGGGTTGGCCTGCAGTGGTTTCTGTATTGCCAAGGAAAAGAAGAAGGAACTTTTTAAGAACTTTCATCATCTTGCAGAATATTCTTCCAAGGGCTTGAACTTGTGCTTGCCTCCTGCTGAAGTCTCAGGGACAAAAGACTTCACCACCTGCTCCCCTCTGAATTTCCTTGCTAGGAATTCTATCTGCAAAAGCCTGCATGTTGCTGGGAGCTGGAAGCGCGACGCAACAAGAAGAAGCGTTTTGCCTCCGCAGCTGTAGTCGTCGGATCGCCGGAGAAGCGTGCCACCGCCACATCTCCCAGGAAGCGTGCCTTTGTCGAAAGCTGTCTGCTGTCGCATCACCGGAGAAGCGTGATGCCATCGAGAGGGACACCATCGCATCGCCGGAGAAGTGTGTCGCAAGGCCTGTCGCGGCTCCAAAGTACAGTGTTGTTGCAAGGCTGCCAGGACGTGAACGCATCGTTGTCGCATCTTCGCATCAAGGACGCCATATTCTCGCATCGCACCAGGATTATCGCATCGAGGTGCCATCTTGCGCATCGCAACCGAGCCGCAGGCGAGAACCTACGCATCACCCCCGCACCAGTAATGATCACGACGCATCCCATACTATGAGCAAACATTGAGGCGCGACACATCATCTCCCCTGGAGCACAGAACTGACGCATCTCCCTCTGCTAGCCTTTTGTTTATTTTGCGTTACGCATCCAGGTACTTTTGCGAGAACTGTGTCGCATTTACCACCAACTTGAACTAAGCAACTTCTACCATCTTTAAGTCAATCTTAAGTACAGTATTGTGGATTTTTGTCGTTTGTGGTCTTGTGTTAAGTCTATATAAAGAATACTTATTTTTATAAAACCTGTGTGGTGTCCATATGTAGTGTTTTCACTGTATTACTGTGTATAGTCACAAATGCTTAACACACTGCCTCTCCTCGTGCCAAGCTACCAAGGGGGTGAGCAGGGGTTATCTAGGAGTGTAATCCCCTTATCCTGACTTAGAAGCAAGAATCCCTATTTGGACAAAGGTGTATACCATTGCCAACTAGAGACCCCCAGATCTAACAGAGCTCAGTCTTGACTCACTTCAAAACTGATACCTTTCTGCTTCAACCTATGAATTTCTCTGCCTAGAGGTTATCATTCAAAAAGTGTACAATAGGCAGTGAAATAAATCCACAGGATATAGTAATTTAGAATTTTACAGGTTAATATTATATGACAGATTGGTCTGTTTTCACTGAAAAGTAATGCTTCGACATAAAATAACACACACCTTTCCAATTATGTGTTTATGTTTTTCTACTGCTGGGCAAAAAACTCATGCACCTTCAGTTTGTGTGACATTTTGTCACAAGTTCCATTTCCAGGAACAGGTATATTTTTCAGGATGATTCATGCAGAATAAGATTGTTGCTTAAGAAAATGTGAACTACTGGCATAACTGATCAAGCATATGAAAACATTAGCAGTGTCAAGAAATGAAGAACCATGACCACATCACAAATTCACTGGCTGATTTTAACCTCTTTAGTGCAGTTTTTGGCTGAAAGACCTTCTTCAGGAGCCTAAACCACATCCTTATCTGCCACAGATGCCTAGTCTCTTCCCTCCAAACCTTCATAGAACAGCCAATTGAATGAGTTGCTTCAGAAGTCTACCTGGCCTAATTTGTTCTACTTGGCATAAGCCACCCACAGCTTTGTGCAGTGTGACAGGGTTAACAGCACATTCCAGTTCTGCACCCAGCCATAATTCTTCAAAGACAACACCCAAACTTGACAACTGGACAAATATGTTTGATCCTCTGGCTGGTCAGAAAAGTCATTACAGTGGGGTGTATTCAAAACCAAAAATCTAATTAGGAAACTGTACTAGAGAATTATGAAAAACTTGAAGTGCTACAAGGAGGGCATACATGATGAAACAAATATCATATTTACACCCTTGTTTACCACAAAATAGGCATAACTATGCTGAAACTGTACTTCATGGTAAATTTCATCCATAATGCATAATGCACTGAAATATGCACCCTTTTCAGTGAAACAGCCCAGACTTCCACTATATATGCCGGCTCACATTATAAGGCCTGTAAAGATCAGCACCAGTACATGAAGGATCCTCTCTGGAACAGGCTGCTTGTTTAGAGGCATCGGTTGAGTGGGATAATAGTCCTACTCACATTTGCGTGCTTACGAGTTCACACGCAACCAACCCAGAGCTTCCTAGCCTAGTTTCCGCAGCAGGAGCCGTCGTCTCAACAGCAAGCACATGTGGCCAGCACTCACAACACATTTTAACACTCTTTACAATGAGTAAGACTCAGTGCGAATCATAGCAGAGGTCAAACAACTGGGGAGTTGAATACCAAAAATCAGGGGGCTAAATGGGTCTGAACCCTTCTTCCTACAGTAAAGTCTTCAATGTTCAGTGTATCACTTGGCCAATGGCATGTAAAAACACATGCCTACCAAGAAAATTGTACACTGCATCTGATCAATCTGTATCACAACTATTGTTTCTTCTCTGTTATATTTTTATATACGGAATGTGCATTTAGGTATTATAGTGTCACCAACTAAGAAATTAATGTCCCAGGTATTGTCTTCAGTATATCTTTCGCACTGCCAATTAGGCGACAATGGTTTGGCATAATCTGTTTTCTCTCACATTATGGATAATTAAGATATTTACATCACTATTCACAGAGTGCTGTGAGATAGATAGATAGATAGATAGATAGATAGATAGATAGATAGATAGATAGATAGATAGATAGATAGATAGATAGATAGATAGATAGATAGATAGATAGATAGATAGATAGATAGATAGATAGATAGATAGATAGATAGATAGATGGATGGACGGACGGACGGACGGACGGACGGACGGACGGACAGACAGATGTAGGTATACGTTCTTCTATTATCTATTATCTGACATTTTATGCTCTCTTGGATTTACTATGGTATTTTACTCTGAGGATACCCAGATTATCGTCTCCCTGTTTCTCAATGATATCCTGACATGGCAAAAACTAAACAGTTGCTTAACTTAGAGTAAGTCACTAAATGGATGGCAGTGGGCTGCCTTAAATTAATTGGGGAGAAAACAGAGGTCTTGGTAGTTGGAAATAACCCTTCTTTATGAGACTAACTTAGGTGGCCTCCATCCTTAGGATATCGTCCATCCCCTAAACCAGAAGTGAAAAGTCTGGGCGTCACTCTGGACAGCCATCTTACTATGGCACTACAAGTGAAAAAAGGTGCAGCAACGTGCTTTGGCATTCTCACAGCATTGAAGAAAATGAACAAAGGGCACTCCATGGAGGTCTGTAGAACAGTGACTCATACTATTGTGCCTGGATTATGGCAAGTCTCTGTTTTTTGGCAGTCCACTGATAAAGCTTAGATGTTATTGTTCATCTGATCTCTATGAATTCACCCTGGAAGAATGATTGTTACACTAATTTATGGATATGGCAAATGTGTGTCGAGTAATCATGCATTAAGAACGTGCACAAAATGAAGTTTGATTTTTGATTTAGATACAGCATCGTAAAAATATGCAGAATGTTAGCGGTAGATTTGTGATGACACCTAACCACAGATGAACTCATGAGAAGTTTAATAAACCTATTGGTATATGTTTACTTTATGCATAAATGAAAAATAACAGATAAACAAATAACCTTGAAATTCATAATGTATGAGTAAAGACATTTTTGGTATTAAGAAAAGGGACATTAACAGAATGTGTAATGTGAGCACTGATATTGAGGAGAAACAATTACAATTATATTTTGTGCTTCATAAATGTTTACTTTAGCTATGCTTCCAAATACTAAAGGTTGTATTCAACTTTTAATTTTAGGAGAGATTTGCTAAGCTAATTTGCGAAATAATAATGAGGCGTTATGTATTTTTTTATAATGGGTACTTAATACTTACATGATGTAACTGCAAGTCATTAACCTACCTAATTGAAGAACTAATGCGCTGTATGCAATGATGTAAAATTCATATTTTAGCGCAAACTTAGTGCGCACAGGCGGCGTTTTTTTCCTACCTAGCATAAACTAATGAACTGAATAGTCTGAAGCCTATGAGACATTTCCATAAATTTACTATGTGTGCTCTAGCACTCAATAATTCCTTTCTTGCTTGTGGCTTACTTGACTGGACTTGCAACAAATGTGTTACTTCCTAGTGTGCATGCTTGGGAAAGGACTGACAAAGGATGAGAGCATGGACTCACCTACTTCCTAGATGTCATAACCAATCGTATGAATCAAAATCACTGGTCTTATGGAAAACATAAAGTAATAGTTTACTTAATTTTCCGGATTTGTGAACTTTACCTACTACATCATCTCATCATATTGAAACTGACCAATGGCTGCTTCATTGCTGACGGGGAGAGCTTGTTACTGCGAGGAAGGAAAATCCATCACTTCTCGCGGCCCCCGCTGCGCGGGAGCCGCTCGTGCAGGGAGGTTGTGGACTGTTAAGCCTCTTGAACCCTACGCCTAGTGCGGGACTGCGAGGACCAGCATGCTGAGCGGCTGGTGATCGGCCGCAGCTCGTCCTCTTCCCGCCCTACCTTCTGCCTGGTTAAAGCTTCGGTGAAACGCTGCAGTTGGGTGCTTCTTCATTGCTGAAGGGGAGAGCTTGTTACTGCGAGGAATCCTGCCAGAAAATCCATCACTTCTCGTGGCCCCCGCTGTGCGGGGGCCGCTCGTGCAGGGAGGTTGTGGACTGTTTAGCCTCTTTAACCCTACGCCTATTGTGGGACTGCGAGGACCAGCATGCTGAGCGGCTGGTGATCGGCCGCAGCTGGTCCTCTTCCCGCCCTACCTTCTGCCTGGTTAAAGCTTCGGTGAAACGCTGCAGTTGGGTGCTGCTTCATTGCTGAAGGGGAGAGCTTGTTACTGCGAGGAATCCTGCCGGAAAATCCATCACTTCTCGCGGCCCCCGCTGCGCGGGAGCCGCTCGTGCAGGGAGGTTGTGGACTGTTAAGCCTCTTGAACCCTATGCCTATTGCGGGACTGCGAGGACCAGCATGCTGAGTGGCTGGTGATCGGCCGCAGCTGGTCCTCTTCCCGCCCTACCTTCTGCCTGGTTAAAGCTTCGGAGAAACGCTGCAGTTGGGTGCTGCTTCATTGCTGAAGGGGAGAGCTTGTTACTGTGAGGAATGCTGCCGGAAAATCCATCACTTCTCGCGGCCCCCGCTGCCGGCTCGTGCAGGGAGGTTGTGGACTGTTAAGCCTCTTGAACCCTACGCCTATTGCAAGGACTGCGAGGACAAGCATGCTGAGCGGCTGGTGATCGGCCGCAGCTGGTCCTCTTCCCGCCCTACCTTCTGCCTGGTTAATGCTTCGGTGAAACGCTGCAGTTGGGTGCTGCTTCATTGCTGAAGGGGAGAGCTTGTTACTGCGCGGAATCCTGCCGGAAAATCCATCACTTCTCGCGGCCACCGCTGCGCGGGAGCCGCTCCTGCAGGGAGGTTGTGGACTGTTAAGCCTCTTGAACCCTACGCCTATTGCGGGACTGCGAGGACCAGCATGCTGAGCGGCTGGTGATCGGCCACAGCTGGTCCTCTTCCCGCCCTACCTTCTGTTATTTAGTCTCCACCCCTTCTGCGAAGCCCGGGCCAAGGTCGGGCCCGTTTCATCCCGTTCCAGACCGATCAAGACCGGACCGGGCCACCCCTCTTGCGTGCCAAATCGGGTGGGACTATAAACTGTATGTACTGCAAATCTTCCTATTGATTACGTGAGCTTGTGTTCCATTGTTGAGTTAGTGTTGATAGGATGGCCACTCGTGAAAGCAGGAGTAAGGCAGCAAAGGGGGGGGGAGGGCAGCTAACAGGTACTTTTGATAACTTCATCACTAGAGCTAATTCTGTAATAGACCAAGGCATAATGTTGATGGAAAAAAGAGTATCACTGGACTTAGCAGCAGCTAGAAGAATGTCACAGGACCCTGCAATGACCAAAAGATCGTCCATGGGCCAGATAGCATCTGCCAGAACCCCGGAACATATTGATCGCTCGGTCCCTACTGTATTAGTTGTAGATGTGCACCACACTCCTAACTCAAATCCTGAATCATCTACTATTGCTCAAGTATCAATGCATCAACCCAATGACCCTATAATCCTTCCAGGGTCAGTTGTTGGGGATGAAGATTTAATTGAAACCTTGGAGAGGGAGGGACAGGAAGATGAAGTCAGCAAAATACAACTATGTGGGAGACGGTAGGGTGCTATATCAAAACGGAAACGCCTGACCGCGCTTGCACCTGCTCATAATAACAGTAAAAAAGCAAAAGTTACAAAAGCGCAGAAGAATAGGGACATAGTAAATAAAAAGGGGGAGGCAACAGGAGCAGTACGACAGGCTGCACCAAGTGGGAGTTACGAGACTGATGTTCAAACCATTGTCAATCTAGATATAACAGAAGACACTCAGGACCCCCTACTTAGAAACGAGCGGAGAGATAGTAGAGCTGGGTTGATAGATGATGGGTCCTCAATCCTGCTAAGGAATATGAGGGAAATTCTAAAAAAACTCTTAAACCCATTGGAAACGAGACTGACACGGATAGAAAACCAGCTATTGGAGGTAGAGAAAAGTATTATAACATTGGCAAGCCTCAGAATAGTAGGCTTACCTTAGAAACTCTCTGAGGGTACTGCACCAATAGTACCAATAGTACCAGTACCTGATAAGACTATACCTGAACCCGCTATCCAGGGTATTAGTCAAAACAGAAATAATGCTATTGTGGAAAAATTAGCAAACTCTGATGCAATAGCCAAAGAAAACCCAGTACAGAACAATAAAGTCTATAAAACCAACCAGCAGGATCAGAAATGGCATCAGTTTGAGAAAAAAACCTAGGGGAGGCTACATCAATCTCCCACCAAACGTTAGCCCCTACGTAATTATTCTGACAGGGGTCCCTGAGCTAGGTATCCAACATGAAGAATCCTTTTGGTCCCTCAAAAATAAATTATCCTATTGGTTAAACGAAAATAGGCCCCTTCCTACACATATAAAGAGTAAAAGTTGAATGGTACGAAGGGTTCCCTGGATAGGGCCCACAAGAAAAACAGTAAGTGGTGATTGTGTGGTAATTAATTTTGAAGACCCACGAACTGTGCAACATATATGCTTATGGGATTCCCAAGGAGGAAACTCCGCAATTGAAACTAGACCTCTTTCGTTTTTTTATCCTCCCAGGATGTGTCCTGAAGGTTGCGGAAGTTGGACTAGGGTCAATTATCATGCTCGGGGTAGGACATGTGAGAGGGGCATGATTAATCCAAATCAATGGGCAGGGGCATCAACCTATAATAGATTCAGCTGTCTAGATGCAGTTGATTGACTGAAGTTAGGCACGGGCTGTGCATCTAGTATCGAAGGCAAATTATACACGCAGAGCCTTAAGCCCAATCATGACCATGGGAAAGGATATATAGAAGTTACCAGTGCCCTCAGTAGTGAAGGAGAAGCCATGGTAGTTAGTGACCAGGGGATCGGACCACAGGACCCACCAATACACACATCAGGGCACTTAAACTGTGTATTTATACAGGAAGAGCGAATGGAATCGCCGGAGGGACAGAATCACTCGGGAGAGCTTCCTATGAGAAATACAATCCCAGACACTAGGACATCAAATTTGGGACTGTTACCCACGAGAAGCAGTAATGATGAGACCCTGAAACTAATATCATGGAACATAGCTGGTGTAACAAAGAATTTGAGGGATCCTGACTGGGCTAATTACATCGATTCTGCTGATTTTTGCCTTCTACAAGAATCATGGGCACTTGACACGCCACATAGGGTAGGTTACAAGACTTTTGGAATTGGTGCCATCCCTTCTGCAAGGGGAAGACCATCAGGCGGTTTAATCACTTGGGTTAAAGTAACGCTGAGGATTAAGTTAGAAATTATAGACACTAGCTCATTGGACATATTGGCATTAAAAATCACAACCTGTGAGGGTAAATACATTTATCTAATTAATGTCTATAATAGACCCGCTCCAGCACATAAGGAATCATTAACCTTGACAAAGCTGGATTACTTTTTAAGTAGATTAGTTGATGACGAGGCAGCCATTATAGCTGGTCATCTAAATTGTAACTACGAACCAATCCCAGGGCTTAGTGATGTTTTTGATGAAGAAGACCAGGCAAATAACATTCCCCTGCTGGATAATAATGATCCCGTACATTGTACAGCACTGGCAGTTCAATTAGTGAAGCTGTCCGCGGAACATGGTCTCAGGGCCTGTAACGGTCGTCTTCAGTCAGATATGATCAAAAAACCAACCTTTCATAGGAACAAATGGAGAAGTAACTTAGATTTTGTAATTGTTTCATTGGCCATTTGGCACCATATGATTGATCTAGAGGTGAAGGACAGAATAGCGAGCGACCATTGTCCTTTGGAAATTCAGCTAGAAGCATGTTTAGTAATGGGGGATGGGAGTGTAAAGATAACTGATTCATATACTGGCCAGTGTGATGAAATTCTTGTTAGTAGCAACAGACATGCTGTAAAGTGGTCCCACATACTGGAACATGGTGATATTCTTGCTGAAATGTATCTACAACTTGCAAGTTCATTGTCGACTTTTATAAGTTCACCATCTGAGGAAGCTAACCCTGGCCGCTTTATTACTCTTCACAATGAGCTCTTTAATACCTTAAAACTCCTCGTCACAAAATTACCAAAAAAGTGCCACCAGAAATCACAAAATCTGTCTCATTGTAAAACTTGGTATGATAAAACATGTAGACAGCACAAAGCAAGTCTCCTACTAGCGATTAAAAGTATTTCCTTGGACCAGGTTAGGTTGGCAAGGAAAGCATACAAGGAGGTGCAGGTTGCTTCAAGGAAAGCTTGGGAGGAGAAAAAATGGGCGGGCATGCTGGTAGCTGTAAAGGCCAAAGACAATATAGGCTACTGGAGGCTAGTTGCAAATAGGAACCATGAGGGGAGAATTGTTAAAGATATTTACCTTGATGAAGTGACATGGGTTAATAACTTTACTACTCTCTATAAGAAATATGATGATACTTCCAATGTAACCAGCAAGGAGGTTTTACAGTTTATATCTTCTGGCGCTAGCATGGATTTTACTTTAGAGGAAACTGAGGCAGCTATTAATTCTGTGAAAAATGGTAAAGCACCTGGCTTAGACAAAATCCCGGGGGACCTCTACAAGCATGATTTAAAGGTCTGGGTACCTTACATTAACCATCTGTGTAATACGCTGTCTTGTAGCGTAGATTTCTCTGAAAGCTGGAGGGGAGCTGAGATTGTTTTAATTTTTAAAAAGGGTGATCGGTCGGAACCTACTAACTACCGACCAATTAGCCTAATGGATATTCTTCAGAAAATCTATTCTAGGCATATTTTAACTCGTGTTAACTTGTGATTGGAAGATCACTCTGTCCTCACAAAGTTCCAAGCTGGGTTTAGGAACAAAGTGAGCACCATTGACCAAGTTTTTAGACTTTGCTACCTTTATTGGAAATATGTTCAGATCAAAAAGGGACATTTATATGTCGCCTTTGTCGACCTCAGCGCAGCCTTCGATCTAGTACCACGAGATCTCTTATGGAGGTCACTTCATAAGGCAGGGCTTCTCAACTGTCTGTTGGTTCAGATTATTGGATTACATGCCAAGAATTTTGCCAAAGTAAGATGGGCCCAAATGGGGAATTGACCCAGAATATACCCATTGAGCGTGGGTTCGCCAAGGCTGTGTTTTGGCCCCCACTTTATTTTCCATCTTTGTAAATGATATTCCCACTCACTTGGAGGGTTGTAAAAACGACTCTCCAAAATTAAATGGGGAAAGGGTACCCGCGTTATTATTCGTGGATGATACCATTTTAATTTCCCAAACTAAGAAAGGCTTACATGCATTACTACATTCATTTAGCGAATATTGTAACAAGAAACGTTTGGAAATTAATGCCAAAAAAACTAAATGCATGGCCTTAAACCCCATCAAACCAGATAAAGGTCACCTATCATTAAATGGCCAAAGACTAGAATCTGTCCAAAACTTTTCCTTTTTGGGGGTCACAATAGACTCTAATTTCATGTGGAGACCCCAAATTGAGAAAAGAAAGTTAATATTCACCCAGAACACCACACCCATTCTGAGGAAGCAGGGTGCAATTATTAGTAAAGCTGTGTCTCCAGCACTCAAACTGTTTAAATTCAAAGTTCAATCTGCTGCACTCTATGGTGCTGAGATCTGGGGGCCAATGTCAAAGGATGTGTTTATGACTTCTGAAAACAAATTTATGAGAAGTCTCGTAAGGGTTCCAAAAGGCACCCCCCTAGTACCATCACAGTTGGATCTAAATGTCAGAAGAACTGACCACTATACCATTATCCGACTGTTAATGTTGCGGGTAAGACTTTGGCAAACACCAGAACTGTTTGACTACAAAAATGGGATAAAAGCGGTAATGGTTATGGATGGATCGAACTCTAATGTGTGGCTAAAACATATTAGGTTGTGGATAGCAAAAATAGGCTGATCACAATTTTGGGAGAATCCGGAAAGGTTGCCCCATAACTCAAAAAAAATGGTGAAAATGGCCTTTTAGGACTTTATTAATAATTAATTGACCAATGGAAACAGTGGTGGGACATTAGTAAATAACTTTCTAAGGTTCAAGGATGAACCATTTTTGAGAACTTTTTAGATGAAGTTGAGCCCCCGCTAGCTAAAACCCTTTTTTTTTAAAATTTAGATATGGGAACCTTGTGTCCAACACAACCTTGGCTCGTTGGTCTAGAAGGGGTAATGTCGATGAGGACCATACGACTAGTGAAACATGTACCATGTGTGAGGGCAATCACAAGGAGGATGACCAGCACATCCTATTCTTCTGTCCAGCCTATGTGTTGGCCACAAGGAAGTGGATTAAACCTTTATGTAACCTGTTGGGAATAAGGTCATGCACGACGGCACTGAGAATGATCAAATCTGATACAACGCAAGTAATTGTATTTAGTGTGAGTCGTTTTTTGCACTCAATCTACATTGTGCATAAGAAAAAAGGATTAAAGCTATAAGGTCCAAATTATCAACCACTTGTTCACTTGGTTTTATCTGTTTTGTGGTGTAAATGTATGTATTTATATTGTATATTTCTCGTCTCCGCGCCCCATTGCTTTTAAAGCTAGAGATGTACCATTTTTCACATTTGTATTTGTATTCTTTTTAAATCCATATTGTTTTTAAATGGCATACCAATCAATTGTTCTAATTAGAGGATTTAATGTGTATATTTTGATGAAATGTATATGATATGTAAATCTTTTATGGCAAAGCTTTGCCGAAATAAAGATCAATTGAATTGAATTGACCAATGGGACAAAATGTTCAGATCAAACTGGTGTAAACCAGAAATCAATAGAGTATAATTACCTAAAGCTTAGAAAAGAGCAGTTCCTATCTTGTCCACCATTTCTACCCACCTTGTAGGACAGAGACTTATTATTTGGAGTTCCAGAAACTAACGCGAACTGAGACATATTACTGCATTTGCTGCTGGCGGGTATGCACGCGTAAGTGAAAACCTTTCTGGCTAGAAGGTTTCTGACAACAGCTGTGGAATTGCTGTTGCAGTGCGGATTGTGGCAGAAAAACCTGTTCATGAACTGGAACTGGTCATTTGGTGCTGTCTGAGCTAACATCTATAGGGTTTGTATGTGGATGGTATGCTTGAAAGGACTAATTTCTCAGTATATAGTTTTCTCGGCTGAGGAAGAAATTTCCTTTCAAACTTGATTTCTCGAAGCTTTATTTGTCATGAGAATTTCTACAAACGGAATAAAATAAGGAACTGAGATACTATTCTGGTGATTCTGCTTTATTAATTTGTTGTTGTCATTTTATCTGTTTCCAAATGCAGTAACCTACACAGATTCTGCCAGAGAGAATACCTTTTGTAATGAATGAATGCCAACTATTATATTATTTAAGGTCCTCATATGATAATAGTTCATCCCCTAAATATTCTAGTCCCTTTCAACACAGAACAGGATCCATTGGAGGACCTAAAGTGAACAAAATGTAGTAGCTAAGGTTATTCTGGGCTAATGTGTTTTAATATAGAGATTAATTTGAGGCCCAACACGTTTATGCTACAACCCCACTTTCAGTGATTAACAAGCTACAGGTCATACAGAATGCAGCAACATGAGTGTTGTTAGCTGTCCCCAGGTTCCAGTCAGCTCGCACAGCACGTGCCATTCTGCATTGGCTGCCAACAAACAAAATAATTCAATTAAAGGCATCATGCATTGCAAATTGTGTCAAACATAAAGCAGACCCACAGATTCTTCATCACTTCATCAACCCTCACAAGGCTAAATGAGAACTCAGGTCAACTTAGTTAGGCCTTCTCACAGTTCCAAGAATTCAAAGGGCCAGGAGTGGTGGCTGTTATTTTTCTTACCTGGCCTTAAAACTGTGGAACTCTCTGCCCATTAGTCTGAGATTTATTGACAACCTGTTAAGTTTAAGAAAGCAACAGAAAACCTACTTGTGTGCTTAATTGGTCAGGTCTCAAGCTGAGATGTTAGCACTGAGAACCTCTATTCAGGTAGGCATGCACTCAATAAATGCTATAATAACAATAATGCTGTAATAATAGATAGTTATAAATAGGCTAGCTGTTCCATTAGGAACGCATTTTTTTGTGTTGCTAATCACTTTGGCACCATTTCAAAAATCTTCTCGAAGTTTTCCAAACATTGCTACTTTTTGACTAGTTTGTGCATGGACAGTTTCAGGGTGATCTGTCAAGCTGGGCCTGATAAAAAAGGGGTGTTCCAAAATGCTAAATCCCCATGCATTTTCTTCAAACCTGTCTACAGCAAAAACTGCTGAATGGAATTACCCCATATTTGGTAAGGAAGCTAGAGCTTGGTCCACAGATTTAGCTTTTTGTGATTTGGCAGAAATTTGTTCAGTATTTTTTGAGAAATTAAGGATCAAAAATAATAGTAGATCTGGACTGTTGGGTGCACAAGAGTCTTGAGAGACTCTTGCAGGAGCGCCAATTTAAAAATAGAGTGTTCTGATTGACTCAGCGGGCTTAATTTCCCTTAAGCCAAGTCGCTCCAGAGGGATTCAGACTCCTGCTGCAGCTAAAGTTCTGATTTGCAGCCAGCAACATGAGAAAAAGTTGCTTGCAGCCATTACAGGACTCTAGAACTTAGTTCCCTGTCCTAAAGAAGTTTGAAAGAAAAATATAAGATGGCAGGGTAAACCCTGCCTAGGGCCAAAAACGAAAAAAATTGGCAAACCTTGCTGAAATCTAGTGTGATTGTAAAAAAAACCCCCAAAAAACAAAAATGGCAGCCGCTTTCTTTAAATAATGAGACCGGCTCACATGCTATATCCTGGGGTGCCCAGCCCCGAGAGATAGCAGTTTCCCTACCGGGATCAGCGGGGGCAGGCAAACCTGTGTTTGCTTCCGTTTGGCGGAAGCATTTTTGAAACTCCTGCTTATCACGGCTCTCACATGTGCCCTCTTATAAGGGGGACTAGCTCTCATGTTGTGTTATCCCTATGGCGTTTTATGGTGCGCTATGATTACTTGCCTCAGTTTCCTCTAGACCATTGATTCCCCTACCCTTGATCCAGCTTAATAATATGCCCCAAACCTTCAGTGTCCTTTACCCTTGTCTCTGTGTTGTATTTATCCTGGCGGTATCTTAAGGCGCACCATGATGTTATACCCGAGTTTCCCTTATTCCTCTGTTTCAAGTACGCTTGAGCGTGCAAGCATTCCCAGAACATGACTACCAATCGCTTGTCTTTCTCCCTGTGTTACTAGGGTCTTGGAGTATTTTTCCTTGTGCATATTTAGATTACATAAGACATTTGTTTCCTGTTAACTAGTTGACACCTACTCTTCCTTCAGGAGTATAGGAGAACCTTCCAGATTGCCACATACTCAACATTCCACGTGATTCCATTGCATCCATTGAACCCTGAGCATGTTATATAAACTAACCCTGGACGGAGTATGCGTAGTGCTGCTCCACGTAGTTCCACGGAGTAAACAAAAAACTCTGTGGGACTACGCTCCGCTCCGCTCCATCCCAGGACCACAATCACAAAGCAGGATATTTTAAAAAAAAAACACCACTTACCTTGTCTTCTGCCTTCCCTCCTCCTCGCCGCGGAGTCTCCCTTCTTCCCACATTGTCCTCCTCATAGGAATTACGTCTTCCGAGAACTGCGCATGCTCAGTGGTCATGGAGGTGGAGTTTTGCCCAATTTTGCATTCCCAAAGTAGAGAAGTGTGGCTCAATGGTTAGAGCGGCAGACCCTGATGCAGAAGTCTGGCCGGGACCAGGGTTCAATTCCCGCCTCGGCGGGTCTCGGGCTCAATTTCCTCTGACCTGATAATTCTCGCCTCAGTGTCTATTCTGATCATGAGCCCCACTCTGGACCTCTGGGCAATAGCTTGCTTAATTTCTACAACGGCCCCAACAACACTGAGGATGCCTGACTTCACCTTGGGGGTGCCCAAAAGTGGGCTTCTCACAGGGAAAGGCCAGGAAGGGTTCCTCAGCGGTATTCGTACAAGCACCGAGATGCCTACGGGTAGTCGTGCGCTATATAAGTGTGTAATTATTATTAGAGTAGAGTTGGTAAAACTCTTCAAACTCCGCTGGCGGAGCGGAGTATGATGTCCGAAGTTAATATAAACCATGCCCAAACCCAAGCCCCTTGCTTGGCTTATTATCGCTATGGAACATGATTCCTGCCCACCCACTCAACTGACGGACCAATTGGACCTGGGCAGCGTTCCTCTCAGCTGCAGTTAAAGCTCCTCCGGTGATTCCCCTGGCTCCAGCTTGCTCGACCCATCGTTCGTCTGCACCTCCTGCTCAGCTACTCCAGTTCGTGTGCGACTTCCTGAGTCAAGACCTCAAGACCTTCTTCAAACTTAGTACAAGGTAAAGTACTAAGCCAAGTACTTGATAGCAGGTTAGTGTGGATTATCCTTTAATAGCAGTAAGCACGATGGAGTATTTGCGTCTTCAAGACTATAGACTTGTCTTCAAGTTTCCTTCCCTATGTCGATAAAGGCAATTTAGTAACTTCAGAGTTTGTGCAATTGGAGAACAGACATGTGAGAGAATATAGCAGACTTTTTTTAAGTGGTATAATCTGCCTGAAGAAGGCAGGTGAAGGTAATTTTGTGTCATGTTAATGTTTTTTTTAACGTACAGAACAGAGGAGCCATGTTAAAATGGCTAGAATCCTTCTCCCCTCAGGTAATTTCTTAGCAGGAAACGCATCTTAAATCTAACTCTCCCAACTTGACATTGCCCAAAAAATATGCCCTGGCATACTTTGCTTCGGTCCATGCTGCAGTGCATGGAGTAGGTATTCTTTTATCAACAGAGTGAGATTGGGTGGTGGGCAAGGTGATTCAGGATGAGGGAGATAGGTGGATTTAGATAGAAGGCGAAGTTAATGGGATAACCGTCATCCTGCTTAACTCCTACGGGCCAATCGGAGATGACTGTGTGGCCCTGAAACAGGTATATGACTTGCTGGTGAATCCGCATGGGTCTATAATTAAGGGAGGGGATTTTACCTTCATACAAGGGAAAAAAGAAAGAAAACCTAAAACAGACAGGATTTTTGGAATTATAAAAGAGGATTTTGCATTATCACCATCGCTGCTGCAGGAATTCCCTTCCTGTGCTGCAGATTGTGCATTCCCATTGTTCATGACGAGCTCAGCTCATCATCAGCACAGCTCAACCATGCCTCATGACGAGCTGAGCTCGTCATGAGCATCGAAGGGGTTAATAGATCCATAGAGGGTAGATCATCCAGGCAGCTATGAGTTTACTTGTTACTCAGCGAGATTTAAAACAGCATCCCATTTGGATTTTTTCTTGATAAGTAATCATCTCGCAAAGGGAAATCTATGAGTCTCTCTAACCCATTCTCAGATCACTTTTAGTCTCCTTGTTAATACACTTTCCCACCCCCTAGAGATATAATAATAGATGGCATTTTTGATAAAAAGTTACTCTCGGACCAAAAATGGATTGACGAAACTCGCGATTTCATAACATGTTTTTTTAAGGAAAATGTGAACATGGCAGCAGGTTGTATGGTGTGGGAAGCCTTCAAGGCCATGTTTACGGGGCGGGTGATGGCCTGTAGGGCCAAACTCCACAAAATAAGGAAATTGAAGATCGATGGACTCCTGGAGGTAGTGGAACAGGCTAGGAGAGCACTTTTGAGTGGGACTTTTGAGGAACTAGAAGTATAGGCCCTCCAGCAGGAATTACTAAGGGCAAAGAAAGAGTTGAAAGGTTTTTTTATACTAGAGGAAATTGCTGGGAGTAAAGCTTCTCAACAGAAGGTTTACGAGGAGAGCCAGCACATCAGCAAATTCCTAGCCTGGTCAACAAAAATGCACCAGAGCAAGCCGTCTATTCCACAAACTAGGGAGCCCAGTACTAGGTGCCTGGTGAATGAAAGCCCTCAGGCTCTTGTGGACTATTATAGGTCAGTCCAGTTACCTACGATTAGCGAGGAGGACTGTATGCTCTTGAGAGAGCCAATTACAACCGAAGAATTAAGTGAAATCATAAAACAAAAATGGCAAATGTAAAGGCAAGTGGTGATGATGAGATCCCTATTGAAGAGTACAAATTATTTCTAGAAGAACTTGCGCCAATTTTTGATACTGCCACACAAATAAATAATGGTTGGAGTGGGGGTCTCTGATAGATTTAAGGAGTCAGTTGTGATCTCTATATTGAAGAAGGATAAGAACCCAAAAGATCCAAGTTCTTACCGCCCAATAAGTCTACTAAATGTAGACTACAAGCTGTTTATGAAAATCTGGGCAAACAGGATTGCGAGATGTGCGCAATATTTAGAACATGCAGATCAAATAGGTTTTCTGCCTGGGAGATCTATGGCTGCAAATACTTTTTATCTGACCCAGGCCATCAATTACTTTTCTGCTAGTAAGGAGGGTGCAGTCATTTTAATGATGGATGCAGAAAAGGCATTCGATTTAGTGGACTGGCAGGCCCTCATCTTTATTTTGGAGGAATTTGGCTTACCACACCATCTGATCGAGATGCTAGAGAGAATTTATAGGGGAGCTATCGCAAAAAAATCATCATAAACTCTGAGGAGGTCGGAGATGTGGCAATAAGACGGGGTAAGAGGCATGGATGCCCCCTTTCCCCCTTTTATTTCACTGTTTATTGAGCCACTAGCAATAAAAATGTGTTCTAATGTATTAATCCAAGCTCCGCTGGTAGGAATGGCAAAAATCAAGTTATTTGCCAACGATTTGATCCTGAATCTTAAACCAGAGAAATCAAATATCCAGAGAGCGCTGGAACTACAGAACTAGGGGGTATAGGGTTAATCAGTCTAAAACCGAGCTTCTCCTATTTAATGCACCAGGAATAGAGGTGCCAGAACGGTTAAAGTTTCTGCCTCTAAAACCAATTAGATACCTGGACTTGTACGTGATGGTGGACTTTCTTCAACTCTTTCATCTGAATTATGGTAGAACACTTGATAAAATAAAAATTCTGCTAGGAAGATGGACACTTTTACCTTTATCGATAAAAGGCCGAGTCTCTATGATAAAGATGTCGATTCTTCCCCTGTTGATATTCTTATTTTTAAATCTTCCTTTAGAGATACCATTATCATATTTTGATGAAGTGGATAAGGTGATTCAGGAGTTTGCCTGGGCTAAGACAAAAACCACAGATTAACCTATCTATGCTACAATTAGATATAGAACAGGGGGGGTCTTGCCTTACCTCATCTAGCTACGTATTACCAAGCTGCATTACTTAGTTTAACAACTCAGCTATTGGCCCCTGTTTCAAATTTTGATAATTTTTTAATGGATCTTATTTTAACAGAGAGTGCAATTAAGTTACCAGCATTCCTGCGTATCGCAAAACTACCCAAAAAAACAAGATATAAGGTTGTGAATACACTCTTAAGCTGCATACAGCGGTTTAACAAAAATGATAATATCGCATCATGCCGTGCATATTCCTCTCTATATGACTGTGAGTTATGGGGGCTTAAGCTCTCGCAAAAGGGGATTCAGACCTACAATACGTTAGGGTTTCCTAACTAGGGCACTTTTACAACGGCGCTAATTTGTTGTCATGAGATGTTTTCATAAATGAATTCGAACCTCAGAGCCGCGATCTTTGGTTTAACTTCAGGGAGTTTACATGCTTTCTCTCGACCAACTATACAGGAATTAGCGAGAGAGCCAGAGTAATTTTAAAAGCAGCACTTGAGGTAAATTTAATTGGCATTGGTAGTTGGTACAGGCTACTACGCCAGGAGCCAAATAAAACTTGCTCAGGAAGCCAACTGCCAGGAACGTCTACGAGTTTGTGAGCTTGGCCATAGGGCCCTTGAGGGGTGCCAATTTTGAAAGAATGTCCTTTCTTTCTAGATGGGTGTCCTAATATACTTCCTCTAGAATCCATAAATGGTTTCCTACAGCATCGAATAACTGTTGTCGATGTAAGTTGCCAGAAGAAGGAGATTGGACACATACATTTTTTTACTTGCTAGAGATTACAATACTTTTGGGGGAAGTGTTTAGGTTTATTAGTAAATGTCTGTCATTAGATATTCTCCAATGTGCACCGTTGGCTTTTCTTGGTTTTTCCTCTGTAATTGGTCAGGTCTATATATATAGATAATGTTTGGCTTTCCTACCCATAGCGGTAGCCAGATCTTTAATATTACAGAATTGGAGAGCACAGAAAATCCCTACATTGGCTCAGTGGCTACTGAAGCTGGAAAGGACCTATAGATTTGAAGAGGCATATGCGTAGAGTATAGGGTCTCTGCAGAGATTTGGATTGACCTGGGAGGTATGTTTGGTGACCACACAAATAAACAATACTAGGTAATATAAAGTTTACATTATATACATTTTGCATCAACAGTTAGTAACCTCTGCATGTTTTTGGAATTGTCAAAAGGCGAGTTTTCCCCAGGCGAAGTATGGGATACAGAACAAAACTAATTATGAAGTTCCCCTTCTTAAATAATAATTAAAATTACATTGGTCATTGAGGTAGGGGGTAGACTTTACTACCGAGCGGCTATGTGGAATGCTGGTTTTGCACATTAGGTAAAATGATATATGGATTTGCACTTTCCATTTTTTTTTCACAACCTAAATATGTGAGTTGAAATTTTATAGATTTGATCTTTTTCTGTATAAACTGTTTATTATATTTATTGTGTACAAATGGATGATGAAATTTGATCTATTTATTGTCTGGTTTTAATATGAGATTGGAGATTTTGGAATTGTGTCAGTTGCATGTACCTTGGTCAAACTATGTCGGTTGTGTTTTTATGCTCAATAAATAAAAAATAAAAAAAGTTCCTTCCCATGACGTCCCTCCAGTTCACCATGATTTTTCTTGCTCTGGACCCTTCCTGCAACCTTGGCCTTTGAGTTGTGTTTATACAAGGACTAGAACTTTGCTCTGTGTTTCTCTGATGAATAGTAATGGCTAGAGAATTCTCCTCAGAGTGTTTGATTCATGTGTGATCCCTGTACCAAGACCTATGTTTTGAGTTTATCAATTGGAGTGTCCTACACCCACCTGTGTGCCTAGTTTTACCTTGGGAGTGTCATACTTCATTCTGTATTCCTAGTGTAAACTTGAGAGTTCCAGAAACTCCAACCCATGTTTTGAGTGTAAACTTGGGAGTGCCAGAATCTCCAATCCATGGTTCGACTGTAACCTTGGGAGTATCAGAAAATCCAATCCATGTTTCGAGTGTAAACTTGAGAGTGCCAGAATCTCCAACCCATGTTCGAGGGTAACCTTGGGAGTGCCAGTAACTCCAACCCATGTTTCAAGTTTTGTCCTGCGAGCGTCAGAGGCTCCAATCTGTATTTGGAGTTTGTCCTTGTGGGTCTTTGAGATTCCTATCTGTGAACCTGTTTATTCTACTTTCATGCCGTATTGTAGAAAAATCATGCAAGTGAATGTTACTATAGTTAATGCAATGACAATGTATAAGAAAACCTGCTTGTGTACTGATTGTAATAGTTTGTTCTTGTTGTTTCCAGTGTATTGTATCTTCACAAAACCATACATCCCTACCTTAACAAATATAGGAGTGACACATCCTGTTAATTAGTGTGCTTCGCAAGACTCTCTTCTAACTTTGTCCCTACCCTCTTTACCCCTTGGTGCAGTGCGTGATTTTGGAGTCTCATCCCTGGTTCTTGCGCTTTTCTGAGAGGGATAGAAGAATCTGCATTGACTCCATGATGGGGTCCCCAGGGTTTAAGAAGACTCCAGGTAAGGGGCTGCGTGCCCCCCATTTCAATAAACAAATGACACTGGGGATGGTGTCCCCAGGGCACAAGAAGTATTGGGGAGGGATATCACTTGCCCCTCTCCCCTTTAATCAGAATAAATGGCAGTGAAGACTGAAGCTCCCCAGAGCCTAAGAAGCCCCTGTGGGCCATGCTTTCCCCCATCCCTTTTCATAAAAAGCTGCCCTGGGGGATGGGCTCTCCAGGGCCTAACAAGGCTCGGGAAGGGAGCCATGCGGACCGACTCCCCTTTAACTTAAGTAGTGCCCCTGAGGCATGTGGTCCCCAGGCCATAATAATTGAGGAGGGAGGCACATGGACCTCTCCTCTTTAAAAAACATACGGTCACGTGGCCATCTCCCACCAGCAGAGGGTTTGCTTTATGTATGGTAATGGAATGTTACTCTATGTTAAAAACAAAACCTTGAAATTCATTGACAAAACGAAAGGTTAAAGTAACGTTATAGTTAGATGTGATAGAAAGATACAATTCTGTTTAAAAAAGAAAACCTTGGCAATTCAATGAAAAAAAACAAAGGTTAAAGGAGCATTATACTCAAATGAATATGTCAGTGACAACATTAACATTTTACCTAAAAGAAACCCACAGACTGACGTTGACCAGTTATAGTTAGCAGACCTCACCATAAATTGCGCCCCTGCCATGCACTTCTCATGACCTCACATATTATATCACTTATGACATGTTCTATGGAATAACTTTTGACCTCACTGATGACATCGCAAATTACATTGTTGCTGACATCACTGATGATGACACTATAACGTTCCTTTAACCTTTGTTTTCTTCAGTATATATATATATATATATATATATATATATATATATATATATATATATATATATATATATATATATATATGTATGTATGTATATATATATATATATATATATGTATGTATATATATATGTATATATATATATATATATATATATACATATATATTCAACACAAATGTGTCCCTCTTTCAAAGACATGCGGAGCACACAGGGGATTTGGTTCCGCTTCTTTATTGCATCCAGCATGACACGTTTCGTCTTACGACTTCCTCAGACGCTGTGTGCAATTTGAGGAAGCTGTTGTTATCACGAGCATTTGAAAGTCAGCCTTTGGCCCCTCCTTTCCCGGCATCAGTGAAGAGGGACTCTTTTCATAGTCCTCCCCCTTCGAGTTCTTGGGTGCCATCACTCAGTGTGTTTTTTTATATTGTTTTTATTGGTGCCATTCATGTTTTCATGGCCAGATGTGATTTTCGTAGTCCTCCATCAGTTCTGGATAATAAACACACTTTATAATCCGATGGTGCATTATTCCGGTGATAATTTGTTGAGCCTTTTGGTCCGCTTGTACCCCTTTGCGCCAGCCGTTGATCGCAATTCCGCTCCTGTGTAAGCCGTTGTAAGTAAACGGCATTACCTTGTGTTAGTCACAATCCAAGCTGGTTGGCAGACAGCGGGATTCTTTTACAGCGGCGGTTCAGGCAGGCATATATCTGCAGATGAAACACAAACGCCGCTTTCCTGCCGAGCTACTTAAGGCGGGTGCATCCTTTTATCGTGCAAGCGGCAGTGCACGTGTAATATTCAACACAAATGTGTCCCTCTTTCAAAGACACGCGGAGCACACGGGGGATTTGGTTCAGCTTCTTTATTGCATCCAGCATGACACGTTTCGTCTTACGACTCCCTCAGACGCTGTGTGCAATTTGAGGAAGCTGTTGTTATCACGAGCATTTGAAAGTCAGCCTTTGGCCCCTCCTTTCCCGGCATCAGCGAAGAGGGACTCTTTTCATAGTCCTCCCCCTTCGAGTTCTTGGGTGCCATCACTCAGTGTGTTTTTTTATATTGTTTTTATTGGTGCCATTCATGTTTTCATGGCCAGATGTGATTTTCGTAGTCCTCCATCAGTTCTGGATAATAAACACACTTTATAATCCGATGGTGCATTATTCCGGTGATAATTTGTTGAGCCTTTTGGTCCGCTTGTACCCCTTTGCGCCAGCCGTTGATCGCAATTCCGCTCCTGTGTAAGCCGTTGTAAGTAAAAGGCATTACCTTGTGTTAGTCACAATCCAAGCTGGTTTGCAGACAGCGGGATTCCTTTACAGCGGCGGTTCAGGCAGGCATATATCCGCAGATGAAACACAAACGCCGCTTTCCTGCCGAGCTAATTAAGGCGGGTGCATTCTTTTATCGTGCAAGCGGCAGTGCATGTGTAATATTCAACACAAATGTGTCCCTCTTTCAAAGACACGCGGAGCACACGGGGGATTTGGTTCAGCTTCTTTATTGCATCCAGCATGACACGTTTCATCTTACGACTTCCTCAGACGCTGTGTGCAATTTGAGGAAGCTGTTTTTATCACGAGCATTTGAAAGTCAGCCTTTGGCCCCTCCTTTCCCGGCATCAGCGAAGAGGGACTCTTTTCATAGTCCTCCCCCTTCGAGTTCTTGCGTGCCATCACTCAGTGTGTTTTTTTATATTGTTTTTATTGGTGCCATTCATGTTTTCATGGCCAGATGTGATTTTCGTAGTCCTCCATCAGTTCTGGATAATAAACACACTTTATAATCCGATGGTGCATTATTCCGGTGATAATTTGTTGAGCCTTTTGGTCCGCTTGTACCCCTTTGCGCCAGCCGTTGATCGCAATTCCGCTCCTGTGTAAGCCGTTGTAAGTAAAAGGCATTACCTTGTGTTAGTCACAATCCAAGCTGGTTGGCAGACAGCGGGATTCCTTTACAGCGGCGGTTCAGGCAGGCATACATCCGCAGATGAAACACAAACGCCGCTTTCCTGACGAGCTACTTAAGGCAGGTGCATCCTTTTATCGTGCAAGCGGCAGTGCACGTGTAATATTCAACACAAATGTGTCCCTCTTTCAAAGACACGCGGAGCACACGGGGGATTTGGTTCAGCTTCTTTATTGCATCCAGCATGACACGTTTCGTCTTACGACTTCCTCAGACGCTGTGTGCAATTTGAGGAAGCTGTTGTTATCACGAGCATTTGAAAGTCAGCCTTTGGCCCCTCCTTTCCCGGCATCAGCGAAGAGGGACTATTTTCATAGTCCTCCCCCTTCGAGTTCTTGGGGGCCATCACTCAGTGTGTTTTTTTATATTGTTTTTATTGGTGCCATTCATGTTTTCATGGCAAGATGTGATTTTCGTAGTCCTCCATCAGTTATGGATAATAAACACACTTTATAATCCGATGGTGCATTATTCTGGTGATAATTTGTTGAGCCTTTTGGTCCGCTTGTATCCCTTTGCGCCAGCCGTTGATCGCAATTCCGCTCCTGTGTAAGCTGTTGTAAGTAAACGGCATTACCTTGTGTTAGTCACAATCCAAGCTGGTTAGCAGACAGCGGGATTCCTTTACAGCGGCGGTTCAGGCAGGCATATATCTGCAGATGAAACACAAACGCCGCTTTCCTGCCGAGCTACTTAAGCCGGGTGCATCCTTTTATCGTGCAAGCAGCAGTGCACGTGTAATATTCAACACAAATGTGTCCCTCTTTCAAAGACACGCGGAGCACACAGGGGATTTGGTTCAGCTTCTTTATTGCATCCAGCATGACACGTTTCGTCTTACGACTTCCTCAGACGCTGTGTGCAATTTGAGGAAGCTGTTGTTATCACGAGCATTTGAAAGTCAGCCTTTGGCCCCTCCTTTCCCGGCATCAGCGAAGAGGGACTCTTTTCATAGTCCTCCCCCTTCGAGTTCTTGGGTGCCATCACTCAGTGTGTTTTTTTATATTGTTTTTATTGGTGCCATTCATGTTTTCATGGCCAGATGTGATTTTCGTAGTCCTCCATCAGTTCTGGATAATAAACACACTTTATAATCCGATGGTGCATTATTGCGGTGATAATTTGTTGAGCCTTTTGGTCCGCTTGTACCCCCTTTGCGCCAGCCGTTGATCGCAATTCCGCTCCTGTGTAAGCCGTTGTAAGTAAACGGCATTACCTTGTGTTAGTCACAATCCAAGCTGGTTGGCAGACAGCGGGATTCCTTTACAGCGGCGGTTCAGGCAGGCATATATCCGCAGATGAAACACAAACGCCGCTTTCCTGCCGAGCTACTTAAGGCGGGTGCATCCTTTTATCGTGCAAGCAGCAGTGCACGTGTAATATTCAACACAAATGTGTCCCTCTTTCAAAGACACGCGGAGCACACGGGGGATTTGGTTCAGCTTCTTTATTGCATCCAGCATGACACGTTTCGTCTTACGACTTCCTCAGACGCTGTGTGCAATTTGAGGAAGCTGTTGTTATCACGAGCATTTGAAAGTCAGCCTTTGGCCCCTCCTTTCCCGGCATCAGCGAAGAGGGACTCTTTTCATAGTCCTCCCCCTTCGAGTTCTTGGGTGCCATCACTCAGTGTGTTTTTTTATATTGTTTTTATTGGTGCCATTCATGTTTTCATGGCCAGATGTGATTTTCGTAGTCCTCCATCAGTTCTGGATAATAAACACACTTTATAATCCGATGGTGCATTATTCTGGTGATAATTTGTTGAGCCTTTTGGTCCGCTTGTATCCTTTGCGCCAGCCGTTGATCGCAATTCCGCTCCTGTGTAAGCTGTTGTAAGTAAACCGCATTACCTTGTGTTAGTCACAATCCAAGCTGGTTGGCAGACAGCGGGATTCCTTTACAGCGGCGGTTCAGGCAGGCATATATCCGCAGATGAAACACAAACGCCGCTTTCCTGCCGAGCTACTTAAGGCGGGTGCATCCTTTTATCGTGCAAGTGGCAATGCACGTGTAATATTCAACACAAATGTGTCCCTCTTTCAAAGACACGCGGAGCACACGGGGGATTTGGTTCAGCTTCTTTATTGCATCCAGCATGACACGTTTCGTCTTACGACTTCCTCAGACGCTGTGTGCAATTTGAGGAAGCTGTTGTTATCACGAGCATTTGAAAGTCAGCCTTTGGCCCCTCCTTTCCCGGCATCAGCGAAGAGGGACTCTTTTCATAGTCCTCCCCCTTCGAGTTCTTGGGTGCCATCACTCAGTGTGTTTTTTTATATTGTTTTTATTGGTGCCATTCATGTTTTCATGGCCAGATGTGATTTTCGTAGTCCTCCATCAGTTCTGGATAATAAACACACTTTATAATCCGATGGTGCATTATTCCGGTGATAATTTGTTGAGCCTTTTGGTCCGCTTGTACCCCTTTGCGCCAGCCGTTGATCGCAATTCCGCTCCTGTGTAAGCCGTTGTAAGTAAACGGCATTACCTTGTGTTAGTCACAATCCAAGCTGGTTGGCAGACAGCGGGATTCCTTTACAGCGGCGGTTCAGGCAGGCATATATCCACAGATGAAACACAAACGCCGCTTTCCTGCCGAGCTACTTAAGGCGGGTGCATCCTTTTATCGTGCAAGCGGCAGTGCACGTGTAATATTCAACACAAATGTGTCCCTCTTTCAAAGACACGCGGAGCACACGGGGGATTTGGTTCAGCTTCTTTATTGCATCCAGCATGACACGTTTCGTCTTACGACTTCCTCAGACGCTGTGTGCAATTTGAGGAAGCTGTTGTTATCACGAGCATTTGAAAGTCAGCCTTTGGCCCCTCCTTTCCCGGCATCAGCGAAGAGGGACTCTTTTCATAGTCCTCCCCCTTCGAGTTCTTGGGTGCCATCACTCAGTGTGTTTTTTTATATTGTTTTTATTGGTGCCATTCATGTTTTCATGGCCAGATGTGATTTTCGTAGTCCTCCATCAGTTCTGGATAATAAACACACTTTATAATCCGATGGTGCATTATTGCGGTGATAATTTGTTGAGCCTTTTGGTCCGCTTGTACCCCTTTGTGCCAGCCGTTGATCGCAATTCCGCTCCTGTGTAAGCCGTTGTAAGTAAACGGCATTACCTTGTGTTAGTCACAATCCAAGCTGGTTGGCAGACAGCGGGATTCCTTTACAGCGGCGGTTCAGGCAGGCATATATCCACAGATGAAACACAAACGCCGCTTTCCTGCCGAGCTACTTAAGGCGGGTGCATCCTTTTATCGTGCAAGCAGCAGTGCACGTGTAATATTCAACACAAATGTGTCCCTCTTTCAAAGACACACGGAGCACACGGGGGATTTGGTTCAGCTTCTTTATTGCATCCAGCATGACACGTTTCGTCTTACGACTTCCTCAGACGCTGTGTGCAATTTGAGGAAGCTGTTGTTATCACGAGCATTTGAAAGTCAGCCTTTGGCCCCTCCTTTCCCGGCATCAGCGAAGAGGGACTCTTTTCATAGTCCTCCCCCTTCGAGTTCTTGGGTGCCATCACTCAGTGTGTTTTTTTATATTGTTTTTATTGGTGCCATTCATGTTTTCATGGCCAGATGTGATTTTCGTAGTCCTCCATCAGTTCTGGATAATAAACACACTTTATAATCCGATGGTGCATTATTCTGGTGATAATTTGTTGAGCCTTTTGGTCCGCTTGTATCCCTTTGCGCCAGCCGTTGATCGCAATTCCGCTCCTGTGTAAGCTGTTGTAAGTAAACCGCATTACCTTGTGTTAGTCACAATCCAAGCTGGTTGGCAGACAGCGGGATTCCTTTACAGCGGCGGTTCAGGCAGGCATATATCCGCAGATGAAACACAAACGCCGCTTTCCTGCCGAGCTACTTAAGGCGGGTGCATCCTTTTATCGTGCAAGTGGCAGTGCACGTGTAATATTCAACACAAATGTGTCCCTCTTTCAAAGACACGCGGAGCACACGGGGGATTTGGTTCAGCTTCTTTATTGCATCCAGCATGACACGTTTCGTCTTACGACTTCCTCAGACGCTGTGTGCAATTTGAGGAAGATGTTGTTATCACGAGCATTTGAAAGTCAGCCTTTGGCCCCTCCTTTCCCGGCATCAGCGAAGAGGGACTCTTTTCATAGTCCTCCCCCTTCGAGTTCTTGGGTGCCATCACTCAGTGTGTTTTTTTATATTGTTTTTATTGGTGCCATTCATGTTTTCATGGCCAGATGTGATTTTCGTAGTCCTCCATGTATATATACAGAAAAAAACGAAGGTTAAATATATATATATATATATATTAATGTAAACAGCATATTGCAGACTGTGCATGGACCCTGTACAAAATAGGACCTATGAGTTAATTGTATATTGAGGATTATGTGAGGAATGCTTCTTGGGGAGTGAGTACTCAGGATGTCCTAAATCTATTAATGGATGTATATATATATATATATTTTTCTATTTTGATCCATGTATATAACACATTTATATTTTTTTATCAACTAAAATGTACATTTATAAAATTACTTGTAAATACGTGGGGTTTTAACTGTACATATCACTGACCGTTATTGTTTTCTTTATCGGCAGTTTGGTCCATTCACATTGTGTCCATTGCATAGTCTGTCTTTTAGTTTCATTTGTAATGTTGCAGCTGTTTACAATTATCGGTTACTAAGCACTTTAAATTTGGCTTGGGTCCGTTGTAACGCGTCATGTGATCAAGGTCCAGGTCGGACCGAAACGCGTCATGGCGGCATACGGATGCGTGGCGAAACAATTCTGAATAAACAATGAAGCACGAAAAAATGGGTTCCGCGTTTGTCTATCCGAGTCCTTGCTGGTGATTGGATTCCGTGAGATAGAGCACTGGAATATTGGTGTCAATTTGCTTTCTTTGACACGAGCGGATAACCCCTCCTTGTTTGTGGCGTTGCGGCATTGGAAGCAGCTGGTCCCGTCTCCGCGGGACGTAATCAATTGCTCTGGTGAAGAGCGAGCCGCTTGGAAGCCCCTGGATACCGTGGAGAAGTCCCTGCCTATGGTGCCGGAATCGAGGTGATCGGAGTGCTTTGAGTCCGTGACACCTGAAGATATCTGGTGAGGCAGGAGCGTGTCGGACTATCCAGTTAGGAGTGTGCAAGGCGTGGAGTGACAAGTTTGTTTTAAAACTCCCGCCGCTGGTAATTTAATCGCCCATTATAGCATCATGGCCGCAGAGGCGTTACGAAGCCGAGAGGAGGCGGCGATCGACATTTTTGATGATTCCCCGGCTGGGGGATCGACTGTGATGGTGCAGGAACAGAGTTCTGCACCCTCAGTGAATAACAGCGCGAGAGACCTTTTCAGGCGCATGGAGAAACTGATGCGTGCCGAGCAGTCCAAGTGGTGGGAGGAAAAATCATTAACTCGCTACTTGGAGGTGGGCAGGGTTCCCAGAGGGCTGCGGATCACTCTAGCGCCCAGTTATGAGAACCCTGACCCTGCCATGCTTGAGGAATGGGCAGATGCAAATTTGGAATCATCAGCGAAGCTGCTTAGAATTCTGGTAAAATACGCAGCTAGTGACAGAGTAAAATTGCAAGCTCAAATCGACACGTTACAAGTGGAAATATCTGCTATTGAGGATACTGAAATCATCAAAAAAATGCGAGAGGACATGCTTACTAGATTGCGCAAGGATGAGGACGCAATTAAAAAGCGTAAAGCATTCAAATTCAACTGAGATAAACTTGATTACCTAAATGGGAACGTTTTTACATTTGCCCGAAAGTTTGGAGCTGCAAAGAAGAAAAGCAATATTGCCACCCAGCGCAAAAAACAGGGAACTGCAAGTGACAGTACACCCTCGCTCACCTCCACTTCAGAGCAAAGTGGTGTTAGTGGGAGCGAAAATGAGGAGGAAGCTGGCCCTTCCAAGCAGCCAAAAGACGGAATTTTAATCATGTCTCGGGCAGAAGAAATAAATATGCTCTGCCAGGACTGGAGAGACAAATTAAGACCCCGGAAGAAACAACAGCCGCAAAAAAGCGTTCCAACGCCAAGCGGGGGGCCAGAAGGCAGCGCAACAGGCAGCGCAAGCGAAAGCAATCCTCAGAAGAAGAAAAAAACCACAAAGGGCAGATGGAACCGCAAATGAATTTAGATAATGTTGCCAACACTGTGATCAATTTATCTGAAATTGAATTAAATAAAGCAGAATGTCAAATACTATCCCTTGGCCTCTCTTTTAGCCCTGAAAGCAATTTTAACTATTCAGAAACTCGAATGGATGTGTTCCGCTTCATTCGGAAATTAAAATTGAAAAAATTCCACAAAACTAAGGGCAACAAGGAAGGTGATAAAACTCCTCAATATGCTACTAGTCCACCATTGATTTCAGCTGGTGATGTGAACCTTTTCTTTGATTTACAGCAGCTCCAGGAAGAACAAACTGAACCCATTGATGTTTTGGGGTTAGAAGGTATGGATTTTGGTTGTACTGTTAAAACTCCATTCAAACCGAAATCGATTTTTTTGCCTATTATGATGCATGATAACTTAGACAGGTTTCATGAACTTGTGGCCTCAGACTTAAAGGATTTGTACAGAGTCACTAACCAATGTAGCGCCAAAATGAATTGTAAGCAAAGGTGCTACATTGAATTAATGAAAAAATTACAAGCCAAGGAAGAACTTGTTATAAAACATTCTGACAAGGGGGGCAACATTGTCCTTTGGCCTAGGCTTATGTACATGGAAGAGGCTTACAGCCAACTTAATGACGTTGCATGTTACAAGCGCAGCAACTTTCAAATTATGAAGTCATCTTGGTTGGACTATTATGGCAAACTATTAGCATGGAAAAGTAGTGGTTTAATCAGCAATGATGAATATTTGTTTTTGCATAATGATTACCCTGCGGTACCTTCTATATATTTCCTTCCCAAGGTGCATAAGGATATGGTAAAGCCGCCTGGTAGGCCCATAATATCGGGCATAGGTAGTCTAACTGAGAACACCTCCAAGTACGTGGACTACTTCCTACAAGAATGGGTGCTCAAACTTCCATCGTATGTTAGGGACACCTCGGATTTCTTGAGGAAAATTGGTGACATCCATTGGTCTGATGATCTTATTCTGATAACCATGGATGTTAAATCCCTTTACACTTCCATTAGTCACAAGGATGGGATCAGGGCGATTGAATATTATCTTAATCGTAGACCTGCATGCTTTTCTCTCCACAACAAAATGTTGGTAGATATGGTGAAAATATGTTTAGAGCATAACTATTTTTCATTCGACAACACCATTTTCCAACAGATAAGGGGGGTAGCTATGGGGGCCTGCTTCTCCCCCAGCTACGCCTGCCTCCATATGGGCTGGTGGGAGGAGCAGGTCCTAAAGAGGGAGCATGAAATTACTTTGATAACTCATGTTCCCTTATGGCTGAGGTATATTGATGACCTCTTCATTTTATGGAGAGGGTCAGAAGAAGGAGCTAGGAAGTTTATTGAAAGGCTGAATGATAACTTGCTGAATTTACAGTTTACTGCCCATATGAGTAAAGATTCTGTAATCTTCCTTGATGTGGAGGTATATGTAAACAATAACAAAATATGTTCCCGCCTCCACCGTAAGCCAACGGCTGGAAACTCTATTCTTCATGCCTCTAGCCATCATCCCCAGCATTTGATCAACAGCATCCCCTATGGGGAGATGCTGCGGATCAAACGCATTTGTAGTGACAATGAGGAATGCAAACTGGCACAGAAGAGTTGTAAAGAGAGGTTTCTCCTTAGGGGATATAAACCGGCGATTATTGATAAAGCGATTAAGAAAACCGAATCTTTAAGCCGGGAGAACATATTATCCCCTAAAACCCCTGCCATGGCCAGCGATGAAAATAAAAAGGTACGTTGCATTGTAACTTATAACAAACAACAGGCGGCCATTAGAAAGATCTTTAGACGGCATTGGGATTTACTGTTGAAAGACCCTGTCATAGGCAATGATTTGCTTAAAGACAACCCTACCCCTCTTATAACTTTTCGAAAAGCCAGAACCATGGGTAACAGCTTGGATAGATGTAATCCGGAAATCAGACCCCCGTCCAACTGGCTCTCTAAGCAAAAAGGTTTTTTCAAGTGCTCCCACTGTAAGGCCTGCAAAAATGCCAAAAATGTGAAGGAGTATAGTACTCCGTTTTTGCCCCAACCAGCAAAAATCAAGCGACGTATTACGTGTAAAACAGAATACGTCGTTTATGTGTTGGAGTGCCCTTGCGCTTTGCGTTATATTGGCAGTACTAAACTACCGGTACATATGAGGATCCTGCAACATCTCAGGGCCATCAACAATAAGGATCAAACCTATCCGGTAGCCCGGCATTTTGAAGCCAAGCACAACAGCGATAATACTCTGCTACAGTACTTTGCCATTGACTGCATACCTCCAACTCGCAAGGGCGGCAATAGAGACAGTGCCCTGAGAGTGTTAGAGACAAAATACATTCTGGAATTAAATTCTAAGGTCCCGAACGGTCTCAACACCACAGAGGATTTATACACCTGCATATGAATGATGTCTCTAGATTTGGGTTTAAAAATTGCATAAATTACATTATGCTATGACAGGCCTTACGAGAAGTAATAGATTTTAATTACTGATGCATTGAATTACCTTTAGGCACTATCCAGAATCTCCATCTAGTGTAACAAATAAGGCCTAGACATATGTCTCTCTCATGTATATCAGCGCTATAAGATGATCTCTAGCATTGTCTTTTTTTAAATTCACGTAACACACTAAGGGGTTTTTGCTTTTTTAGTGATCAAATGGAGTACCTTGGGTTATATCTTCATTTGTAATTTTTCACTGAATCACAGGTTTTGTTATCACATAATTTTTCGCCTACTTATTTTTAGGCAGCTGATAAATCGATCTATCCAATACAGGATCCTTTTGCCATAATTTTGTGAAAGTGTTTGCCCACTTGGGCTATATTAATGTAAACAGCATATTGCAGACTGTGCATGGACCCTGTACAAAATAGGACCTATGAGTTAATTGTATATTGAGGATTATGTGAGGAATGCTTCTTGGGGAGTGAGTACTCAGGATGTCCTAAATCTATTAATGGATGTATATATATATATATATTTTTCTATTTTGATCCATGTATATAACACATTTATATTTTTTTATCAACTAAAATGTACATTTATAAAATTACTTGTAAATACGTGGGGTTTTAACTGTACATATCACTGACCGTTATTGTTTTCTTTATCGGCAGTTTGGTCCATTCACATTGTGTCCATTGCATAGTCTGTCTTTTAGTTTCATTTGTAATGTTGCAGCTGTTTACAATTATTGGTTACTAAGCACTTTAAATTTGGCTTGGGTCCGTTGTAACGCGTCATGTGATCAAGGTCCAGGTCGGACCGAAACGCGTCATGGCGGCATACGGATGCGTGGCGAAACAATTCTGAATAAACAATGAAGCACGAAAAAATGGGTTCCGCGTTTGTCTATCCGAGTCCTTGCTGGTGATTGGATTCCGTGAGATAGAGCACTGGAATATATATATATATATATATATATATATTACCTACTGGCGTTCGCCAGTAGGTATATATAGTTAGGATTTTTTCCCTATGGGATTTTTGAAAATTCTATGTCTAATAACTTTGGCGTTTGTGGACGGAATCGGCTGAAATTTTCAGGAAAATGGCACATTTTGTTTCTGAGCAGCCTCTGAAAATTTGGTGGGGTTTCGTCAAGGGGGGGCCGAGAAAAAAGGGGGGTCCCAAAACGCGTTTTTCCCATTCATTTTTCCATAGGGCGGTTGGACTCACTTTTAGCTCGAACGGCTGAATGGATTTGCACGAAACTTGGCAAAATTGTAGGGACTGTTAGCCCGATGTGCCTTTGCTAGGTCTCAATATATGTGCTCCAGTAGTTTTTGAGAAATTAACGTTTAAATCAAGATATATATCTGTAACAGCGCTCCAGGCTGCGCTCCGGTTCGCTTACTTTTCGCAAAACGGAACTTTGAGCGCAGAAAGCTGATTGGCTCTCCGGTGTCTGTCAACATTCTAAACAGTCCGGAGCGGCCGCCATCTTATCTCTCGGTAGGATCGAGAGAGAAGAAGAGGTGAAAAACGAAGGGGGAATTTAATGAAAGGGGGCAAGGTATACCCCTCTTGACCCCCTAGGAATGTTGTTGGGGTTATTAAAGGGTCCCGTGGGAAAAATAAAAAAAAAAATTATTTTTCACGGTAGAAGCGCTTCACGGGCCGCAAACTGGGCCGCAAACTGGTAGCGAAACGGGAATTCGCCATTTTGTGCTTCGTTAATTAAATTACTAGGTATAAGGGGGTGCGGGAGACGTATCCTAATCCCCTATGTTTCATGAGGGTGGCTGAGGAGGCTCATATATGTTGATACATCTCTTCCAGCGGCTGTGCGTGAGCTTTTTATTTTTTTTGCTGCGTGACAGTCCGGAGCGGCTGCCATCTTATCTCTCGGTAGGATCGAGAGAGAAGAAGAGGTGAAAAACGAAGGGGGAATTTAATGAAAGGGGGCAAGGTATACCCCTCTTGACCTCCTAGGAATGTTGTTGGGGTTATTAAAGGGTCCCGTGGGGAAAATAAAAAAAAAAAATGATTTTTCACGGTAGAAGCGCTTCACGGGCCGCGAACTGGGCCGCAAACTGGTAGCGAAACGAGAATTCGCCATTTTGTGCTTTGTTTTAATTAAATTACTAGGTATAAGGGGGTGCGGGAGACGTATCCTAATCCCCTATGTTTCATGAGGGTGGCTGAGGAGGCTCATATATGTTGATACATCTTTTCCAGCGGCTGTGCGTGAGCTTTTTTTTTTTTTTGCTGCGTGACGTCTGTTAACGTTCGATTCGATGGAAATCAGGAAGTGTTGACCGCCAATTTGTCACTGCGATAAAATATTTTGTTATAAATGAATCCTTATTGATAAACATTGTCTGCGCCATCTTGCCTTTTTTCCAATGCCACAATTTTGTCGTGCACGGCAGCCATTTTAGATGCCAGGCTGGTCCCAGGCTATCACCTACCCCTGCGGATGTAGTTTATGGCCCCAGCTAAAGAGAATCCAGACATGCCAACCCTCCCGATTCAGGCGTGAGACTACTGATTTCAGTGCTAGTCTCCCGCCTCCCGATTTCTGCAAGCAAAAACCCGGGGGCATATTACGAACAACTAGCGATAATTTTTGTCTCTAACTTGTTTAGAGACAAAAATTTTCGCCGCACATCGGCGATTTTTATCGCAGATAAACCTTGCTATTATCGCAGAAAAGTCAGCGATATTCATGTATTATCGAGCAAATGCTCTTAGCCATGTTATCCACCTCCCATTGGATGACATGGCTAAGAACTGCTCAGGGCAGGTGTTAGCTTTTGGAGATATTCGGGTTTAGCGCGAATATCTCCAAAAGTTGGTAATAGGAGATAGCGATGTTAGGGACTGTTTCCAGTCGCTAACATCTTGGCACGCCCACTTTGCATGTCATTAGTGATAAGTATCACTGACATGCAAAGCGGGGCCCAAGATGGTCGCTATCTCCTTTTAGCTGTCACTAACTGGTGTTAGCGACAGCTTGGTAATAGGGAGATAATTTTATCTCCGCTTTCATGGCTTTTAAAGCCAAAAAAGCGGAGATAAACCCCCTTGATAATATGCCCCACCATTCCTCGGGGGTTTCAGCTGATAGGGCTTGGTATTGTGTTACGTGGTAATTTTTCCAGGAAACGTCAGAGGGTCGATGCAGGTGTTCTAGAAGAGGTGATAAACCATTTAAGCCTCATGAACAAGCGCATGGTCTTTTAAAGATTTGTGAAGTACTCGGGGCGGCGGTGTGTGTGTGCCCTCTTTCAGGAGCGGGCGGGGGGGCACTGCCAGCAACTTGCCAGGTCAGGTAGTGTTCAACACGTGCATCACCCTTTCTCTGCCTGCTATTGCGCTCCATGCTTCGGAAAGGTAAGAAAAAGAACGTGCATTTGAGTTTGAAATGTCCGATCCTGTAGCAGTACACTTGCAAAGCCCACACATGACAATAACCCGATTCAAGGCCCCATTCACCCGTTTTTAAAAAAATTTATAACACTCCAACAAAGTAACATTATAAAACTTTATTAACTTTTAAATATAATGAACGGAACAAAAACTGTAAAAACATTTAAACATTTTTCACCCAAAAAAGCAACAATGGTCAGAAGCTGTCTTTTGTGCGAATAGTCCCAAGGCAGCACAACGTGCAGAGTTCTGGACGGCACCCAGGTGATGTCGCCTGGGTGCCGCACTGGTTTTGGGATCCTACAATGCTGCTCCGAAAATTGGCGTGGGGCGTCCCGGGTGGTGCGGGGGGAGGCCTCGTCAGTAGCGGTCTGTTGTGCGAATAGTCCCAAGGCAGCAGAACGCGCTGAGATGTTGATGGCACCCAGGTGATGTCCAGTAAACTGCCGCACTGGTTTTGGTATCCTACAATGCTGCTCCGAAAATTGGCGTGGGGCGGCCCGGGGGGGCGGCGTGGGGGAGGCGGCGTGAACGGGCCTCCCCAGGTGGCGGCCATCCAGCTGAGTTGCGCCCGCTCTTGCGGCTACAGCGTCTCGCTCACCATGTTGTTGAGTTGCTCCCACTCTTGCAGTGCAGCGATAGGCGGCTGCCACATGACTCTTAAAATGGCGGCCGGCTCTTCGGTTTTGGGCCTCGTCCACTGAAATGGCCCTGGGACACCTTGGAACTCGGACGCTTGCCTGCTAGGGCTTGGGCTCCATTCTCGAAAAGCGTCCCCTCAGCCGTGAAGATTCTACAAAAGTCTGGGGGCCCTCGACTCCCGCAGGCTTCCGGTGGGGAGCGGCTGCCATGATTGCTCGCGGAATGACCACGACGGAGCCACGAGATGGTGGTGCTCTCATGCTGACGCCAGCTTCAGTCTGAATCATCCAGAAACAAGGTGGGGCTTTCATCGTTTGGGAAAAAAAAATGTTCTAAACCAATGAAAAGTGTTATTTTAGGTCATATGACCAAGCCTTCCATCTTTAGGAAACCAAAAGTAAAATGAACCAATGAAAAGTTTTATAAACAAGTCACATGACCTGTTATGCGGCATAGGGCTACAAAAAGCGTAGAAAATCCGTTGGCACGTGAGGCGGCGTCAGTAGCGGACCGATGTGCGAATAGGCCGAAGGCAGCACAACGCGTCGAGATCCGGATGGCACCGAGGTGGTGTCCAGCAAATTGCCGCACTGGTGTGGCCATCCTACAATGCTGCGCCGAAAGACGGCGTGTCCAGCTGAGTTGCGGTCACTCTTGCGGTACAGTGAATCGAACGCGCCGAGATCCGGATGGCACCGAGGTGGTGTCCAGCAAATTGCCGCACTGGTGTGGCCATCCTACAATGCTGCGCCGAAAGACGGCGTGTCCAGCTGAGTTGCGGTCACTCTTGCGGTACAGTGACTCGAACGCGCCGAGATCCGGATGGCACCGAGGTGGTGTCCAGCAAATTGCCGCACTGGTGTGGCCATCCTACAATGCTGCGCCGAAAGTCGGCGTGGGGTGCCCCGTTGGCTTATGAGGTGATGTCAGTAGTGGACCGATGTGTAAATAGGTCGGAACCAGCACAAGGCGCCAAGATCCGAATGGCAAGTTCTGGATGTTGAGTGCCATAGTTGAGAGTTCTGAGCAGTGCTTGTAAGACTATCTGAAGTTTATTATAAGAATCAGACTAAGTTGAAGACTGTCTGAAGCTTATTTGCACCTTTTGCAGCTTCACTATTGCCCAAGGTGGTGTCCAGCAAATTGCTGCACTGGTGTGGCCATCCTACAACCATCAGGATTCAAGCAAGCCGGGCCGAAGAGGCTGAAATGCCAGAAACCGGTCCCCGGTAGCTTGTTTCCTTCCCAGTGTAAGAATTGGCTTTTGTAGTTTGGTTTGCCCTGTTCCCATCATGCACTGGGACAGGAACAGACTAATTTGCATACAGCCAGGTTCTGAAACTGGGATGGTGCAGTGAGCTAAAAAACGGTGTTGGATCTAGCCCTGATCTCTTGACTGGGTGAGAGTATTCTGTTTAATTCAGAGACTCTGTCCCTCACCACCCCTTGTTGTAAATATTTTTGTCCACCCTAAGCGTGGAAGGGTATACTCAGATGTGAGTCCCTTGCTCATTGCACCATCAGGATTCAAGCAAGCCGGGCCGAAGAGGCTGAAATGCCAGAAACCGGTCCCCGGTAGCTTGTTTCCTTCCCAGTGTAAGAATTGGCTTTTGTAGTTTGGTTTGCCCTGTTCCCATCATGCACTGGGACAGGAACAGACTAATTTGCATACAGCCAGGTTCTGAAACTGGGATGGTGCAGTGAGCTAAAAAACGGTGTTGGATCTAGCCCTGATCTCTTGACTGGGTGAGAGTATTCTGTTTAATTCAGAGACTCTGTCCCTCACCACCCCTTGTTGTAAATATTTTTGTCCACCCTAAGCGTGGAAGGGTATACTCAGATGTGAGTCCCTTGCTCATTGCACCCTCAGGATTCAAGCAAGCCGGGCCGAAGAGGCTGAAATGCCAGAAACCGGTCCCCGGTAGCTTGTTTCCTTCCCAGTGTAAGAATTGGCTTTTGTAGTTTGGTTTGCCCTGTTCCCATCATGCACTGGGACAGGAACAGACTAATTTGCATACAGCCAGGTTCTGAAACTGGGATGGTGCAGTGAGCTAAAAAACGGTGTTGGATCTAGCCCTGATCTCTTGACTGGGTGAGAGTATTCTGTTTAATTCAGAGACTCTGTCCCTCACCACCCCTTGTTGTAAATATTTTTGTCCACCCTAAGCGTGGAAGGGTATACTCAGATGTGAGTCCCTTGCTCATTGCACCATCAGGATTCAAGCAAGCCGGGCCGAAGAGGCTGAAATGCCAGAAACCGGTCCCCGGTAGCTTGTTTCCTTCCCAGTGTAAGAATTGGCTTTTGTAGTTTGGTTTGCCCTGTTCCCATCATGCACTGGGACAGGAACAGACTAATTTGCATACAGCCAGGTTCTGAAACTGGGATGGTGGAGTGAGCTAAAAAACGGTGTTGGATCTAGCCCTGATCTCTTGACTGGGTGAGAGTATTCTGTTTAATTCAGAGACTCTGTCCCTCACCACCCCTTGTTGTAAATATTTTTGTCCACCCTAAGCGTGGAAGGGTATACTCAGATGTGAGTCCCTTGCTCATTGCACCATCAGGATTCAAGCAAGCCGGGCCGAAGAGGCTGAAATGCCAGAAACCGGTCCCCGGTAGCTTGTTTCCTTCCCAGTGTAAGAATTGGCTTTTGTAGTTTGGTTTGCCCTGTTCCCATCATGCACTGGGACAGGAACAGACTAATTTGCATACAGCCAGGTTCTGAAACTGGGATGGTGCAGTGAGCTAAAAAACGGTGTTGGATCTAGCCCTGATCTCTTGACTGGGTGAGAGTATTCTGTTTAATTCAGAGACTCTGTCCCTCACCACCCCTTGTTGTAAACATCCTACAATGCTGCGCCGAAAGACGGCGTGTTCAGCTGAGTTCCGGTCACTCTTGCGGTACAGTGACTCGAACATGCCGAGATCCGGATGGCACCGAGGTGGTGTCCAGCAAGTTGCCGCTTGGTATGGCCATCCTACAATGCTGCGCCGAAAGACGGCGTGACCAGCTGAGTTCCGGTCACTCTTGCGGTACAGTGATTCGAACGCGCCGAGATCCGGATGGCACCGAGGTCGTGTCCAGCAAGTTGCCGCACTGGTGTGGCCATCCTACAATGCTGCGCCGAAAGTCAGTGTGGGGTGCCCCGTTGGCTTATGAGGTGATGTCAGTAGTGGACCGATGTGTGAATAGGTCGGAACCAGCACAAGGCGCCCTGCACTGTTGAGCTTTTTTCAATGCCTGTTTTTTGTTGTTTCCCCTCCATCAAAAACAAAAAAAATATATAAAACTGTGCAAAAATACAAAGAAATGTTTAGAAAAGCAGTGCTTGTAAGACTGTCTGAAGCTCTTTTGCACCTGCTGCAGCTTCACTATTGCCCTGGTGTGGCCAAAGATCGCCCATGACATAGGCGGCCGGCTCCTGAGGTCCGGCGGAACTTTTTTCCTTTTCCTTTCTGCTTGTCCCACAATCCGTTTCACCTGAAGACACGACCAGGTTCCTGAATGTGTGCAGGGGGACGCTATTGATTGAATGAAAATGGCGACTTGACACAAAGCTGACTCAAGCGTTGCTGTTGATGCTATACAGACAAAAATTGGTTTTCAGTTTGTACATTCTTCAGGATTTTTTTTTCCATCCAAGGCTGATTGAGAGTTTGTAGAAAAATGGCTTCAGATTTTCCACATATTACTCTTCAACATTCTTCCTAAATGTAACAATGTGAGACTCACTAGGAGAACGGCTGTTTATCTTTCCTTTCAAAATGCTGCCAACAATATTTTCTGAATGGAAGACACCATCTTGTAGCATAAAGGGCCGAAAGGGGTTCTGGTCTGGCCGATTGTTGGTGGAGACATTTTGACTATATCTTGGACCTGCCCGGCCTCGCCCAAAATGGCGCCGGTATAAATGGGACTCGTAACTCCTTGCCCGCAAATGTATATCTAGAAAATTTTATTGTAAGTGTCCCTGTGTTATTTTAATTACAAAATGTACGTCCACCGATTCCGCAACTGTTAGACACCTTAGTTCTTGTAACCTAATGGCCCGCTCATTACGTTCCTCTACAGTGTAAATGTCTCCTCATCATATACGATTTCAGTTTGCTCCGTGGCCGGCCCACGTGGTTATAGGCCCGTATTTGTATACTGACATTTTCACAATAAAGGTTTTTAAAACAAAACACGGTAGTAGTATTTAGATTGGTAAAGTTTTTACTTTTAGTCACTGTTTTCGAATCAGTAAAAGGCAAGTGAAATAAAGCAGTCCAATTACATGACGGATAAAAGGTATAATATGTAGGAACGCAGTAAAGATAAATGGTCAAGGGCAGTTGTGTTTTCCACTCCTGCAACATAAAGTGATCGATAAGAATCTGATAATCAGGCGTATCGGCGACTAAGACAGCAGGCCGAGTATCTTTTACTCAACGGCTCCGTCATGGAACGAAGAAACGCCCTTTTTCTCGAAAAAGGAATATATTTTACTTGCAGGACAGTTGTACATTTTCCGGGAAAGTACATTAGCCTGGAATATTATAACATATGTTTTAAAAAAAATAATGTTCGAAAACAATAAAAAGCGTAATTTTTAGGTCCTATGACCAAGCTTTTCATCATTAAAATAACAAAAGTAAAATGAACCAATGAAAAGTTTTATTAACAAGTCACATGACCTGTTATGCTTACGTTACGCGCTGCGCGCCGCGCCTCGGATCACTTCCGGGTGCGCTAACGCGGCGTGTCATATAACGCATTACGCGACAACGTAGGTCAAGAATATAGTCAAAATGTCTCCACCAACCAGCGTTCGGAACACAACCCCTTTCAGTAGTCCAAAAAGTTCTGTTAAATGACAACAGAGGGGAAAGGCAACAAGAACCATCAGTCAAAGAGGGGAGGGCAAGTTCTTCTCTTCCGGGTCATGTTGGGGCGCTACCGGAACTGATCGAATTGGTAGTCTACAGTGTTTCTGGATGTTTCAGACTAAAGCTGGCGTCAGCATGAGAGCACTTCCATCTCGTAGCTCCGTCGTGGCCATTCCACAAGCAGACATGGCAGCCGCTCCCCACCAGAAGCCTGCGGGAGTCGGAGGCCCCCAAGACTTTTGTAGAATCTTCACGGCTGAGGGGACGCTTTCGAGAATGGGACCCAAGCCCTAGCAGACAAGCGTCCGAGTTCAAAGGTGTCCCAGGGCCATTTCAGTGGACCAGGCCCAAAACCGAAGAGCCGGCCGCCATTTTGAGAGTCCTGTGGCAGCCGCCTATCGCTGCACCGCAAGAGTGGGAGCAACTCAACTACATGATGAGCGAGACGCTGTAGTCGCAAGAGCGGGCGGTAAACAGCTGAATGGCGGAAGAGGCACAGAGTAGCAAAAGCGGGCGGAATGGCAACTGAAACGGTAAAGGGGCGCCCCACTACAGCTTGTCTTCAGGTCAAACGGATTGTGGGACAAGGTCCAGAATTGAAGAGTCATCAAAAGGCAAAAAGTTCCGCCGGACCCCGGGAGCCGGCCGCCTATGTCGGGGGCGATCTCAGGCTATACCAGTGCTATAAGACTTGGGGAGGGTGTCGGAGCCAAGCGTCTTCTCTGAGTCCGTGCCATCACACCGTCCCTCGGGGGCCTCCGTCAAGCGGTTTAGGGAGGTACCATATAACATTGTTTTCAAATGCAGTCAGGTCCACAAACGACCCTCACTTACTTTGAGAATAGTGAAGCTGCAGTAGGTGGAAATAAGCTTCAGACAGTCTTACAAGCACTGCTTTTGTAAACATTTTTTGTTTTGTTTTTTTTGTATTTTTGCACAGTTTTATATATTTTTTTTTGTTTTTGATGGAGGGGAAACAACAAAGCACAGGCATTGAAAAAGGCTCAAACTCAGAACTCTGAACTATGGCACCCAACATCCAGGAGCTTGCCATCCGGATCTTGGAGCCTTGTGCTGCTTTCGACCTATTCACACATCGGTCCACTACTGACATCATCTTATAAACCAACGTTATGTAAATAGTTTTTTAATAAAATGTTTTACCCTGTTTCTTTGCTGGTGTGTTGTCTATATTTTTAATATTTGCATAGGGTTTGTCGTTATTTTGTGCGGGATGGGTGATGGAGCCGAGCTGTCTTGCAGCCCTCATGGTGTGGAGCTCAGTTCATCTCACTATTTTCGTATTTCTCATGAAGGGTTGTTTATAATATTTCTATTTTAGCGAGGTCAAAAAAAGATCCAATTAGTGGCGTACTGATTTTACTCGATTACTTTTATTTTTTTACACGATTTTTCCCGATCTGCAAAGACTAAACAGAGTATTGCGACTTTGTGCTTGTTTGTAAATAGAGAATGAACCAAAGAGAATCAATTGTAAAACAGTAAATGCTTGGATAATAATCAATCAAATGGAGAGACAAGCAGGCACGACGGATTACAACGGGGGCAAAGGCCTGCGTTAACTACCGTTCACTATCTGCAAAGAGAGAGTACTACTAAGAGAAAAGAGGGGAGGGGGGGGGCAGCGTTCAAAGCACATCAGCGTGCATAAATACGAAAATGTTTTTATCTATCACGTACTTGACATTTTAAAGCTTTTCATATTTGCTATTAAAAAACCAATGAAATTCACAGAAAAAACCATAGGTTATAGTGGATATATAGTTAGGAATTTGCATTTACAAAACCTTGAAAATTCAATGAAAAAACCATTGGTTTTAGGCCATATATAGTTAGGGATTTGCATTTACAAAACCTTATTTTACTCGCATAAAACCATTGAAATTCCATATATGGTTATAAGCGCTAACTATATATCGCGCACCCGCAATCCACTGCTGATGATGTCACATATTACATCATTCATGACATGGTTAGTGACATCACTGATGACATCACTGATGACATCTCAAATGACATCACTGATGACATCACTGAAAACATCTCATTTGACATGACTGATAACATCACTGATGATATCATTCATGTGATAATACCATGAACCTCTTCAGACTCTAATATAACCTTAGATACAATCAGTGTAAACAGACAGTCACAGACTGTCACTCATCCATGGAGTTACTCACACACCTAGTCAGTTATGCCAAAAATCAATCACACCTCCATTTTCTCAACTATACAGTTATACACACCTTACTTATTCAAACATATACTAACACATATTTACTTTACTCTCTTATACAATCTCTGATACATGTTCACAATGATCCATACAGCCACTCACACATTTACTGGCTCTTATGCACAGTTATTTATAGATGTCAACTCTCACATGTACTGTGTTTTACATATGTACTTAATTTGACATGTAGCACTGAGATATCCATTCACTCACTAATACACTCATGCACAGTCAACCGCCCATACAGCTGTTTGCACATGCACTTTTGAATCTATACATATAGTAAATCAACTACTCACACATCTATGTACAGAGTCACACACCTCCCAGCCACCCATACACACACACTCAGTTTCCCATACAAATACTTGGACAACCAATCAATAACCCATACAGTTACTCATATAGCTACTGATCAACATATGCAGCAGTTTGTAGAACAACAGATATAATGATGCACAAATTAAAACAGTTTAGTCACTAACCCATGCACTCAGTGAGACACATTTAATCACTCACTCAATCAGTCAGTCATGCACCTAGTAAATCCTTCATCCAGACACTTATATATCCACTCATTCTTCAATATGTAAAACATATTTTAACTTTACAGAAACATACAGTCACTGGATGTTGTCATCAGTGATGTCATCAGTGATGTCATTTGAGATGTCATCAGTGATGTCATCAGTGATGTCACTAACCATGTCATGAATGATGTAATATGTGACATCATCAGCAGTGGATTGCGGGTGCGCGATATATAGTTAGCGCTTATAACTATATATGGAATTTCAATGGTTTTATGCGAGTAAAATAAGGTTTTGTAAATGCAAATCCCTAACTATATATGGCCTAAAACCAATGGTTTTTTCATTGAATATATATATATATATATAGATATATATATATATATATATATATACAACTCCAAACTTCCCTTTCAAGTAAGGAACACTGACAACTTGCTGCAGGTTCAAAACGATGCTTTAATTTCATGTAGAAAGCTTGCACAGCTCCAAAAATCCCAACGCGTTTCTCCTCCATAAGAGGCTTGATCAAGGGTAAAATCTCTGCTTCCACCTTGCCTCGTGATTTAACACTGCAGTTTGGTTTCCTCCCAGAGTGCTATTAAAACAAGTGTGTCCTTTATTTTTTCCATGAAAAGCGGCAGCATGTTGAAACTTTATTGTTCTCTTTCACACATGTGCTGCCAAACATTTGCACTAACTATATTTCGCGCACCCGCAATCCATTGCTGATGATGTCACATATTAGATCATTCATGACATGGTCATTGACCTCACTGATAACATCTCAAATGACATCACTGATGACATCACTGATGACATCATCCACGTGACAATCACATACACCTTTTCATACACTAGTAAAATCTTTCATCACTCTTTGTAAAATACAGAGTATCATATTTGAATCCATTGTCACAGCAATGCAAGTATCTAAAAACCCACTCAGTGATTCATAGATGTATACACACATCTTATCCCTTACCTGTAGATTCACTCATACATGCTGTCAATGAACAATAGAACACTATCAAAAATGCTTATACACCTATATCGCCATTGCACACCAGCACACATCCTATTCACATATGAAGTCATGCTACTCACTTATGCAAACAATGGATCATACTTACATATTTACTTAGCTACACACTTATAAAAACACCACTTTATCTATTCATTTAGATATTAAGTCATACTTAGTGAATTATAAAATCATTATTACAAGTATACAGTTATCCATACAGTCACTCACACAATCATTGAGTCTTATGCATACTTACTTATATACAACAATTGACACATACACTGCATTTATTTTTGTAGTTGTTGGACATGTACCATTGAGAAATATATTTGCTCATCACCACACCCATAAAGAGATTCACTCACCCAAACAACTGTTAGAACATGTAGTTTTAACTTCATATATCTACTGAATCAACTATTCACACCTCTTTGGACAGTCACACACACCCCACCGAACCACACACACTTTCACTCTCCCATACAAATTCTCAGTTAACTAATCAATAACTAATATAGATTTTCAAAAAGCTAGTAACCAACTGTAGAACCAGTTAACACAACAACTGACAAAGTGATACAGATATTCACACAGTTTAGTCACTATGTAAGGTGTTTTGTAGCGCGCTCAATTACTACCGGAGTATCCTGGCGCGAATGACCGCTGGGGAACCCGTCCTGGCTTTCCCTGTGAGATGGTCCCATGCTGGGTATCTCCAAGGTGAAGCCAGGCATCCCCGGCGTCTGTGGGGGGCCGTTGTAGAGATGAGGCAAGCTTAATGCCCAGAGTTACCGAGTGTGATCACTGCCCAAAGTGGGCACCGAGGCGAGAATTATCAGTCCGCTGACCCTGATCCTCGACCCTGCCGCGTCGGGAATCGAACCCTGGTCCCGGGCTGTTCTCAGCCTCCGGGTCTGCCGCCTCTAACCAGTGAGCCACACCTCTCTACTATCCACTATATTTCGTGAAATATAATAAATTGGTCAAGAAAACAGTCAATTACCCTGCTACTAAATCCTCCATCCAAATATTTATTTATATATATCCAGTCATTCTTTAATGCAAATTGCTATGTATATAATGCATATTTAAATAACGAAGCAAACCACATTCACTGGATGATGTCATCAGTGATGTCATTTGAGATGTCATCAGTGATGTCACTGACAACCTATGTTTTTTTCAGTGAATATATATATATATATATATATATATATATATATATATATATATATATATATATATATATATGTGTGTGTGTGTGTGTGTGTGTGTGTATACATACATATATTATATAGATATAATTGTGCTTTCTCAAAATGTTCTCAATGGGCTCTTAACACAGCGCTATAAATAAGGTGCATATATGTTCCACTTGCCTACTCATAAATTAAATGCAAACATTGCAATGTATTCTTGTTGTCGCTCAGTGGTGTGAAAGCATTTGCATTAACCAGCCCTTGTGCTGCAGGGTGAGCCATCCCTAATGATATGCAGGACTAGGAAATCTTGAAAGGGTAATAACTGGTTACAAGGTGCGCCACAACACATCAATTGCTCTCTTGGGAAAAGTAGGACTCCTTTGATCACATGCAGAAAAAAACATATCTGAAGTCCCTCTCGAATGCTTATGTGATCACCTGCAACCAGTGTTCTGTTTACCTGTATGGCTGTCTGCTCTTCTTCAAAATGTGTACGATTATATTAGCGGCACTGTAAATATGTCGTTTAAAAAACAGAAGTAAAAATGACAACTTCTGTAATACACCATGTTTATGCAGAAGCATATCACACATGTTTGTAAGCTGAGAGGTAAACTTTCTTTTCTCGAATGTGCCCAGTTAAAAATTACATTTTTAGAAAAGCTCAGCCGATACAGTTGTATAAACTTGTTACTGTTGTTTTTCTGTAAGTTGTAAACTAACAATGTATAATTGATTTTCTACTCTGTAGGCTAAGAAGTGGGATTTTACAGTTCTTGAATAATTCAAGAATTCAGTACCCGGGGCAGAAAAATTGGACACGAAATAAGAGCATAATTAGCAATACAGCAAGGGTCAAAAGGTCAAGAGAGTCATGAATTTATCATATCTTTGACTATTAGGTCTCACTGTGGACTTCACTTATAAGCTTACCTTAAAGGTGTGCCCTCAAAATAATGCACCACCCGGGCACTTAATCGCCAAAGAAATGGGGGGAAGTGTTAATTTTTAAGTAAGTTTGACAAAAAGATAGAGCTTTGTGTGACAAACACTGTCAGCAAGACAGGGCTCTGTCACTGGAGGAAGTTTAAACATTAACCAGTTCTGTCAGGTTGTTGACACAATCACGGCAGACATCTCCCAAGATGCCAAGATGACTGCTGGCGTTTGTCAACAACCCCTGTCACTGTGACAGCAATAAGACCATGTCTGGGAAAGTGACAGTTTTGGCTTTGTGCTCCCATGAGCAATGGCCCAGGTGTTCAGAGGAAGTGTGGGAAAAAGCCCGTATTTCTGCACTGTCATTCGCAACCGGCGAGCAGCACAGGAGGAGAATGAGCTGTCACTCCAATTCCCATGATGCCTTGCTGCTTAGCATAACTCTACTGTGCGGTCCGGGGTCCACTGGTCCGTACACTGACAGATAATTAAGAAAGCAGCAGCTTTTTCTAGACGTCTCTTCCTCCTAATTTGCATTTTAGCCAGAGGCGACCAGCTATGAAAAAAACATGATGGAACCAAGGTAGGGAGCCAATTAGTCAGACGGGTGGATGGCTGACTGACAGCTCTCTAGTCGCACTACCCCACGCCTCGTCCTACACAGCCATGCTTTTCTCTGTTTTTTACAGTAACTGAACTTTTTTTTCTGCAGGTTAGCAAAGGTATTTTGTGCCGAGCTATATTAAGAGTCGGATCATTTTGCTAAGTTGTACGTTTTCAATTTAAATAGACGCCTATATCTTCAAAAAGCGTGTGCATCAAACAGTTTTCCTGAATGGTACGAGTAGCACTTCCAAGTTTCATTAAAATTCCGGAACGTGGTATTTTGGCGGGAACAAGCGACAATAGCCGCCTGAGAAATGTTCTACTCTACAGAGCTCACAAGGGAGAAGATTATTTTTTTCGAACAATGAGATTTCTGCAGAGTTCTCAAAATCTTATTTGCAGTTATATTTTTCAGTTTAAACTTTTTTTTGCTGAAAATGCAGAATGAGTACACGCCTGTGCTGTCTATTTTAAGACGCACATATTCATGAATGTATTGCATTCTGGTCACATGTTATAATTCTTTTGAGTCGCACAGGAGGCCTAGTTGACAATTGGCCCCAAATAATGAGGGTCACTTTCAGTTTGCCACCACTTTACAGCCAACAGCATTTTGAATTCTGTGACTTGTAGTTTTGTTTTTCATATGGTAGACATGGGCTTGAAAGGCCAGGTATGCATTATGTTTTTGATATATAACTAGAACTAGATGCAGATGGAACTTATGGCATGGTAGCAATTATTAGCAGGGCAGCAGCATTTTATTTGCACAAGGTATATCACCCCCATGTTTATGCTATACACACACCAGGATCTGTGACACAAATTTTGGGCCCTAATTGCAAGTCTATATTAGGACTAGGCATGGGCAGTGAACTCTGCCCAGATAGTTAGGAAAGGAAAATGCCAACTTTATAAAAGTGACCCCAAACATGAAATCCTTACCTGATACCTATCAAAAGTTAGCTCTTATTAAATTTAAAAAGGCAATCCAATGTTATCCTATAGGAGATGAAACATAACAGTATTGAAAAATACTGGTAGTTTTTCACTAACAGGACATGTAAAAGATATAAGTACCTGCCTAACCTTTTAATTACAATGCATACTGCCCTGTAGGCTAAATAGAGCCTAGCATAGGATTGACTTATAAATATTAAAAGGGGAGTTTAAAGCTTGACAAGGGTATTATTTTGCCAAGTCACATTGCCAGTTTAAAACTGCATTCAGGCTGCAATTGCAGACCTGGGATATGTATTAGAAGGCTACTTAAGTTGTTGGCACAATGAGTGCTGCAGGCCTCCTAGTAGCATTTAATTTACAGGACCTAGGTATATGGTATTCCACTTTACTAGGGACTTATAAGTAAATTACATATGCTAATTAGGTGTAAACAACTTTTATCATGTTTTAGGGAGTGAGCACAAGTACTTTAGCACTGGTTAACAATGGTAAAGTGAAAAGAATCCTAAGGGCAAGAAAAACAAATTCAAAAAAATGGGAGAGTAAAGAAAAAAAGTTTGAGGGAAGACCACCCCAAGGCTTACAGGTCAAACAGGAAGGATTCACAATTTATTTTATTTTATTTATTTTACAGTTATTTTATTTATTTTACAGTTGCATAGTTAACACCTTGTAGGCTCACGCATTCAAAGGAACAAGTGATACGACATGTCGCATAGCATGATAATGCCTGAACTAAAAATAAATGTTTTTATGCACTTGGTTCAAGAACTCATCTTATAGTCTGTGCTCTCAAGACAAGTAGCAGGCCCCAAAACCCCCAAATTCTGCTTATACTTTGCATATTCTGTACAGAATTCATGAAACCGAAACCGATGGCCCATCGGTGTGCTAGTTCACAGATTCTACTGAGTTTGAGTATTATATTTGTTATTTGGGTGTACCACAACTGTGCAGAATCTATTTAAAGTCTAGAAATGTAGACACATTTATAGAAACAAATGCTACATTTCATCATTAACACTTTTGTTGAGGAGTGGACTGAGGTCATATTTTAGGGAGAGAATTCCTAAGCATTCATACTTTTTGAAAATTCTGGCCTCATGGATTGGAACCAGAGTGTACGGACCCAGGCATGTCTCACAAGCACAGCAGGACTTCCTCCAAAGTACGATCACCTGTAATAAAATCTACTGAACCTTTGGCAAGGTGTAGAGCATTCTGAAGTTTTCTTTGGCTGAAACTTCATGTAACTCTCCTCCACAACAAAATGTGCTTGTTTCCTAGCAACGGGAGCCTTTACTGCTATTGCCAGATTCTATAGCATTGATATTGGGAGTCGCTGTGTCTATTTAATTTAGAACTAAGAAGGAGCTTGCAGGACCAGAACTTGCTACTTATTCTCAATGGGATGAAGAAGAAGTCCTTTGCACAGGTGAGACTCTGGAGACAAAAAAATGACATAAAAGTGGAGAACCGGGCCTTATGGGCCAGGCGGCGCAGGGCACGCCTTAAATCCCTGAGTTCACCTGCCATGTCGACCAGGGACACGAGACACTCTGTTGAGCGTAGCAGGTTTATTAGCTGCAGCCAAGCACAGTTATCCCAGAAGTTAAATACAAGGTAGGTTCTGAGGAGACTGCCACTTCAATTCGTGGTGCACAATCTTTTTAATACAAACATTTTACAAAGTTTACTCCGTACACATACAAAACAAGCCAATAAGAAAAGTTGGAAAACAAGCTATCAGGTGTCTCAAATACGCCCCTCTCTCAGACCCCGTGTGTTACCCCTCCCAACAAATTAATCAGTGCTAGTACCGACAATCCAATTTGCAGGTGGCAGGACGTATTTGTGTGCCTCAAAGGATAATTGGGTAACAAGAGAATACAAGGAGAGAATAGCGAAGGCCAATCGGATAAGATAATGTAAGGAAAGAATAGGAGAAGGCAAATAGTCGAGACAGGGGTCAATCAACCCAGACATGGATTAGCAAACTCGGCCAGACCCTGACATCAGTTTCATAAACAAGGGCAGGAGGTTACTCTTTAACAGAAGAGACACATAGCAGCTGAGAAAAGCAAAAACACTCAGTTCGCCGTGCTGCCTGAGTGAGGGCAACACAAAATGGCGACGGGACACAAAATGGCGGCTAAATACGGGATGAAGTCAGAAACCGAAGAACCTCAGACCCTCCTTTTTCCATTACTCAGGCAAGATACAAAGGACTCAAGTTAGTCTGAGTCGATGTCAATGGCCATGAGGTCATCGAGCTGTTGCTGCAACATCATTCTAATGTTCTCTGTTTTTCTGTGCCACAGGCCTTGGGACACACATAGTGGCACAAAGACCACAGATGGCAGGGCCACACTTTACACAGAGACAACAAGAGAAAATGATGGCCAAGACCATTCCAAGGAAGGTTAGTATCTTCCATCTCCAAGTGGACAGTAGTCCCCAAAACCATCCCATCACAGACCAATCTCCTGTGTCCTGGTGTATAGACTGGCAAATGATATGTAACTTAGAAATGGCTTGGTATACCGTAGGGGCATTATCAGCAACTAGACCCAATCAATTTACAGACTCCTCCACGATCTGCAAGGACAATGTCTAGAAACATTTGGTTCTGCAAAGTCATGAGGTGATCCGCCTGAAGTTCGGCTGTCAGATTACTCAAGGCTCCAGAAGTTACATTTATGGTAGCCTCAACAACACAAACTAGTTGTCTGATGTCTCTGCTGTTGGCCATTGGGCCCCAGAAAGGAAGTAACCCTTTAATAAAGTCACCTCCTTCTTGTCCTGCTGTGTCTTTCGAATCAATAACCCCTCTGCCATATCTCTTTCTATGATGACCTGAAGGAGCAGTATATGTTGGAGGAAGAAGGAAAGCCACATAGCAAGTTCCTGAAAAGTAGGTAGGAAGCCAGGTATAGGCTCTATCATGGCAGATAAAATATGTGCCCTGTGATGGCACTAACGGCGAAGAAATCTGAGGTGAATAGACATAAGTATGGGAACAGACACTCTTCTGTTGATTTTTAACATTCTGGCCATTGATCGGTAGACAGAAATTACCTCGATGAGGTACAGTCCAAATTGGTGGGGATCTCCTTCGCCTAGCCTTATATGTAAGGCTAGTAACATAACGAGTTACATTCCAGCCATCATATGCTCTTTTCTCATCCACAGGAATCTTACTAATCTCAGCAATTCTAGCCATGGCCACAATTCCATTTATCACAGAACTGTGACTAAAATCTGCTCCACCACCATATGGACTACCAGGAGGATGTCAAAGTTGGTTCTGATATACATTAGAAAACATGGCCAAATAGGCCCATGCAGAGCCTTCGTAGGAAAATGGAAGTACTAAATATGGCATCCCTCTCTCTGTATTATGGGGCATAAGCCCACAGACCCAACAATCAGTGGTGTTGATTACCCGGTTATGCTGATACAATAACTGAATAAATGAATTATTAAAGTACTCTGTTCTCCTAATCTGCTCATGTTCTGGGAGTGTATGAAACTGATGTGGGGAGGCAGTAGTAGGGAAAGACAAGGAAACAGAAGTTGGAACAGGTGCTTGCTGCAAAGTGTACACAACCCAACTTACACACGCCAATAAAATACATGAACATATGAAAATACATAAGGTTATGCCACATGGACTAACCAATAATCTTTTACATTTACTTTTCATTTGTTCGTTCTTATCACTGATTTCCACTTTAGTATCCATACTCTAAAGCTTTGCTCACGGCAATCTTCCTAGATCACTTAGCTGTGATTATTAGCCGTCCTATGACACTGCAAGTCCTGCAGACCTACTGTCACTACTCAGGTCACAGCTTAAGACTCCTACCGTGACCCTGCAACTTGATGGATAGTGGAAAAAGAAATGTCTCTCATAAAAAAACGTAATCAGAAAAAGGAAAAAGAAAGTTCAATTGTCTTTCGTTGATCTGGATCTTAAGTTGTACCGAGACTTATTAGGGATCGTTTGTTCTTGAAACAAAGTTTCTGGATTCACTGTGTTCAATCGCAGTTGTGATGGTACAGCTTCTTGCAACACGTTGTCGTCTTCTTTTTCAGAGTTTGTTTGATCCAGGCGTGCACTACTGAAAGGTACAAATCGAGGGACACTTTCGCCTTCACTGTCACTTATACCCATGCAAACCCACTGATCAAAAGGTAGAGGCAAAGGTACCCTCTTACATGGACCCAGTTCTTCTTCCCGACGACCTTTACTGCTGTACGTGTAGCTAACAAGACTTGCCGGGGCGGGCCCCAACGAGGTTCCAGATTCTTTTTCCGCTGGAAATTCTTCAGACAGACCCAGATTGGATGGAGTGACCTGGATCCGCAGAGGCCATTGGCAAAGCGTTTTGAACCTGTTGATGAAGAACACACAATTTAGTGGTGAGATCATGCAAATAATCAATCAACATTGGGTATGGGATGTCAGAATACTTTTTAGGTCGAGGGACTCCCCAGACATTGGCTGGGCGCCCAAAAACGACCTCATATGGGCTGAGTCCTAAACGAGAATGTACAGTAGTTCTCGTGGATAAAAGTGCCAAAAGTAAAGCGTCGGCCAAGCAAGACCTGTGCTGGCCTGAATCTTCGCCAACTTAAGCTTGAGAGTGCCATTATAGCGTTCTACCAAACCTGCTGACTGAGGGTTGTTTGCCGCATGGAATTTCTGCCTAATACCAAGACCTGTACACACTTTCTGCATGATTTGGCCTACGAATTTATTTCCATTGTCACTCCAGACAATTTTCGGCAAACCAAACCTCGGTAAAAACTCCTTCAAAAGGACTTTGGCAGTAGACAATGCAGTATTGTCCTTTAGGGGGTGGGCCTCTATCCATCTGGAAAAGGCACACACCACCACCAGAACATACTTGAGGTTACTACAACGATCCATATGAATGTAATCAATTTGTAATACCTCAAAAGGGTAGGTAGGGGGAGCAAAATGACCTGCTGGAGTTGGGGGTTCCCTTTCCTGGATTATGCATAAAACAAACAATGCAATGCTTCACCACATTCTCCGCACATTTAGGAATTCCTTCATTCTGCCATACTGGAGCCTGAAGTTTACAAATGCCTTTTGCACTAATGTGGGCTGGACCATGCGCCATAGTAACTACAGGTAGTACGTAGGTGTCTGGTAACAGCCAACGCTGATGTTCTGACAATTCCGTCCAACACCCTTTTGCGTCCAACATTCCCGTACTTTCTCTCCACTTACTCAATTCCTTCGCAGTAGCGTCTTCTTGAATTGTTCTTATACTTTCTATTGTGTCCTCACACATTCCTCTCTCTCTGACCCATCTTACAGGACCTGCAACACACATGCGACTCGTAGCATCTCTCGCTGTCTCTTTCGCTACCTCATCTGCAAAAGCATTCCCGCGACCCACATCATCAGTAATCTTCTTATGAGCACTACACTTCACTATTGCTATTTGGGTAGGCAAAGCAAGTGATTAGAGAAGGTCAGTCACCAACTGACCATGCTGTATCTTAGTCCCATGGGAAGTAAAGAATTCTCTTTCCTTCCACAAACGACCGAAGCTATGAGCCACACCAAAGGCGTATTGGCTATCAGTGTAAACATTCTCTCTCTTTCCCTTAGCCAACAAACACACTCTCGTCAGGGCAATTAATTCAGCTGCTTGGGCTGAATTCTGTGCAATGCCTGCTGTCTCCACTACCGTATACAAGGTGGTGACAGCATAAGCTGCAGTCGTTTCGCCATTTGGAAGTCTGAAACAAGACCCATTAGGCTGCGGTGTCCCACAGGGCTCTGCCCTCAGCCCCACGCTGTTTAATGTGTATGTCCGCCCCTTGGCCATAATGGCCAGGGAACGTAACATCAAATTAATATCCTATGCGGATGATACGCAACTGATTTTTACCTTTTCTAATAACACCGTGGGAGATAAAGCAAAATTCCAAGAGGACATTCTGGCCATTTCCAGCTGGCTAACAGAGAACTGCCTTCAGCTAAATTCATCTAAGACTGAAGTCCTCCTTATTGGCACTGATACTCAAAAGTGGGATGAGCGGTGGTGGCCCCCTACATTGGGCCCCCCTCCCACCCCCAAGAGGGAAGTTAAAAATCTGGGCGTGATTCTAGATGAAGCACACACCCTGGATTCCCACGCAAAAAGAGTTGCTGGTACTTGTTATGGTCGCCTGCGCTCTCTGAAACCTATCCTCAGCTTCTTTGAACCTTCCATCCATCAGACAATTGTCCAAGCTATGGTCTTATCCCATCTAGACTATTGTAATGTTCTTATGCTTGCTTCAGAAAGGCACGCACCTCCCTTCTTGTGGATGGTACAGACATTTGCACAATTGCTTGAATTCATTCTGGGGTCAATCGTCTTCCCTCCTTCGACAAGAGATGACCTAAGTAGGTAACCTCTTGGCGGCAATATTGTAACTTAGAGGGGGACACCTTGTGATGCAGGTCAGACAAATGCCGTAACAGTGAAACAGTCACATCCTTACAAACATCCTCTGAATCAGCAGCAACTAACAAATCATCCACAAACTGAATAAGAGTGGCACCTGGGGGCAAAATGAAAGCATCGAGCTGAGATTTCAAAGCCTGACTGTAAATAGAGGGACTATCACAAAAGCCTTGAGGTGCACGCTTGAATCGGAAACTTCGGCCTCCAAGAGAGAAGCCAAAAATATTCCTACTTTCCTCAGCAATAGGAATGCTAAAGAAAGCATTTTTGAGATCAATAACCGAGAACCATGCAGCTGAAGCGGGTATCATAGTAAGCAAGGCAGTGATATCTGGGACAACAGGAAACTGGGGGACAACAATCTTGTTGACTTCCTGAAGATCGATCACAAAGCGATATACAGGAGGCTGAGAAGGATCAGTGCGTTTAAGAACAGGTAGAACAGGACTGTTGCAAACATTACCTTTCGTCTCTTCAAACATACCCTTCTGAACCAGATCATATATAATAGCCAACAAAGCTCGTTCACCATCATAGGAAATCTTATACTGGGGAATGCGTTGTAATTTAACATTAGGCTTAATAGTAACCACGTAAGGTGGAATCTGGAGCAGACCAACATCATTCGGACCTGTAGCCCAAAGTGTAGCAGGAAGAGACTGCAATTCAGGCGGGAATCGATCTTTAGATAAATACATAGGAGAAACCAATTTCTCACCCAAGGTAAGATGCACACCAGAAGGGGAACAATACATTGTTGCATAAAGACGTTTCAACAAGTCCAAACCCAACAAGTTCTCTCTGCAACCAGTCGTTAAAATAAGCGGAGCTTCCAAATCGTAAGGACCATTCGAAAGAGGCAAAGGGCAAGAAACCGGGTTAGCAACTGGGGCACCAGAAAATCCTACAGAAACGTTCGTTAAGCCAGACAAAGGTGCCCCAGGGAGTATGCAATGAATGATAGAACTTCTCATTGCACCAGTATCCAAAAGAAATGGCTCTGCAACACCAAATGCAACAACTTCAACATAAGGCCGCTCATTTTCCTATTTGGCTCCTGTCCTATGGAATGCCCTCCCCCTTAATCTGCGGTTGGAATCAAATTACCTCAAATTTCGCAGGGGAGTAAAATCGTGGCTGTTTAATCAGTAGCTTTTCCTTCTTCTAAAGTCTCAGTTCCCTCAATCAGAACCAAGGCGCCGGGAAACCCTCTGGGTAGCTGTCGCGCCATATAAATGCACAAAATAAAATAAAATAAACTCCCTTACTTTGTCCATGGCTGTCCTAACTAGAATGAAATCCTGAACCTCACCCTCAACACAATAATCATCATTATAATATTGCGCAGTCTGAGTATTCTGCTAATCAAAATAATTTAAAGAATTCTGAGGGGGAAAGGAACGCTGTCCTTGAGGCAATGCACATCGCCCTCTACATCTAGGAGCTGATTGAAAACCACCACGGCCTCGCAGCCTTGGCAATCCACCATTACGCTGCAATAAGACCTGACAGCTATTCTTAAAATGACCTGCCTCTTTACAATAGGCACATTGATTAGGACCAAGCAAAGGTCGCGGAACAAAAGGTCAGGAGGATAAGCCTGTTGCAAAAGAACCTTCGTTTTTAATTCTTTAGTCTTCTTCTCGATCTTACCTTTCTCTTCTTTGTCCCTATTCTCATAATACTGAGCAGTGGCTAATATCTGTGCAGACGAAGAAACAGCCCATGAACTTTCGGAGTCTTTCAATTTATGCGATAATTGAGGAAGTAAATTAAATACAAATGTATTCACAAATAGTCACTGTCCACCATCAGTACTCATATCCTGACCACTGTGATCGATAAACGTCTCCTCAAAACGAGTAAAGAAATCGGAGACACTTATCTTTCTTCTGCTTACATGCAGCTAACTTATCCCAGTTAACACGTAAGGCAGGCATCATCGTCTTCATTAAAGCGATGATTCTACCAGGCAATTGTGTAATCAAATCATCTGGCTTAGCACCACCCACTTGTGCTGCATCTGCGGCAGCTATAGCTGCCCAATTACCACCCAAACCTTGGTCATGGTCTTCCCTACGAATCAAAGCCCACAACGCTTGTGGAACTACATTCCCCATTTCAATATCGGCCAAATTCATAATACACGCATCAACAGTCTGGGACAGCTCCTTATAATACCCAGCAGGATTTTTACGAGGGTCCGGTAGAGACTGTTTGAGTGCCAAAACTTCAGATCGTTTCCAGGGGACATGTACCCAAATGCTCTGGAAATGAGAAGGGACACCCAGAATAGTGCCTGCCTGTGGAACCGCTTCCCTCCATACTGGAGGAACTTCTTTCACAGGATAATGTTTCATTTTCTGTCTAACTGCAGGATCAGGTTCAAGAGTAGTCTGAGAAGAAAATAAAGACCTGAAAGTGACAAGTGTCTTTACAGCGTCCTCAACTTCGGAACCCACAGTAAGTCCTTTATCAAACTTATCCTGTATATCTAACAGACCCTGAGGGGCTAAATCCAACTCCATACTCTCCCATCTTTTGACAAGAGCGTCATACATGACATTAAAAACATATCTCTGCGTGGGCACGTTCCACTGGAGAAAGGTACTCAGAATATCAGGTACACTATACTGTGGACCACTCATGATCCATTTATGAGCAAGAGAGTCCAATGCAACTCGTTCGTCAGAATCTGGGATTTGACTACAGATTGCCTTTGAGAAAAAGCCGGAGTCCGATTAAAAGGCCCAGAAAGGGGGGAGAAAAGACCAGAAACAGTATAGACCAACCGATTACGAGTCGGGAAGAAGCAGACAGTAAAACTGGGCACGCGGTATTAGGCAAAGGAAGAGAAGGACTAGCCGTCACATGAGGGACCGAAAGTGAAGGAGACTGAGGTACAGAAGTTGGTGGCAAAGGAGGTGCAGGTGGCAATGCAGGAAGGGGCAATTGCGGAAGAGCCGGACCAACTGGCTGAACAACAGGTTGCTGGACAGGTGGCAACAATACAGGTGCATTAGCTCCTGGTACATAAGGCGGAGGCAATCTCAACAAATGGGACATTAAGGAATCTTCCTCAAGATCCTTACTCTGTGGAGAAGTAGGCAACACAGGGTAGCATCTATCTAAACAAAGAGATTATAATAAAGCCCGCGGATAAGGGTGGAGCCACGGTCATACTGGATACCACCATGTACCAAGATGAATGCTTGAGGCTACTTGCCGAATCCATCAGAGAGATCCCACTAATATCATCCTGAACAGGATTAAGACTATTGTACACAAAGCTCTGACGAATGACTGGATAACAAGGAATGAGGCAGATTTCCTCACTAATACTGACCCCAGGATGCCAAGGTTTTATGTCCTGCCAAAAATACACAAAATGTATTTCCACCTCCTGGCCGACCTATAGTGTCGGGGATAAACTCTGTATTGGAACCCCTCTCACAATTTTGTGACTGGTTTCTGAAGCCGATAGTCCGAACATCGAGGTCATACCTGCAAGACACCAAAGATGTCTTCTGTCATCTCCGAGACATGGACATCAACCAAGAGGAGGACATTTTCATCACCATATATATTGAAGCGCTTTATACAAGCATCCAACAGAGATGAACATTGGAAGTGGTCGAACAGATTCTTCTCGACCAGGAATGGAACTATGTCACACCACAGCATTTTGTGATAGACTGCGCAGAAATTGCCCTAACGGAGAATTTCTTTGAATTCAATAACGTTATATACCATCAGATACAAGGCACGTCGATGGGGAGCACAAATGCTCCCAGCCTGGCGTGCCTGTGTGTCCGGCAATTAGAGGAGGACAACATCTTTAAAGACACTAATCCCTTTTCTATGAATCTGAAAACATGGGAAAGATTCATAGATGATGTCCTTATAGTGTGGAGAGGTACTACAGAAGAAGCACTTCTTTTTGTGGACTGGGTGAATTGAATTGATCCGCATCTGGTATTCACTCACAAGATTGAAGAAAAACACGCCATATTCCTAGACTTAGACATTTGTCTTACATCCGAAGGAATACGAACCAAAGTCCACAACAAACTCACAGACAAAAATAGTCTGTTACTCTATGAGAGTTTCAATCCTAAAGCGTTCAGACGAAACCTCCCAGTGGGCCAATTCTTAAGGATCCGTAGAAACTTCTCAGATCTAACGGATTTTATAACACAAGCAGACGATTTGGAAAAGAAGCTGCTGACTAGACATTATCCAAAGAGACTGATAACTAGAGCCAAAAAAAGAGCGAGGAACAACCATCGTGAGTCACTACTAGAAACTACACAGAAAGAGAAAACTGACAGACTAGTTTGTGTAACAACTTTCACGCCCGCCTGTAATAAAATTCAGAACATCGTCCGTAAGAAATGGCATACACTCAACTCGGGCCAGACGGACTGGGCACAACCCCTTTTCGCCTTTAAAAGAAGCCGTAACATCAAGGATGAACTTGTACACACAACAAGCATCACACAGGGAAGGGACACTCAACTAACACTATGGGGCCATCAACGACCAGTGGGCCATTACCCATGTGGTGGCTGTGTTGTATGCGAATTCACTGACACTATGAAAGAAGTGGATATAGGTACTGGCAGACCCTGGGTTCTAAACAATTTCAGCAACTGCAACACTGAATGTGTGGTATATATGCTAACCTGCCCATGCAGAAAAATATACATAGGCATGACCACACGAAAGGTGAAGATTCGCATTAGCTAGCACCGTAGCGCCTTCAGACGACGGAAAGATAATACTAAACTCACCAGACATTTTTTGGAAAGCAATCATAAAGATTCAGATCTAAAACGGACTGTACTGGAAGTACTGAATAATGAAACGACGAACCGTACACATGCCCTTCATGTGAGAGAACAACGCTGGGTGTTCAGGCTCAACACCTCCAAACTTGGCCTTAATGATGACATTTCATGGCTGCAAATGAATAAATGAATTAAACTCATGACACTGAGGTCTCTCTGAAATAGGCGTGATTAAAGTCTTTGGAATAGACAAAGTTGGGCTCCACCCAGAAATAACTAAATAACTGCATAACAATACGTTCCAGTGGATGTAGCATAACTACTCTATGAATACATGCTTCCCCATATGACTCTTGGGTGCACCCATTGTTATGCACGATACACCATCATAGAATGCATGGTAAAATCCATTACTTCAACAGTCCAGTACTGGGTTTTATGTATAAATTCGAATGGGAAGTTCCTTGATTTTAAAACGCACTTATCAGACATTGAGACGGTCTTTGCATCGCAGGCCCTGTGTGACTCCCTGGCGGGTGCTTTTGAGGAGAAGACTGCTAAGATCTTAGATGGCTTAAAAAATTCTTCACCTCCTGCTCTCGGCTTGGGAGCTCCGGTTAGCCCGTCCAGTCGACCCCGGCCGGTTGTCTCTGGCCCTGGCTTGGGAGCTCCGAACGGGTCACCCAGTCGACCCCAGCCGAGTGACCCAGCTCTTAGTCTGGGAGCTCCGGACATTTCTTCCAGTCGACCCCAACTAAGACTTTTTCCTTGTCCCTCCTTTGAGGAATTTTGCAGCATGGCACATACGGTGTCCTCGGGTTCGCCGCTCGACACACTGCCTCCCAAATTCTGGAAGGCATTTCAGGCTGAACTTCTCCCGCCTTTGAATTCCATCTGCCTCCAGTCCTTGGATCTGGCATCTGTTCCCGAGTGTTGGAAGCTAGCAGTAGTGTCACCTCTGCTTAAGAAACCAACGTTGGACCCTGCCTGTCTTTCCAACTATAGGCCTATCTCTTTGCTCCCTTTTCCTATTAAGATCATGGAAAAATGGGTGACCCGTTCACTTTCAGGCTTCCTGGAGGAAATCGGATGGTTCGATGAGACACAGTTTGGCTTCCGTCCTGGGCACGGGACGGAATCCGCACTGGTAACCGTACTGGACAATCTCCGTTCGCGTGTCAACAGTGGTCGGGCAGCCTTTCTAGTGCTGCCCGACCTCCGACCGCGTTCGACGCGGTTTGCCATCGGACCCTCATCAGGAGACTTGAGGAGTGTGGGGTCACAGCGGGAGCAAGAGACTGGCTGGTATCCTATCTTAGTAGCCGGCAGCAGTTGGTCTCGCTTCCTCCGTTTCGATCTGAGCCACGGAGAGTAGGGCAGGGGGTCCCACAGGGCTCGGCAATCAGCCCTATACTTTTTAATCTGTACCTCCGCCCTCTGGTCCAGCTTATAAAATCTTTTGGTGTCTCGGCTTTTAACTACGCTGATGACACCCAGCTGGTCTTTTCTCTGGAAGGAAACAACGCGGTCCAGTTGGAGACATTTTATTGCTGTATGGCAGCCACAGCGGATTGGCTGCGGGCCAATTCCTTACAATTTAACAGCACAAAGACGGAGGTGCTCTACTGCTCCATGGACCGGATCCCGCGGGTACTTCCAGAGAACTTTTGGCCTGCCACTTTTCCCGAGCCAGTGTCGGCTGCGGAATCAGCTCGTAATTTGGGGGCGATCTTCGGCCCAAATTTACAGCTTGACATGTACGTCAATAAAACCATTTCCACATGCATGATGCTGCTACGCATGTTGCGTAAAGTTCTGCCCCTCCTCCCCGCCCAGGCCAGGCCGGAAGTAGTCCGCGGGACCATACTAAGTCGTTTAGACTATTGTAATGCGCTACTTCTGGAGGCCCCAAAAAACCTGCTGGGGAAGTTACAACGGGTGCAGAATATGGCCGCCAAGTTGGCTCTTTCTCGCCCTAATTTTAGCTCTTCTACTCTAGCTCTAAGAGATCTACACTGGCTACCGGTGCACCTGCGTGTACTGTATAAAGCGGCGTGCCTGGTGTTTAAGGCGGTACATCAACAGGGTCCAGTGCCCTTGCAGAATATGTTCGCTTGGTAATCTGCTTCGCGGCCCCTCCGCTCTTCTTCGGCACAACTGCTTGTGGTCCCGAGGTTTCAGAGAGTCAGGATGGGTGGCCGCTCATTTAGTGTTGCAGCGGCCAAACTTTGGAACTCCCTGCCACTCTCCTTGAGAAGCCACAGGGATTATTTCCCGTTCAGGAAAGCCTTAAAAACGCATCTCTTTCCTAGAAATGTCTGAGCAGTGAAAAGTGTGTTCGTCCGAAGTTCAAGCGCCAGGATGCCCTTCGGGTGACAGGATCGCGCTTTATAAGTACACCTACATACATACATACAGATGCCATCATACAGCTACTAATGAGACTTATTCTCTCTCTCCCCTCGTCTCTTGGCACCGGGACAAAGTTTTCCCCGATTATCCACATAGAGCACTTCGTGTTGTTATGACTACGAAACGCGGATGCACCGAATGGGCGCTTACGTGCTGCATCACGTGTCCATCACTAACCAATAGAGAAAGAGGCTACCCACGTCATAACGAGGAAACCACGCCCGCCTGCCACTATGTAGAAATGTATAATACAGATTGAGTTTGCACTGCCCTAACACTACCTCCGTTACCTTGTAACGTAGGAAGCACACAATCCTCTTGTGTCAGCTCCTAGAATTACTATATTGGAAGTGTGTTACACTCGGGCATCATAAACACGCCCACCTGGAACAACGGATGTCTGACGTCTTCTGACTAAATGCCATATTTCCACGCCCGACTTCCAGGCACACAATCCTATCAGACTTGGGTGATAGCGAGTCCGCTTCAGACACAGGTAACATGACGTCTGACTAGCGCGCCCATGCTCACGAAAACGATCCACCTGTGCATGATTAGTTTGTAATGGGCCGTACTATATAAACTTCCACCTCAGTATCCCTAATGTCGTCGGGGAGGAATAGAAAGACGTACATCATAGGTGGTCCTACTGGGCATTACCTAACACTCAGTAAGTTGCTGTTTCTGTCCTGTTCATGCTGCTACTGCCTGCACCATTACTCTGACCTCTCAGAATATGGTCTACAACTTCCCCTTTTTGCTCTTTCTCTCTCCAGCGAGTGTGATCACTGGGTACTCCCTAACCCTCGCCTCCCATGGGGCAAGTCGTCCCCCCCTAAAGGGTAAGATAAATGATTGCTCTTTTTGGTTGCGTTTTCAGGGAAATCGCTCTTAATATAATTTATTGTAGATTCTACTCCATTGAGAGTATTGAATCACACAAACTCGACCAAGTATAATTATCTTTATTTACACGTAAAATATATTGACTCACTACTGTCATTTGACTTTTCACAGGTCAATGGACCCCCTGAGTGGATAGAGACTATAGGTCATATCCACAGAGTGGCACTACTAGTACAGTATGGTAAGATTGGAGCCCCTCAATTTGGTCCTGATGAAAGCCATGTACCTTTTGGACACCTTGGCTGAAACATGTTGACCTATCCTTTAATATTCACTTAGCGGTGATTGGATAATTGTTTTCTTATTCACAGCGCTTTTTGCTTTCGGACCCCACATGGTTCCCTCACTAAATAAAATTACATTGGGGAACTCTTGATGGCTTTTTAAATTAACTTTTCCTTTTGGGCCCCCACTCACTTTAGTAAGTGCATCCCTGTCGTCAGGTGTATGCCCGTCCTCCACCAAACGGGGTTTCTGGAGGGCGAGGACTGGCAGATGATGAAGCATGACACCTGGTGGTGTGTGATGCCAGTCCATCACTTTTTGTGAGATGCCCTTGTAACTATACGGCACCTCACACTATCTTGGTCACATTCTAGAAGTGGTCTCCATTTGTGATAATAGCATCTATCTATCGCCATACGATGCTGTCTGTCTGAGACTTCAATCGCTCGATCAGTCTCATTGTCCTTAAACTGCTGGGCAGCCTGTATGATCGTCATATCCCTTGCTTTTCTATCTCTTTTTGCCTGCTTAATTTCTCTCTATTTGGCTTCTTTACGCCAAAGGCGGAAAGTGTCAAACATTGCCGGCCGGGCTTTTCTTTTGAACAAAATTTCTTCCAAATTATCTAATATATCAGGCTCAAAGCTACCATTTTGCGGCCACCGCAAAACACCATCTCTCTTCGTGTATTGGATCCATGCCTCATTAAAGGCAATGGGGCCAATACCATGTTTAGAATAGAGCTCATAAGTGGGAGTTCCAACCGGAGGAATCGGACATGAGTCCTCGAGCCGGGAGTCCCTATTACAACCAAAACAACAAAACTTACTAAATTTGCTAAAACCAGGCATCTTAAGTTCACTGGTCTGTTTACCAACTTCAAGGAGTGAAAGCGAAGAACACAGCACAAATGTACTCACCCCTTGGCTTCGGCTATTGCAATAGTCGAATAACAAAATTCAAAAACAAAACAAAGAAGTGGGCGCTACCCACGAATACTTAACTAAATGGTCTTCTCACGCCAACAGAGGTCCGTCTAACATCTCGCGATACCAGTCATCACCAGAGGCTCCAAAGCAGGGCGGCAGTCAGGGCAGCAGTCGTCAACAGCCGTCGGAAAGGAGTAGCCATGCTGCAAAAGACCTTCGGTCCACTTCGACATACAGGGGTCGCTTGACGTGGCTCGCGAATCCTCCGGAATTTTCTTGCGAGGCTTCTCACGACCCTCGGGCTGAACCGCTACCACTGAAGCCACTCCACGTTGGGCGCCAGTTGGAGAACCGGGCCTTATGGGCCTGGCAGCACAGGGCACGCCTTAAATCCCCGAGTTCACCTGCCTTGTCGAACAGAGACACGAGACACTCTGTTGAGCGTAGAAAACCAGGTTTATTAGCTGCAGCCAAGCACAGTTATCCCAGAAGTTACATACAAGGTAGGTTCTGAGGAGACTGCCACTTCAATTTGTGACGCACAATCTTTTATAGCAAACATATTTCCAAAGTTTACTCCCTACACATACAAAACAAGCCAATAAGAAAAGTTGGAAAACAAGCTATCAGGTGTCTCAAATACACCCCTCTCTCAGACCCCGTGTGTTACCCCTCCCAACAAATTAATCAGTGCTAGTACCGACAATCCAATTTGCAGGTGGCAGGACATATTTGTGTGCCTCAAAGGATAATTGTGTAACAAGAGAATACAAGGAGAGAATAGCGAAGGCCAGTCGGATAAGATAATGTAAGGAAATAATAGGGGAAGGCAAATAGTCAGTCGAGACAGGGATCAATCAACCCAGACATGGATTAGCAAACTCGGCCAGACCCTGACATCGGTTTCATAAACAAGGGCAGGGGGTTACTCTTTAACAGAAGAGACACGTAGCAGCTGAGAAAAGCAAAAACACTCCGTTCGCAGTGCTGCCTAAGTGAGGGCAACACTAAATGGCGACGGGACACAAAATGGCGGCTAAATACGGGACGAAGTCAGAAACCGAAGAACCTCAAAAGACTTCATACTTTGGGAAGTTATTACACATGCCACTGGGGAGAAGAAACTGAATACCAGAAGTAAAACTGTCTGAGATAAAGTTCAGTAGAGGAGAAACAGTTTAATACTCTTTTAGAATATCAACAATGCAAAGCACAATAATGTGTTTAAAAAAAATCCTACATGACTAACTCCAAAAGAATAATGGAAAGAACAAGAGAGGGAGGGAAATTATATAAGGAGCACTCTTAGTCCCCCAAGCAGTGTAATCATAACAACGAAAGAGTGTGCCTTTTTGAGAGTAGAGCACAAATGTAGAATCCAACTAGGTTCTTAATAAAGCCCTCATTCACCAACCTGGTTGGTGACATGCTCATCATCGGGCCCCAATGGGAGAGGCCGAATGCCACCCTGGTGTGCTTCAACGCCAGAATTACTGTGGAGCTGGTATTGTGTGTTCAGTGATAAGTGAGAGTGACTTAAACATGTCTAGCAGTGGATATTGCTGAACAATTTATTCAGAATCTATATCCCACTCCCAGTTTTTATACATTTCTGAATGGCTATTATTAACATTTGTTTTTTGATACAATCAAGACATTGTTAAGTCACTCTCACTTATCAATGAACACACAATTAGGGGAGGCGGACATCTCTGTTCCACCCACGGAATTTGCAGAGATTTTCCCCTTTCGCCTTTCGCAATGTAGGAGAAGAAATGAAGCAAATGCAAGTCTCCGCACACTCGAGGCGTAACGGAAGTTGGCCTCCCTCCCGCCTCACGCCCGCCACCCGCCCGCCTCCCGCCCGCCTCCCAGTAAATGCCGATACCATGATCCAAAATCAAAACAAAGAAAAGAACAAGCCACACCTCTGCATTTTTACCTTGTACTGCTTCTAATGAAAACTAATTTTTGGTGCAGGAAACAGAATCCCAGGATTGGGAATAAGAAGTTGAAAAAGCACAATGAGAAATAGCACCAATTAAATATTTCTTTCACGTTTTTCACTGAAGAAGTTCAGTTAAGCACACCAAACTTATCAATAATAAAAACAAATTAATAAAAAGTAACAAATAAAATAAGAAAAAACAGTAATCTGAGAACCACCCACAAAACTCAATAGCAGGATATTGCTAAGTGTCCCTTGTCCCTGTTGACACTAATGCCACCCTTACTGGTTGAGTCTGGGGGCTGTCCATAGGGCAGGCCCTGTGGCCAACACCCCACTGTGCACTACTTCAGGCACACCCGGCTGCATTTGCGGATTGGAAGTTGAATACTGGATATCATCAAAGAATAGTGAAGTGAAATGATTGGTCACCCTGGTTCTCGGACCTTATTGTATTCTTAAAGAAACCAATAAAATTCACTCAATATACACAGTAAAAGCATAGTTATGATGTTGAATTAAAATGAAAAAAAAACACTGAAATTTGGTAGTTGTGGTGGGCTTGGTCACAGGGGTGGAATCTTAATGTATTTGGGGAAGGGGCATGATGGCCCCCCACCAAGTCCATTTAATCATTAAAGTCGCAAATGCTACTTCATTTTACGGAATACTCTAGTATTTCTAGTTCACTCACTATGGACAGCAGTAACAAGAGAACATACAGAAAAAATATACTTTCTCATTTCAAAACGCTTGGCACCAGATTTACCAGTTTCTCACGCAGCACAGTTCAGCAGCCACAAATGCTGTGCTACAATGTGTGAAAATGAGAGAGCAGGCGAGTGCCATATTTACAGAAATATGGCACTCTCCTCCCCTCTCCCTAATGCCGGTGCAGAAATGTGCGTCCATGCGCCAAAGACATACCAGTGCACTATAGTGCAAGGGTTTCTCCATGAGTCTAGCATAGGTTTTGTACTGGAAGGATACCCTTCCAGTACAAAATACTATGCTTGGAGTCAGACTAACTTTAAACATTTTACCAGGTGTATGTGTGCTGTACACAGTGCAGCACAAATGCAAAGTCGGGAAATAAAGGAGAAAAAAAGCACTTCTCTGTAATATCCTGGTTTCTATGTGTACATGCTCTGTCAGAGTCTACAGTTGGAGAAGGGCTGAGCAGCGTGCTGGCTGCTCCTGGTGGGGCTAGTCTTGGACTTGACATCTGAACTTGTAACTACTTCAATAAATCCTCTTGAAATACTACAACCAGCCTGGAGTAAGGTAATACAATTTTATGGTGACTAGGTGAAGCAAAGAATCTGCATGTGCTACCTTTAAAGGCCTTCAATTTCAAGTCTGGAGTATCAGAGAACCTACTCTCAAGTTGAAACAACTCCTCAATCTACAGCTGCGCATATTCAACCAACTGGCACACCACAGCCCCACCAGTGACCTCCCATCGGTCGCCCATAGCAGTCTGCCAGTTGTTGGGGTTCCTGTGTCTGGGGAAGTGCTACTTAAAGAGCTGCCCATTCAGACAAGGGAGTCTATTCTCCAGAGTCCATATCTATGTGTCTCGGAAATCCTACTTCTACTTGTGCTGCGCCCTCAGCAAGGGTAAGCCTGATTCAACATACTGTTCTCCAGTGCTGCATTTTCTATGCGGGTAAGCCTGCCTTTCAACGACGCCTGCGTTCTGTGCTGTGCCTTCAGTGAGGGTAAGCCTGATCTAGTGTGTTCACCTGCCACATATCTACTTCTGCACACTGTCAGGGGAAGAAGTGTGCTACTGTATGTATGCTCCAGCCAAGAAAGTCTCTATTATCTAGAGGATTATACCCTCTCCTGCTACAGACTTTCTAGTCTCCTTGCTACAGCAGCTCCTGTCTACATCATTTTCACCAAAGCATGTATTTTCTACAGTGGGGCATCTCCTTTCATGACAACTCTATTTGACACTCAGGAGACTGGACTGGTCTTTTGTGAATTGTGAGCCGAACCAGCATTGCCTCAACCTTCATCGACTAGATTGTCAGTGTGTGTTCGGGCACTGCCTTCCAAAGTGTCCCAAGGTGTTAAAGACAGTTTAATGCACTCGTGGTGTGTGTATCCACTCCGTTCTGTACATCGAATTTGTGCCATTGGATGCCGTCTGCTCAAGTGTTTGGAGGCTGTCTGCGGCAACATTTTAAAAGTGGCTACAATCAGCTTTGGCCTTGTCCGTGTCTGTGTTTATTTGGCTATACTGAGGGCTTCTGCATGCAGTGCTAACCAACTGACATTTACGGTTTGAAAACAAACTAAACTCATGCCTAGTACACATGCTTACCTCTGTGCATCTTCTTGCTCCCGTGCTGTGCCCATGTGTGTCCTATGTCAGCTCCATTGATTCTCCTTTCAGTGACCTGGATGTCCTTTTATGCTTTATCACAAACGCACGCTAATGCCGTGAGCCACCCTGTACAGTGTGACAAAGCGTGGCGCCATCTTAGGAATGCTCCGTCTTGTAAGTCCCTTTTCCGTTTTGCCAACGTGTCGTGTTTGTTCAATATAGCCTTATAGCCCGCCGTAGAGGGCTATACCGGCTATTAAAGGCCCTCTCCAGCATTAAAGGCCCGAGCCGAAGGCGAGGGTCTTTAACAAGGGAGAGGGACTTTAATAGCGATATAGCCCATCTACGAAGGGCTATAAGGCTATTAGAACATTCTGTCACTAGAGGACAGAATGTTCTAACAAAAAAAACAAAGCCTTAAGGGAGCGTGAGGGGATTGGAGTCCCCTCAGGTTTGGGTCAGCAAAAAGGGGGGTTGCTGGACTGTTCCTTAAATTGGAAAGTGTGTGTCACTGGCGGGGCCAAGGGTGAAGAAATAACACCGTTGGGCATCCATTATGTTGGAAATATTTGCCTCACACACCCATTTGGGTGTCATGCTTCATCATCGGCGTTGCTCCTCATCGGGGAGGCAGTGCAATCCCCGACGGGCTCACCTCAGAGAGGGGCTCTTTGGCGGAGATCTTTTAAATCCAACTGCCTTATGGTGAAGTGCGGGTGTGTGGGTAGTTAGGAATGTAGCCTAGGTGGTGATTAAAATGGAGTAGAGGGTACCGAAGACTATTTTATTCAGGGGGTCCCCTACTGCAATTAAAAACGTGAATCTAATGGTCTAGGTGCCAACAAGTTATGTGTAATGGCCCTAGGTTAGATTTGCAACGGACTGGTCAACATGTTTCTCGCATGGGAGTAGTACCCGCGATTCATCAGGACCTCAAGTGGATGAAAGTATGGTCTACAAACTATAAACAGCATGCAATATGTCATGTGCCTAATGCCGCAATTGTGCAATGCTAAAAGTTACCTCTGTAGTTTTTTGTCCTAAACCTGGATGGGAAAAAATATATACAAATACATAGTTAGTAGCATGGATTATCGCCAGAAGAAGTATATGGTGATAGCCAATGTAACACACAGTGTCATGCTAGTAGAAGTGTACTAGCGTAAATTCGGCGTGCCTGTATTGTGACTAAGTGGAATAATACTGTCACACCAAATTTATAAAAGTGAAAGGTTTAAAAACTTTAAAAAACAGCAGCAGTCTATCAGGAGCAACACCCTCCTAATTGGTCGGTCGTTCAGTTTGCAGTGAAGTTGTGTACATTTTATGTGCTTAGTGTAAGGCTTGTCACGTAGTGGGTAACCCACTCACCTAGTAGTCAGGGACTAGAGGCCACCTCAATGCTCAGCGGGTCAGTACTGCAGGAAAGGGCCCTTAAGGTTTGACTAGGGGTATAGAAGGATACATATACATGGTCAGTACATGTCTTTGAGAGAAAGATAATGACAACAGAAACAGCAAGTCAGCCATGTAGGGATTCCAGAATAATAGCCCCTCGAGTTGGTTAAGCAAAGTTCCAACCCGCGGGTCCAGACAGCAACGGGAATAAGTCCTCCTTACCCCACAATCACTGCGTACCGGTCTCATCACCTACCCATCGCCGCCAAGCTCGGATAGATACTAGAGCTCGGCGGCGGTCGCCATTTAATGCCGGGTAGCGTCAATGATTAATACGTGGCTCCGCCCCCACGCACGCTCGCCCGCCTCCGTAAGGGATGTCACGTGATGTGGGTGTTAAGTATGGCGGCCATTATTGAGTGGAGGTGAGAGTCAGGAAAAGGCTCATAGGGTGCGGTTAAAGGCTAGGTTTACACTCGACAAATGTAACCACATTATCGTAAACATATGCGGGCTCCCTTAAATAAGAGCAGATGGAACGGTTGTGCCTAGTGTTGGTAGGGGCGTGACCAAATCAACGAGTTACACTAAAGTGTGCGCACTGGCTTTGGGACTAGAATGGTATCCAGGGTAATGGATGTAATCCAGTATGCTAACGTGCTAACTGCAGTTGCCAAGCCCTGTGTTAAATGTGTAGCTCAGCCTCCCCTCCCACATAATCGAGCACCAGCCACCGTTAAAGGTGTGAGCATGGCGGCCATTGCTGAGTGGAGGTGGGAGTCGAAGGGAATTAATCAGTATGGATGGAGGCTCATATTAGAAGGTGAGGGGTAACACTTGTCCCGCATTAAGTATGAGGAAAAATGTGTACAGATTCATCTGCAGTGTCAGTCCCTTATAGAAACCCAATTTTTGGCATATGTATAATGGTTGTGGCTATAAATTGAGAAAGGGACACAGACTGGTCAGAAAGCTGTAAATGCATGAGTGTGCCGGTTGTAAGGCTAAATTAGTTGCCAGGGTGCCAGGGTGCCAAGTACACCGCAAATTGATAAGGTATTATCTGCAGTAGTCAGGGTCAAAATCAGGTATATTTCGAAGGGCACAATTAAATGCTCAAAGCGTGATGTAATTGGGTGAACTGGAAGGGTTTCTACATCCCCTATACACGTGGCTAAGTCAAGATGCTCTTTCGCGCAGCGTTCACGCGCAGCGGTCGTGCCCCATTCGCGCCGAAGGTGCGCCAAAGGTAAGCCCCTCTATGCCCGTCCGTGCCTGGACCGCGCCCAGCGCCAGCCCCCCTGGTCCTCGTAATGCCCACCCTCCCTGCATTACTTACGATGCCACCACCCTCCTAGCCCTTAACCCCGGCCATTCCCCCAACTGCGTCCAAGCCGCTCCTGGACACACCCACGGACCCTTCTCATGCAACTCCTGCAAGTTCAACGGCACCAAGAACAATTCCTCTTCTACGAACACACAACAGATATCCATCACCAACCACCTACAATGCATCCTGCTCAACACCCGCTCGGTCCACAGGCACGCCATCGACCTCTGGAATCTACTAGACACCATCTCTCCGGACGTCGCCTTCCTAACAGAAACATGGATGAACGCCACATCAGCCCCAGACATCACCATTGCCAAACCGGAAGGCTATAAGATCACTCGCAAGGACCGTACCGACCATACAGGAGGAGGCATCGCTATCGTCCATAAGAAATCCATCCGCATCTCGACCAGCTCTGACGTCAATCTCGCCAACACTGAACACCTTCACTTCCAGATCCACATCGACCCCAAGACCACACTCAGAGGCACACTCCTCTACAGGCCACCAGGACCCCGCGCGCAATTTAGTGAAGACATCACAGACTTCATCACACCACACGCGCTCCCCTCCGAGGATGACATCCTTTTAGGAGACCTCAACTTTCACCTCGAAAATAACAACGACCGTAACACCACCACCCTTTTGGACAACCTCGCCAACCTCGGACTTAAACAACTTGTCACTACCCCCACCCACATCGCAGGTCACACACTCGACCCCATCTTCACCTCCAGCAAACATGTCTCCTTCAACCACACCACAGCTCTCCTTTGGACTGACCACAGCTGCGTTCACTTCACCTACAACAAGCCCACATCCAACATCCACCCCCAACCCACTCTGCGAAGAAACTGGAACAAAATCACCATCGACCAGATCTCCTCATCGCTTCTTCAAAACCCCCCCGCCCACTCCTCAAACCCCGATCAAGCAGCCACTAACCTCACCCAATGGTTATCCAACAGCGCCGACATCCTAGCACCACTGAAAAAATGACAAATCAAACTAGGCAGCAAGAAGGCCTCCTGGTTCAACGATGACCTTAAGAAATCCAAGAAACTCTGTCGCTCCCTTGAGAAGGCCTGGAAAAAAGACCCAAACACCAGCACTAAGGACGCCTTCAAAAACGCCACTCGCATACACCACCAACTGATCCGGAATGCCAAGAAAGCCGCTTTCAAGGACCGACTAGACAGCAACGCCCACAACAGCAAGGAATTATTCAACATCGTCAAGGAATTTACCAACCCCTCAGCCAACTCCAACGACATCACCCCCTCTCAAGCCCTCTGCGACTCCCTAGCCTCATTCTTCCACAACAAAATTGCAGACATCCACAACAGCTTCGACAACCGACCCGAAGACCAACCCACCCAACCCTCTGCAGGACCCCCACCCCCCTTGAACACCCTCAATGACTGGAACCCAATCTCCACCGAGGACACCATCCGTCTGATGAACTCTATCCACTCAGGATCCCCCACAGACCCATGCCCTCACCACATCTTCAACAAAGCAGATTCCATTATAGCACCGCACCTCCGAGACGTCATCAACTGCTCCTTCAACTCCGCCACCTTCCCGGAAAGTTGGAAACATGCCGAACTCAGCGCCCTTCTGAAGAAACCCACAGCTGACCCCACCGAACTCAAAAACTACCGCCCTATCTCACTCCTTCCATTCCCGGCCAAAGTCATCGAGAAAGCGGTCAACAACCAGCTCGCCGCCTTCCTCGAAACCAACAAATCCCTCGACTCCTCACAGTCCGGCTTCCGAGCCAAACATAGCACTGAGACCGCCCTCATCGCAGCAACAGACGACATTCGAACCCTACTGGACAATGGAGACACAGTCGCCCTCATTCTCCTCGACCTCTCCGCAGCCTTCGACACAGTCTGCCATAGCACCCTTTTACAGCGCCTCAGAAACATCGGAATCCAAGGAAAAGCACTGGAATGGATCACCTCGTTCCTCACCGGAAGAACCCAGAGAGTCCGCCTTCCACCATTCAAATCAGAGGCCACTGAGGTCATCTGCGGCGTACCACAAGGATCTTCACTCAGCCCCACCCTCTTCAACGTATACATGAGCCCCCTCGCGGCCATCGCACGCCAACACAACCTCAACATCATCTCATGCGCTGATGACACTCAACTGATCCTATCACTCACCAAAGACCCTAACACTGCCAAAACCAACCTGCATGAAGGAATGAAAGAAGTAGCCGAATGGATGAAGCACAGCCGTCTGAAACTGAACTCAGAGAAAACAGAAGTCCTCATCCTAGGCACCTCCCCCTCCGCCTGGGATGACTCTTGGTGGCCAGAGGCCCTTGGAAAAGCACCCATCCCAACGGACCACGCATGGAACCTGGGAGTCATCCTAGATTCCTCACTCTCGATGAACAGACAAGTCAACGCCGTTTCTTCATCTTGCTTCAACATTCTTCGCATGCTCAAAAAAACATTTCGCTGGATCCGCACCGAAACTAGAAAAACAGTCACCCACGCACTGGTCACGAGCCGCCTGGACTACGGAAACACCCTCTACGCCGGTACCACCGCAAAACTCCAGAAAAAACTCCAACGCATCCAGAACGCTTCAGCCAGGCTCATATTAGACATCCCGCGTAAAGAACACATCTCTGGTCACCTGAAAAACCTCCACTGGCTCCCCGTCAATAAGAGGATCACTTTCCGCCTCCTTACCCACGCACACAAAGCACTCTACGAAATCGGACCCGAATGCCTCAACACACGACTGTCCTTCTACACCCCCTCCCGCCAACTACAATCCTCCAACCAAGCCCTCGCCACTGTACCTTGCATCAATAAAACCACCATGGGAGGTAGATCCTTCTCCTACCTGGCGGCTAAAACCTGGAACTCACTTCCAACTCACCTCCGCCTTACTCAGAACCACCTAGCATTCAGAAAGCAGCTTAAAACGTGGATATTCGACGAGTAATTCCCCACTCTTCTTCAAGCGCCTTGAGACCCTCTGGGTATGTAGCGCGCTATATAAATCTATTGAATTGAATTGAATTGAATTGACACATCAATATTTATAAAGAAGTTGGGACCTGCAGGTGGGCTGCATGTCTCATGTCATATTGCGGCCAACGTCCACGGTCAAATGGACTACGTCGAGAACAATCAGTGGGTGATGGAAGTGTGGCAGCAAGCAGCATTTATTTTGATGAACCGGAGTTACCAATGTCGGACATTGAATGTTTAACGTAAGTATCTTTTAATGAGTCTAATTCAACTTGGACTCTTCTCTTGTTCACATTGTTTTGCTGCGTCCTTTGTTTCAGGGGCAGGAATTTGGGTTTTATTCCCTCTTTCCTTCTTTCACTCTAGGCTATGTTAACCTTATACAAGGTTGTGTGATGGGTTACAGTCCCAATCCTCATTTGTTCACAATATATCCTACCTAGGGTGTGTTTTATGGGTTCTTCGCCCATTAGTTACAGTGCACAATGGTTTACACTTTCTGTTTACATTTTGCCCTACATAGGTGTGTTTTATGGGCTCTTCGCCCATTTGTTACAGTGCACAACGTTTTTCCTCAAGTATACATGAGGTGTGTTGCGTGGACTGTTGTCCCTCTCCTATATGCATAACTCTTGGCGTCTCCATGAGGTGTGTCTCTAGGGCCTTTTCCCATTTCACGTGCATGTCATTTGACCTCCAGTCGAGGTGCGTCCTTTCACAGACTTTATTACACAGACTTATGCCTTTACTACTTGGTGCACGTTTTGCCTTGCTAAGAAGTCTAGGGCCAGATGTAGGTAAATCTAATTTACCACTTCTAAAATACCGAATCATACCGATTCGGTATGTAAGAAGTGGTAAATTAGAGGGGGGGGAATGTAGGTAATTCTGAATCTGTAAATACCGAATCGGTAAGATTCGGTATTTACTGATTCTGTAAATACCGAATCGGTAGCCCCCATTTATTCCTATGGGCTTTGAAGCCCATAGGAATCAATGTGGAATACCGAATCGGTATTTACCTATTCGGCAAATTTCGAATGTTGCAAGGGTGCAGGGGGGGTCACTTTGACACCCTCTAGCACCCCAATTCCGGACTTGTGTGCCAATGTGTATTTTATTTTTCTGCTTCTCTTTTTTCTTGTTTCCTCCTGCTCTGACTAGCTCCTTACATACCTGTCATAATTGCTGTGCAGGTCGTAGCCATTGATGGTCTCTCCTTTTACTCTTTCATTGTCTTTTTGCAGTTTCTTTCTTTTCTTGAGTTATATAGAGGAGGGAGGATGGGTAATGTATTCTCTTTTTCTGTTTTGTTTTTTATTCTATTGTCTCCACTGCTCTTCTTGTCTCTCTCTGGCTCTTTCTACTCTCTACTCTCTTCTGCTTATCTAGCTTCAGTTATCTCTTCCGCTATGGTGTTCTGTTTTGTATTACTTTTGGAAGAAAGGGGGATATGTTATATCCTGGTTTCTATGTGTACATGCTCTGTCAGTAAGTTCCTCCTAGAAGGATGTCATATGGAATGTTGGGGATCAGAGTCTACAGTTGGAGAAGGGCTGAGAAGCATGCTCCTGGTGGGGCTAGTCTTGGACTTAACATCTGAACTTGTAACTACTTCAATAAACCCTCTTGAAATACTACAACCAGCCTGGAGTAAGTCACTACATTTTTCTTCATAGCACCCATCTGAAATGAGCGCTATTTTCTGGTGCTAAACCTTGTCTCCTTTTTTAAGTAAATATGGTTTAGCGTCAGAAAACGTGGATGGTTGCATGGGAACGCTCATGCACCACCCATGGTACGATCTCCTTGGGGCTAAGTAATGCAAAGCAGCGCTATGCGCTGCTTTGCATTCATTTTAAGTAATTTTTCCAGTGTAAAACAGGTTTTACGTTGGAAAGTAAATAGGTAACACAAGAGTTAACATTGTTTTGTGTCACTCTTGTGACTCAAACATGGTGTTAAATCTTAGGAAATAGACCCCTTAGTTTGAAATTAACAACACTTTTCTTCCTGGTATTGAATTTTATTTCAGGATTCAATTTTCCAAGGTGAGGCGAGCATTTCATGGAAGAAATTACTTTGTGCTTGTCCCTAAACTCATACTCTCTGGTTTATATCTCAAACTCCCATCATATTTCTTGCCTCGTAATTTTTTACGCACTTTCATTGCAATTTATTATCGCACCTAAAGAAATTCGGCAATCTAGGTTTTTGTCAAAAGCTGCATGATAGAAAACCTCCACAAAGTGGAGTGGTACTCGAAGCAGGCCCTTACTATGTCTGCAGTATGATGAAAATGCTGTCCCATGACCATTAAAAATCTCGCAAATGCTTACCTAAGGGTGGTCACATCCATGGAATATACCCAGTCACAGTGTTGTTTATTGTACATATTTTGCAAGGGTGACAGTGCCGCTGAGCACTCTGCATCCAGGACAGGGCCGTCAGGGTTTTTTTCTGGGATGGCATCTCAGGAGGCCAAGATTTGGATGTCTAACCAATATACCACATGTGAGATGACGAACTTAATAAAAAGTCTAGATCTGTACACTAAACAACAAATCACAGGTATCACACTCGGATTTTCCACTTTTTTTTAAAGCTGTCATTACTGTCTGTGTGAGAATTTGAGTTCTAAGAATACGTTGGTTGCGTGGTATCAGGGGAAGTGTAAAATAGCACATTATATTACAGGTAGCCTTATATTTTGTAGACTTGCGAAGGCGTGCCAGTTCTTATACACAAGACAACAATAGCTGAGAGAGTGCTGTGTTCAAAGTCAGACCCATGAAGTTATGCTAATCCCACAAGCCTTAAGAAAGTACTACCAATCAATCAGGGAATTATGAAGCATGCTACTTACCCATAAGGGTCTCAAGGCGCTGTGGGGGCATGGTGCAGCTCCGGTCAGTCGATGAACCTCGACTTGAGGGTCTTTCTGAGAATGTAAAGATTAAGGGCACGTCTGATGTTGATCAGGGGGCTCATTCCAGATCTTTGCCTTTTTGTAGGAGAAGGCTCTTCCACCCGCTCTGGCTCTGCGGATGTGCAGGGTTTCAGCAAGGGCAAGGTCGGCGGATCAGAGGTTTCTCTTGGGTACGTGGAAGGAGATTCTTTTGTTGAGATATTAGTGTATGTTGTTGTGGAGGTATTTGCAGGCATGGGTGAGTATCTTGAATGTTACTCTCTTCTCGATGGGGTGCCAGTGGAGGTTTTGCAGGTGTTCGGTGATATGTTTGTGTCGAGGGATGCCGAGGACGAGTCTGTCTGCGATGTTCTGAATGTTCTGGAGCTTGCGGAGCAGAGATTTGTTGATCCTGGTGTAGAGGGCGTTTCCGTAGTCTGCTGGTTCTGAGTGCATAGTTGAAGGTCTTTTACTTGATTTGAGGGGATCTAATTGAAGATCTTCCGAAAGATGCAGAGCGTGTTAAAGCAGGTGGATGTGAGGGCGTTGATCTGTCAGGTCATTGTGAGGGAGGAGTCGAGTATGATGCTGAGGTTCTGGGCATGGTCAGTGGGAAAGGGGGGCTGCCATGAGCGGTGGGTCACCAGGTGTTGTCCCATGCTGAGTGGGAGGGTCCGCGGACAAGGACTTCTGTCTTCTCCCAGTTAAGCTTCAGGCAGCTGCTGCTCATCCAGGTTGCATTGTCCTTCATTCCTTCTTGGAAGCTGAGTCTGGTGGTGAAGTAGTCCTTAGTGAGGAAGAGGATGAGCTGGGTGTCGTCGGCATAGGATACTATTCTGATACTGTGGTGTCTGATGATGGTGGCGAGAGAGGACATGTAGAAGAGTATGGGGCTGAGTGATGACCCTTGGAGTACTCTGCAGTTGATCTCAGTGGGTTCAGTGAGGAAGGGTGGAAGTCTGATTGTTTAGGTTCTGCCGGTGAGGAAGGAGCGGAGCCTGTTGAGGGCGGTTCCCTGTATGCCGGCATCGTGGAGTCTGGTAGTGAGAATGTGGTGGGAGACAGTGTCAAAGGCCGCAGAGAGCTCAAATAGGATCAAGGCCGCGGTGTGGCCTAGGTTGAGGAGTGTACATAAAGGGGGTGGTCCCAGTGGAAATACAGTAAATATCGACTTCACCTGCTAAATTAATTACAATCAATACTTATACATATTGAAAATATTTATTTAAGTTGAACATATATTTTTTATATCATGTTCAGGAGACAACATATTTGTAAATAAAGTTGTGCATAGGTGCCCCAAAAAGGGGGAAGGGGTGAAATAGTGCGGCAATGTGCAATTGTGAGGGTAAATGATAAAGGGAGGACGGTGACCAGTGTGTACATCAAAAACAAGAAAAGGCTTGTCCAGCCTTAACCAAGGCTAAATTGTTTACAAAACCAGAATGTCAGAGAAGACAAAGTGAATCTATCACTGTTGTCTTCATTCAGTTGGTGAAACCATAGAGTTGAGGAGGGTGGAGTTGTTGTCCGTGGTGGCGAGTAGGATTGTCTTGGTGCTGTGGTTTCTGTGGAATCCAGATTAGGAGGGGTCGAGGATGGAGTTCTCTTTGATGAATTTTGTTAGTTGGACGTTGATGATTTTCTCGGTGACTTTGACAATGAAAGGGAGGGGAGAGATGGGTCGGTAGTTTTTGAGGTCCGTCGGATCTGCTGAGGGCTTCTTGAAGAGGGGCTTGACGTCTGGGCATTTTCAGTCATCAGGGAATGTGCCAGCTTCGAAGGTGGCGTTGATGGTGCATCGTAGCTACGGTGGTGGTGCCTCTGTGGAAGATGTGCGGAGGGCAGGGGTCTGTGGGGGCACCTGAGTGAATGCCTTTCATGGCCGTTGCGGTACCTTCGGTGGTGGTTGGGGTCCAGGAGGAGATGGTGGGCTAGTTGTCATTGCTGGGAGGAGAAGTGGATTTGGTGTCCGGAGCCTGTCCGTTTAAGTTGCCATAGAGGGGTCTTATTTTCAGGTGGATGTAGGAGTCGCATTTGTTGCAGAGGTCTTGGGAGGGAGGTGCGCCTTTGCTGTTGGCTTGTTGAATTCCTGGATGATGTTGAAGAGTTCCTTGGTGTTGCTGGCATTGGCGTGGATTTTGTTTTAGATGAAGATCCTTTTGGTGGATCTGATGAGTTGGTGGTATTCTGTCATGGCGTTCTTGTATGTGGTGTGGTCTTCCAAAGTTTTTCTGTTCCTCCAATTCTTCTTGAGACATCTGCAGGTGCATCTGGATTCCTGAAGGTTGGTGGTAAATCAGGCGGCCTTCTTTGGCTGCGGAGTTGGTGCCAGTGGAGGTGGGGGGCACCACGGTTGAGCTTGGAGTTGAGGTGCTCCTCGGTGACCTTGATCCAGTTCCTTTACGGCTACGTGGTGCAGGATTGGGGGCAGTGGGTTTGTCAACGTGGAAGTGTTCACTGTGGTGGTCCATTCAGGGGCATTGCGTGGTGTGGCGGAAGTGGATATTGTAACCTCCTGCGAAGATCAGATTGAGGGTGTGTCCTGCCTTGGGTGGTAACGAGTTGTTTCAGTCTGAGGTTGGCAAGGTTGTCCAGAAGGGTGGGGGAGTTGGGGTCGCTGAAGTTGTGGAGGTGGAAATCTACGATGAGTATGTAGTCTATGGAGGCAATGGCGTGGGGCGCGATGAGGTCGGCGATGGTGGTATTGAACGCAATGGAGAGCTGGGTGGTCTGTAGGCAAAGGTGCCTCATATGGTCATTTTGGGTCTGATTTGGATCTTGAAATTGAAGTGTTCTGTGGTGGACGGGGGGTCGCTTGTGCTGGAAGTGGTTAGTCGGAAGGAGTTCTTGTGTCCGATAGCGAGTCCTCCTCCTGGGCAGTTGGGGCGGTTCTTAAACTGGATCTTGTCGGGGTGGAGGCGGGGTTGGTCCATGTTTCTGTGAAGAAGGAAACATCTGGCAAGAAGATGTCGAGGACTACTACATGCCAGCCAGCAGAGGGTTTCTTCCCGAGGACTGACTATGAAGCTACTCAGCCTTCCTCACAAGTTGCCTGTGGCCCATCTACCACAAACCACATAATGGCGGCCTGAGCCTAAAAGACACTACTCGCTCCTCACAATGATTGCTTTTCTTTCTCATTTTAGACAATATTTCAGCCTGATTTCTTATTGCAATAACAACTCTCAAGGGAGGACGTGTTCTTAGTTATTGTCATTATCATTGTGTTTCCGAGGTTTAGAGATGTGTATGGGTATAGGAATACATGTTTTTATTATACTGTGTTTATCATATAGATAATATTCGGTACATGCAAGAGTTGAATCAAACCGGATAGGCTAGAGAAGGCCTCAGGTTTCTTTCAAAAGCCCATCACATATAGTTCTGCCATCCCATTGGATATTGTGTTAAATGCAAGGTCATAGTTTATGCTAACCTGTCCAGGATCATGATTTAGAACTTGTTGATGGGTTACTCTGTCACAACTGTGATGGAAATACTGTCCACCTAAATATAAATATCATTATATCCGGTCGGATTTATTTTTCAGCGGAAGGGATATCCTTCACCATTATGATGGAGAATCCATCCCCCAAGATCTGAATCAGGCCCTACTTGTTTTTCAAAATTCAGTAAATGATGCAACCTCAAATTACTTATTTCACACCCTGATCAATAATTTTAGTTAAATTTAAGATAACTGTACAGCATTGTATTTTAGAAATTGCACTTGTAGGAAAAGGAATTCTATAAATGTTGCTGGTATGTGAACTGCGTATTATTCAATCCCAAAAGGTTTACGGGGAAAGAAACAGCCTCTCTGACAAGGGTGATAGATTTGCAATATTTTTATTTTTATTTTTTGGCAGACAAACAGACACGTTTCGACTCCTTGGAATCTTCATCACATGAAAACATCAGTGTATTTCAGGCATATAAACATTATGTCATGGTGAGGTTCCGGACTCCATCAACAAAGGAGACAGACTCTTGCTAGCATACATATGCGTGATTCCCAAAAACAAAAATAATGTGTGCATAATCAGCAAACTATATTTCAAAGTGAGTCACAAGATGGCTGCCAACACTTCCTGATTTGAGGTGTTGGCAGCCACTCAGATCTCAAGCACGGGAAAAGGAGGGTTTGTGGAGCCATATTTGTATATCTGAGAAATGTTTACATTTCTCAGGACCTAATGAACAGATTTACACCATTTAATAAACAGAGTGCAAGAGCAACCTTTTTGCCAAATTTGGTGTAATTCCGTTCAGCAGTTCGGGCTGTAGCTGCATCAACAGTTTGCTATGAAAATTAACAGGAAAAAAAGAGTTTTGGTACCCTTTTTGACCCACCTTTTTATCACCCCCAGCTTGATGGATCACCCCAAATTGTTTTAGACAGCAGCTAAAGTGAGTGGGCCATTAGCTTTGAAAATTTCACGAAGATTCGTCAAACAGCACCACAGATATTGGCAAAAGAAAAAAAGCTTTTTGAATGGAAATAAGGTCCTAACTATAACCACCTACCAGCAAACACCAGTAGGAAATATTTACAAATATATATATTACCTACTGGACCTAGTTTCCAAAGGAAGAGTGTTCTTTCATTTGCTAATAACATTGGTGATAAATTTACTAAACCAGTTTGACCCTAACTTTAGCTGTTGTCTTGAAAATTCCAGGGTGTTCCGTCAAGCAGGGGCTGAGAAAAAGGGGGGATCCCAAAAAGCATTTTCCCCATGTTAATTTCAATAGGAACTTTAGACACAGCTACAGCTCAAATTGCTAAAACCAATTACACCACATTTTGGCTGAAAGGGAGCAATTGGCCCAGAAAGCAACCTTCTTCCTCCAACCAGGAGTGTGCCAGGAGGCGTGTTTGCAGAGTGGTAGGAAAAGGGGGCATGGCATATGTCGGGCTTGGCCCTTTTTGAAGGGTCATCCCTGAACTTTTTGCTTTCCTCCTGTATTTTTTCTGACTTGTTTTTTGTCTTTTTCTGACTCTGGCCACTTTATCACTGCTGATCAGTGCTAAAGTGCATGTGCTCTCTATGGTAAACTTGGTAAGATTGGTCTATACCTGTTTGGCATATTTAATTTACCTATCAGTTTCCTTGTACAGTGGTATCCCATATACCCAAGGCCACTAAATTAAATACTACTGGTGGGCTTGCAGCTCACCTTCCGCCAACCACCAAAGTAGCCTTTCAAACCTGTCTCAGGCCTCTGCCACTGTAGACCCTGCGCACACAGTTTACTGCACTGTGACGGGCACATAAAGTTGTTGCCTCATCTGCAACTCCCCTTTTACTACAAGTAAGTCACCTCTATGGTAGGCCCTAGCTAGCCCTATAGGCAGGGTGCGGTGTTGGTAAAAGGTAGGACATGTGCCTTAACTGTGTGGCATATCCTGGTAGTGACAAACAGCCTATTTGCTTTCTCACTGCTGCAAGGCTGTCCTCCAAATGCATTGGGGATTCCCTGATATGTGCTTTAGTGGCAATTCCTGACATGAGAGGGGTAGTGTGATCAAGTTTGGTATGTTTGGAATACTAGTGATAAATCCTGCTATTGAAGAAAGTGGATTTATTATTACTATTTCAAAAATTGCACTTTTAGAAGTAGGCATTTCTGTGTTCTCTGTGTCTTTTTGCTGCCTGTTTTGTATTGACCATCTGGTTCTGACTGAAAGGGGCAGAGGGGATGTGAATTCACTCCAGCCAGTCCCTGGGGGGTTGAGATGTGTTCTGCCCTGCCTGGTTGACTCAGCACTAGGTTGAATAGGCCTGGTCTGCATTTGGAGTTGTGGGAAGAGTAGCACCTGTTCCTGGATAGGGCTGTGCTTGCCTTCCACAATGATGATGCCTCCCCTCTGTGGTGTGTCTGGAGCCAGGCTTACACTAACAATGGAGGTTGTGGTGCACTTGTAAAGATCTTCTAAAGTGCCCCATGCACTGGTTTGGACTGGGCTCAGAGCACTGTGCCACGGGAAAGAACAAAGACATATGGACTATAAGTGTTGGGGCTGTGACCCCATGTGTGTTGAACTGGATGAACTTGTGGAGCTGAAGAAGACACGGCATGGGACTGCCAGGAGGAACCGCCTAGGGTCTGGACTATTCTGGGGGGTGGCTGAGAGAAGGGCTTTCCCTCTGTTCCGAGGCCCCTTTTGCTGGCATGCCTAGGTGTGCCCTGCCTGTGTGTCCCCAGCACTCTTCCAGGAGTGCTGATGCACCCCTGGTCTGGGCAGACCCAGGTGCTTTGCTCTCTTGGGGCTCTTGTCCTTGGACCTGGGCTTGGCTGATGCTGCGAGTAGTGGACTGAGCCACAGGTGTGAGCTTCTGCTGCAGTGGAGCGCGTGCAGCGTTGTTTTTAGTTCTGTGCCCTAAAATACGATACCCACACACCAGCAGAACGAGGTGGGCACCTTCAACTTGTTTTCTGAGCCAGAGAAGTGGACTTAACCTGCAAAGATGCGGCAGGCGCAGAGTTTGCTCACGCCGTGAGGAGACCGCCTTCTCTTTGAACAGGAAGCTTCTGACGGAACCAGGAAGGAAAAAGCGAGGACTCCTGGGGAGTCCTCTCAGTTACCCAGCAATGCCAACGTCATTAAGAGGCAGTGCCAAAGGTAGCAAAGGCGGGGGAGACCGGCTGCTTCCCAGGTTATCTGGCCTTGTGTAGCCTCCAAGTATGCGCAAGTGCGCTCCTTGTGTTCATGACGATTGCCTAGTGGCATGGTAATTATGGACGCCTGGGACTATGGTCTATGTGTGTTATGTGTATTTGTATGACACATGCCCTGAGGTTATGATATATGTGGATTTGCATTGCTAGGATTCGCATAATATGCTCAGCACATGATTTATGTATTTCTGTCGAAATCGAGGGCTAGTGTACAGTTCCACAATTCCTGTTTCACTGAGTGCAGAGAGTGTAAGTGCAGCAAGGAAGCTGGGAGCAGGAGCAGGAGATGAGGAGGTTGAGAACGTCGCAGCTGAGAACGCCTAGGTCGGGATTGGCCCATCCACCGCTAAGCTCAGCCGCCTCGGTTCCGGTTTTGTCCTGTTCTGGTTTGAGATCCCCTTCAAGCGAAGCCCAGCAAGCAACCTTGCCTCAGGTGGAGCATGGCTGTGTGTGACTGAGCTGAGGCTGAGCTCCAAGGGTTCTCCTGGGTTCTTGCCTGCCTATGGCTTTCCCAGCTTTCTGACATTGTGCTGTGGTCCTTCATTCTCCACCCTTGAGTGACCATTGGACCACTGGTCTGCCCTGTGTCTTTGCCTTGACCTCTGACTGCTGACTGCAGTGAGCAAGTGTGCGAGGAGGAGCGGGACGCCAAATTGCTGCCTTTGCATCTGTGCCTCTGAGCACCAATGAGACGCAGAGTTGCTGCCTCACGACTCGCAGGCCACAGCCCCTGCTGAACTTTGCCTCTTTGCCCCTGCAAAGAGACCACCAATGAGTCACCAACGGTCGGGTATTTAAGTGCTGCTGAGCGTGACTGAGATTCGACCCCTCTACAGTGCTCCTGTCAGCTGTATCTCATCAGGTTGCAGCTACTGGTGCATTCATCCGGCGCCGGAAAAGCTGAGGGCTGTGAGCTCAAGTGCCAGTGCGCAGCGGAGAACGGTGTGCTACAAGTACAGGAGGAGCAACTCTTTGCTGTGAGAGTCCGTCCCCTGTCTGGCAGTTTGCTGGGAAACCTCAGGAAGGCGTGGGGGTGAGAGCGTGTGAGATGGAACAACGATGCAGGGGGGGGGGGGGGGGGGTTCAGGAATGGACAAAAACATAGGACCATTCGTAGAAATTAGGAAGAGGTGTTTTATTTTTCAGTATGTTAACACCAATCAAAATTAAGAAGTTCTTGTCTATGGAGGGAGAATTCCCCTCAAATGAACAGTTTAAGGTTATGGAAGGTGAAAGCAACCACAAAAAAAAAATAACGTCTGGGTCTCAGTGGACTGGGGGTCGAAGTCCTTCCTGGCTTCAAGGTCCTGGCTTCAAGATTTCACCCCAGTGGAACAGCTTCCAGCAAGGCCATGCGGAAATAAAGAGAAAAAAACAACCCCAAGATTACTGTTATGTTCTGGGGTTCGGATATGGAAGAGGGGGGGGACCGGGAGTGAAGGAGTCACCAGGGCCCTACACCAGGTTGTAGTCCGCGTCCAACACAAACGATGATGATTGTGAGCATGCTCGGGGACAAGGATTCAACACACACTCAATCCCATGACCTCCCTCAAGCCTCCTCTACCCCGTCCCACCCCGTGAGAAAAACAGTCCCTTTAACTGACCCCGTACTTTGTCTAGCCACACTTCTCCAGAAGTGCGGCGGGGCGGCTCGTGTTGACAGTGGCCTCCTGTCATTTTAGTTCTGCTGGGCTGCCCGTCTTCCTCGTCTTCTTCTTCTCGTGGATTTTCCTCACAAATGCTGCTCGTCTCCTGCATCTCTTCTCAGGTTCTCCTCCGGCTTTCGCAACAGCTGGTTCCGGGCCGGCTTCCTTATCCGCCTCCACCTCTCCTGGTTGGACAGATGATTTCAACATCAGGACTGTCGGCTACGCCTCCACTGACGATGTCCAAGCCGTGTTAAAGGCCTGAGGACGGGGCGGAAAGGAACAGCTGTTAAAGTCCTCGCCCCGTCCACTGACATCATCAGAGGCCCCGTGACAGAGCGCAACCCCATTAGTAGGGGCAGCTGAGTTTTGTGCCCAGGCAAGTCCACAGAAGCCGGCCAACTAAGTTGGGTGCAGCTCGGGGCTTGCTATTGTGCCCTGCTCTCCCTTTCTCTGAGCTATAACCCTGGTTGAATCTGCTGGGTAGCAGTTTCATCTCCTCACCGCCCTGCAGCGCATAGTCGTAGAAGTCTTCCTGCTTTACAGCACTACAGCCGATAACTGTTGCAAGTTGCAACCAGAGTATACACCTGACAACTAAAGTCGAAGCTTGTCTAAACACTCTCTTTTTCCTAAGATTCCATTTGAGCTTTACTTAGAACACTGACTGGAAAAATCCTATGCTCAGACAAATTGGTGTTTATAAGAGCCTGTAAAAAAACTAAAGACAACCCTCTGAGAAATAAATCAGTACTTATTCTTCAAAAAAGAAGGTAAGTCAAAATAAGGAGGCAAATATAGAGCCTAAGTTTTAATCTTTGCCCCAAAAGGTAGGAGGAAAAGTGGAAAAGGTGAAAGTGGATGATCTTATATTGGATGATTTTACACTTCCTGATTTAAATATTAATTTAAAGCACTCCTCAAGGACTTAAAATCACCGAAGCCAAATACTTCTTTTATCTTACATTTTTCAAATTCTCAAGCTCATCTTCATGGTTCTCCCATTAAAATGCGACTTTTTAGCAGCACGCCTAGTGGAGTGGACTTAAGAAGATCAATAGCCTCTATCACTCGTGTTAGAAATAACTCTTTTTGCAGGGTTATCCCCAGACATTTTGCTTCTTCTTCTTTTATTTTTCCACACCTGTGGTTGTCGGCAATAGGATTCTGGGCACTTTGCCACTGCTGATCAGTGCTAAAGTGCATATGCTCTCTGTATAAATTGCTATTATAATTGGTTATCCATGATTGGCGGATTTTTTCATCAGTAGGCCCCTAGTAAAGTGCACTGAGTGTGCCCGGGCTGGTGATTCAAATGGTACTGGTGGGGCTGCAGCACTGATTGTACCACCCACATGAGCAGCCCTTAAATGGTATTCCAGGCCTGCCATTGCAGTGCCTGTGTGCAGTTGCTAACTGCCATACTGACCTGACCAATGTCCCCACTGGCCAGGCCTAACCCTTCCCTTTCTGTACACATTGGACACCCCTATGGAAGGCCCAAGGTACCCCCCTGGGCAGGGTGCTGTGTATGTGAAAGGTAGAGCATGTACTAGTCTAGGTGACATACTATGATAGTGAAATACTGCCAATTTCAAGTTCAAGTTAATTTTAATGTGTGATTAATAAAAATCGTTACAATCTTCGAGCAGGTTAAAAGTACAAATTTTGTGCTAATTAAAAATAAATATACTGTCACTGGTAAAAGAGACAACACGATCTTATTTCATCCAAGACAGTAAATTGTTAAGGTCAAGTTCTTTGGCGAGGTTTTGACAGTGTCGTTTGTGCCGCAGTGACCTTCAAGACTCGATCCAGTCTTTGTGCTTTGTGCTTTCTTGTAGCCGTTTTGTTACCTAGGTCATAAATTTAAGTCCACGACATGCCAAGATAGAGGAGGTGCTTCCTAGAAAGCTTATTACCGCTTGCCAGCATGTGCGGATCTTTAACGTGATAAAGATGGCTCGTAGGTATCGTCTTCTTAAAGCCATAAGAGCTGGACATTTTGTCCTCTAGCAGAGATTTCCTTTTTGCTGAACCGTTCGCTACCTTACAGAAGTGCACCTGGTCTATTTTTTTCCCATACTTCTAGTAGGTCCAGTTTGGACAAACAGGTGGTAAGGTAGCTTCCCCATGAGTTGTACTAGGCTGGTTTTCCTGATGTTTTATTTCATTCCAGCAGATGTTGTCCATTGTCCATGTGGAGTAGTGTGGCTCACTGGTCAGAGGCGGCAGGCCAGAGAGCAGAAGTCGGCCTGGGACCAGGGTTCAATTCCTAACGCGGCAGGGTTGTGGACCTTGGTCAGCGTACTCGATAATTCTCGCTTCGGTGCCTACTCTAATCAGGGGTTCCACTCGGCAACTCTGGGCATTAGCTTGCCTAATCTCCTCAACGGCCCCATCAATTCCAGGGATGCCTGGCTCCACCTTGGGGACTCCCAGCAGGGACCATCCAACAGGGAAAGCCAGGACGGGTTCCCCAGAGTTATACAGCGCCAGGAGACCTATGGACGGGTAGCACTGCGCTTTACAAGCTCAAATACATTTACATTTCACTTGGGGCAGAATTAATTTTATGACATAGTTTAGCAAAGTTGGACAATGACCGGAATTTTTGGCTTTGTAGGCAGGCCGAATTCAAGGCGGACTTGTGCGGGATAGGCTGATTGTGGCAGATTAAACACTACTTTGTAGATTTTGTTTTGTAGATTATTTAACGTTTTTGCCTCCCTTTCAATCCACGTGGTTAACCCTTATGACAGGGTTGGTAAAATTTGTGAAGCCATTACTTTTAGTGGATGGGTGTAGTTCGGGCTGGCCATTTTTAATAGTAGTTGCCTATACGCATAGATTAATGTATGAGTCCTGTTCTTCTAAGACTGAGTCGTAGATTGACCATTTAAATTTCAGTTTCTTCCCCTCCACTAGCCGGAGCACTTTTGTTTTTTCTTTGTTTAGTTCCAAAGTTTCTTGTGCTAAGTAAGATGATAACGTGTTTATTAGGCGTTGCAGACCTATAGGTGTTTTACTTAGTAATACTATATTGTCTGCATACTGCAGAATTGAAATTGAAACCTTGCCAAGTTTTGGGCGTGACTCTCAATTTTTTCTAGGTTACTTCCAATGTCTGCTAGATATAGGTAAAATAGACTGGGGGCTAGGACACAGTCTTGTTTAAGGCCGTCCTGGGTTTCAAATTTTGCTGTTAAGCTGAACCCTTGCCCTTGTTTTACCTTTGCCCATGTGTCGCTGTTCAATCCAATTATTGCGTTTAGTAGGTTTTGCGGCAGTAGTCCCAAGATGGTCAGGTTTGTTAACGTCCCCATCCCTTGTCTGAATCCAATTTGGAAACTAGGGATTATGTTGTTATGTTTTGCCCAATATTGCAGCTGCTCAAAGAGACATGAGGCGTAGATCTTGGCTTCAACGTCTATTAAGGAAATCAACCTATAATTCCCCGGGTATCTTCGGTCTCCTTTCTTGTAAATCGGGTGGATGATGTTTCCTTTCCAAGAAGCAGGTATATTTCCTTTTATAAACATGTGGTTAAATAGCACTGTTAGATGTTCGGCCCAGAACTCGTCGTTGGATTTAAATACTGCGGTTGGAAGACCGTTTGGTCCGAGAGCCCCCTCTGCTTTGAGTTTTTGAATTAGCTTTTTTAAATTGGTGCGGGTAGTCAGAGTATGTTGTTGGGAAACGTCTTTTTCGCGTTCGATGTCTTTAAGCGTTCTTTCTGTAGCACGTGTAGCTTTTAAGCTGCCTTGTTCAGTGTTGGTTGATGGCCCTTGGTTCTTATAATTTCTGTGTGGTTCCTTTTTTAAATAGAGGTTCCTCACATAGTCTCCCCAAACTCTGTCCCCCATTTCGGGGTCCTGTTGCAGTACTACACCTTTATTTAGATCGTTAATAATGCCCCAAAAGTCTTGAGAATTAGTTTTTTTACTCGTGAATAACAGTTTTTCTCAGATCGATTCCTTGGATAGTGCCTTCACGGTCCACAGCTTTTTCCGGTATTTTTTCCTCAAACTTCTAATGATGTTATTGTTTGGTTTTAGTCCCAGTGTATCCGTTCTCTGTTGGATCTTTAATGCCCGGGCTATTTTTCTCTTTTCAAGTCTTAAGTCGGAGTTGAACCAGGGTGCAGACTTTACTTTTGCATTTCTATTTGCCCCTGGTAGAACAGCATGCTTTTCCTTCAGGTCCTCTATTAGGTTTTCCCAGTTTTTCACAAGGTCTCCGTGTTCTAAGCTCCCGAGTTTTATCATAAAGTTACCGGCTGTGGACTGGATGTTCTTTGTTTCTCCTCCCCTCCACTTTATTTTCCGGAGGTTACATTTTTCAGGTTGTTGCAATAACGAGCACAATTTTTCAGCACTGGGAACTGCGACGGTCATCCGTATGATTTGGGGGAAGTGATCGCTTTCTATGCCCTGAGCTATTGTGTATTCCTCAATAGCGTTTATTATACTGGCACTTACAATTGTAAAGTCTATTGTAGACTTAACCTTGCCGCTCATATAGGTAGGTACCTGCAAAGAGTAACCGTTTTGTTTGCTGTTTAGGATTATTAGGCCCATTGATTTTAAATTGTGCAGTGAAGCTTGTTTGGGCCCCTTCGCTGCACTTTTCTCCTGATTAGATCTACCTTTGCAGGGCTTTGATTAGTTTGGTTAGCATTACCATTTTTTCAATTTTTGCTTTTCGGTCAGAGTGTATGTAAACATTTACAGCTGGGGCTTTATTGTGATTTTTGTGACTTGGACCCAATTTAGCCCTACGTCCTGTCCTCTGATTCCCAGTTATGTTTTTGTGACACGTACGTTGATAGGCCTCCTCATGGAAGCCCATAGTTGGACAGTCTCTCTGCTAGTATATGACGATCATAAAGTCCCGGAATTCCAGGATGGGTCGAGTTCCAGGTCTCTTGTAAGAGAATTATGTCGTGTTCGCGGACGAAAGATTGGGTTTCGTGATCCTGGCCCATGCTGCTGAACCCGTGTACGTTCCATGAGCATATTTTGATCTTTGCCGGCTTTCTTTCTTCTGTGTATGGATTCTGTGTTTGTTCTCTAGCTGAGGTCTTTACGACGTTTCTAGGAACTCTTTTGGCTTAGTGCCGTTGGGATCCACGACCAGTCCTGGTTGCTCCAGTGGGGCCCTCTTTTGTGTGTCTGTTTTTTACAGTTGTTGGTTGGTCCTGTTTTTTTTTCCTGGGACGAGGCCCGTGCTCCACGGAGGCACGTTTTTAACTTGGGACTTTGTGGTTCCTCCCCCTTTAAATGGACTAAACTGTCAGAAAGGGGGTAGGGGTATCTTGGACGCTTGTGTTGCTTCAGGGTTATTCCCCGGCTCTCGAATGTTGCTTTGTTGGCAAAGATCTTGGCTGCTAGCTCCTTAAGTTTCCAGGTAATGATCGAATTTTCAATGTCTGGATTGGCTTTGTTTTGTTGAAACTCCACTGCTTCAATGTCTTGGGAGACTATTCCGCTTAGTTCTGGGATTTCCTTGATTAATTTTATCACATTTCCTATGTTTAGGATGCCCTGTCTACCCTTTGTTATACATTCCGGACTGAAGGTCAGTATTGGATCGATCTCGTTCAGATCGTTTTTTTGGTTTCCTTGCTGATCCAGTTGGAGATCTTCTATTCTGGTGGTCCGAGTGTTTGTGGCTATGAATTTTTCCTGATCCTTAATTGCCACGTTCCTCTTTTCCGTTGTCTTCACGTTTCCCAGTTGTATGTAATGCGTAATTTGCTCGTATTCACGAGTGGCACTCTGTAAGGTGACGCTCCTGTCCCGTCCGCTTGTGGTAATCTTGAGTGGGGTCTGGTCTGTTCCTAGCTGTACGGGTTTTGTTTCCCTATTTTGCTTGTTTGTATTGTTGTCCAAAGGCCAGTGGGCAGGTTTTCGTGCTCTCTTTTTTGTGCATGTGATAGGGACGGACTGACCACTATATTAGCACTTGTGTCTTGAAAAGCTGGCACTTTTTCGGGTTCTTTATTTCGGGGATTTTCCACCAGTGTTCTCGGAAACGATGTTTGTTTTACTGCCCTCTTGGGACTAAGGGTGCCTGAGGGTTGTTGCTTGCTCAGCTTTGGTCCCGCGGATATTATTGATTCAAGTTCATGGGAAGATTCTACCGTTATCGACTTCTCAAATGAATAGCTTACCCCTTCCGAGTATAGTAGATCCAGTCTACTGGTGGAGGCATTCGGCGAGTCGTTATTCCTTACAAGTTCTCGACTTACGTTCTTTGTGAAGATAGGGAAGAGGTGTTCTGTGGCCGCAATTTGTTTGTTTTTTTGTTTGGGCCTTGCCTTCCTAGCTCTCTCCCTTTGTCTTGTTTGTCTTGATGCTCCAAATAAGGGATGGGCGGTTGTTCTTCTATTTGTACGTCATGGCTTTCTATTTCACCTTCTTCAACCTATTTATTTGCGAGGGGGTTAATTTTTCAGACCCCCTCGTTATTGATGTTCTGTTTTGTTTGGTGGAAGGGGGCTTTTGATGTTTCTTTGTTAAGATGCATCAGAATTTCTGACGCATCTGTTGACGCAAAAGTCACGCATAGCTGGAGTTGTGTCGCAAGCATGACGCAACTTCAGCAATGCAGGGAGAGGCCTATCCTGGTTGTGCTGCGTCACTTCTTACTCATGCTTCAAGCAGGCGTAGGAATTTGACGTACTGGCGTCCTAGAAGTGACGCACTGAAATCTTGTAGATTTCACTGCGTCACTTCAATGAGGCTTTTTTGCGTTGGAAGGCCCACCCTGCATACTTTATACCTGACGCAGGCATAATGTGACGCAGGGCTTTACAACATGATGCATCTCCCTAGATGCGTCATGTTGTAAATGGGCCGCATTTTTATGCTGCTGCTGCATCACAAAAAGTGATGCAACTGCAGTGCAAAAACAACGCAAGGGGCTTGTAAATCTTCCCCTTAGAATGTAAGAACCTGATGTTGGTTGAAGACTTGAATGCTAAAGATTCCACCCATAGTTTGGGGCTTTTTGCTAACTCCACTAAGGAGGAAGCATTAAATATATTACCGGCTCAATTCCCAAACCGTAGTCGAACGGATAACAGAGGAACAATTTTATTAGAAGGCTTAAGAAGTTTGGAGGTATTAGTAGTCAATGGCAGACTAGAACACGATATCCCAGTGAAAAATACACATAAGGGACCAAAGGGTGACTGCACTATTGATTATGTAATTTCCTCTGTTGATTTCTTTAATAGACTATCACAGATGGAAATTTTTGAAAATTAAAAATAGATCTGTCCTGTGCTGGGGAGAGCTCATGGAATTTTAGGGATAAAGCGGTAGCTTTTAACAAAATAAATGGCAGAATTTACTGGAATTCTCCGGCTGTCTCAAAATTAAACATATTTAACTGTTTTAATAGGTGATGTGCAGCTTAGAGTAGTAGAATTTCTAGATTCCCCCCAAAATAATTTGCTATATTCCTATAGTCATCATATAAACTGATCACTGCACTTAACTGCACCCCTACTCTAGTTGACTCGCCAAAACCACTAGAAATCAAACTCAACGAGAACCTAGACATGAAAGCCCACATCAAATCAATGGCAAAAAGTGCCTGTTTTCATTTGAACTACATTAGAAAAGTGAAACCATTCATCTCTAAGGCGGATCTCAAACTAGCAGCCCAATCACTGGTTATCTCGAGGATTGAATATGGATGCACTACCTTAGCAGGTCTACCAAATATGTCCACAGCACCACTAAAAGCATGCCTCAATGCAGCTGCAAGAGTTATCACCGGATCAAGGAAGTTCGACCATAACACCTGAAAGCATTAAACTGGCTACCTTACAAAGCCATAATTCAGCTAAAAATGGCATGTATCACCCTCAAAGCGCTTCGCCTTGTGGGACAATACACCAAGATACCTTGCCCAGAAAATTAAAGTATCTGGAGGAAATAGACCAGCTAGGAGTGCCAAGAAGCTGGTACTGAGGCCGCCCATTTTCTGGAAGAAGAAAACTTATGATAGAGCTTTCTCAGGAGCAGCCCCCAGAATCTGGAACTCACTCCCACCAAACAGTAGAAAAATAGCAAACACAGCAACCTTTAAAAAGGAAACTAAGATATTTATAATGAGTAAGTTCCTGCCATAGACAAGACAGTTCATCATTAGCATCCGGACATAGCTCTGACCAAGACATAACAACAAGGGAAGTGAAAAGAAATTCTCCAGCTTTGTTTGGGGGGATATCCGCAACCGGTACCACACAAATCCTGACCCAAGATTGGTGAATACGGAATACACAGGAAAAGTCAACTAAAAACCTTTACACTTAGGTTTATCCCAAATCTACCTCTTATCACTGTATATACTGTGTTGACCTGTTACTTATAGTTTTAAAGCTGTATGGGGGATAGCCGCGATCAGTACTATACTAATCCTTGTCCCAGAAGTGAAGAAGACAGAATGCACGGATAAGACACTTAAAAACTTATTGCAGAAAGGAAGTCCGAGTATACCATATATAGACTTATATCCTAAATCTACATCATGCCACTGTATATACTGTGTTAACCGTTTATTTTGTGATTAGCCATTTATGGTTGTATACTTACCTACGTCATATCACTATGAATTGTTATACTATACAAGACTTGTCTCTAATCTACCTCAGGTAATGTAAAACGCTCTGATACCCAAGGGTCTTGTTCGTGCTATACAAAACTCTTTAAATAAAATAATAAATAAATAAAATAAAACTATGGTTTTGTCCTGTAAATCTTTTCAATCAAAAATTAAGCAGAGATCTGGTTTTAATCCATTACTTCAAAAAAATAGGGTTTTAAACAAACTAGTAAGGGCCCAATTTGGGAATTACTCCCCTGAACGAAATAGATTAATATGTTTACTAAAGAGGAAAAGACAAAAGAAAAAACGCTCCTTAAAACAAAAAAAGGAGGATTATGAATGGGTTCAATTCAAAGAAGCTGCAGCCCAAAAAAAATTCAAAACGATACTGGGAAATATTTGCGGAAAGTTGTGGCACTAGAATTAACTCTCTTACTATTCCAATAAATGAAGATCAATAGAAATCCCTCTTAGTAGAACTTTATTCCACAAATTTAAATTCCTTTTTGCCCGGCTTCTCTTGAATAAACTCCTCAAAAAATTCAGTTTATACCCCTACTAAGGAAGAAATCGTTAGACTGATTAAAAATGAGATTTTCAGGGGCAATGGCCCCAGATAAAATCCCCATGTCCATTATGAAAAAGAGCCTGTATTATGGGCAACATATCTTACCCCCCTGTTTGAACACTGCTATCGGTATGGGCTAACCACCTTGTCATGGTGTGGTAGTATCCTTATACCGCTGCACGAAAAGGGCGAAAGACATCTTCCAGTTAAGTACCGACAAATTAGACGCAGTAAGGAAACTCTTTGCACGTAGTATTCTCGAGAATCTCAGTGACTGGGTAGTAGAGGAGAAAATCCTCCCCCTTGAGCAAGCAGGGTATAGGAAAAACCACTCCACTCTAGAAAACATCTGCTTTTTGAAATGAATAGAAGAGAATTATACGGGCTTGCGCAAAACAAATGTACATGTAGCATTGATAGACTTTTCTACTGCGTTTGATAAAATAGATCGACCACTTCTCTGGAAAAAGTTATATAAAATGTGGATGCCTCCTACTTGTTATCCTTAGTTATTGCTTTACACTCGCAAACATGGTGTCGGGTTTTATTGGGGGGAACTAAGGACCTATCTTCAATAATTACTACGGAAAACGGACTGAAGCAGAGTTGCCAATGAGCACCTCTACTGTTCTCTTTATATGTACGAGATCTACAGGATTGTTTTTCCTTAACGGAAGGAGAAGTGCCAAAGATAGGTGGCCGCTCCTTGACTTGTTTTATGTATGCAGACAATATTGTAATTATGGACCTGACCCCTATAGCTTTGAATAAAAAATTGTCACTACTACAGAATTATACGTCGGTACAATTTTTGAAAATAATTGTTTCTAAAAGTAAGGTCTTGATTTTTTAAACAGAAAAGCTTGTAAGTTTAATTGGAGAATTGGTCCTAAAAAATTGGAGATTGTAGATTCCTACCTTTACTTGTGGAAAGTTATCCGAGGATTAGTTTCCATATTGATCATAGCTCTTCTAAAGCAACGTCACATGCAAATGGCCTATGCCTATTTTATAATACTATGGGTTGAAGACATTTCTCACATTTGATTTCAGTTTTTGAAACTAAAATTCTTCCTACCCTGTTATATGCAATTGAATCTATACCAGTAAGTGAAGGGAACTTTTTGGATACGATCGAAGGCCAAATCTTTTGCAAACTATGTAATTCTAATACAATCAATCAATCAATCAATCAATCAATCAATCAGAATACATGTAGAGCGCGCTACTTACCTGTGAGGGTCTTAAGGTGCTGGGGGAGTAGGCGCTGCTACTGCTCGAAGAGCCAGGTCTTGAGGAGTCTTCAGAAGGCGAGTAGGTCTTCGGTCTGCTGTATGTGGGTAGGGAGGGTGTTCCAGGTCTTGGTGGTGAGGTAGGAGAAGGATCTGCTGCCGGAGGTCGTTTGTTGGATGCGAGGGAAAGCGGCGATGGGAAGGCTGGCGGAGCCGTGCTGGCGGGTGGGGGTGTAGAAGTTGAGTCTGCTGTTAAGGTAGGCTGGTCCGGCGTTGTGGAGTGCTTTGTGTGAGTGGGTTAGGAGCTTGAAGGTGATCCTCTTGTTGACGGGGAGCTAGTGTAGGTCTCAGGTGGGGGTGATGTGACTGCGACGGGGGACGTTGACGATCAATCGGGCGGAGGCGTTTTGGATGCGTGGTAGTCATCGTAGTTGTTTGGCTGGGATTCCTTCTTAGGGTGCGTTGCTGTAGCCCAGTCTGCTGCTGACAAGGGCCTGTGTCACCGTTCTTTTTGTTTCGTACAGGATCCACTTGCCTGATGTCGTCTGTGGCGGCAATGAGGGCTGTCTCGGTGCTGTGGTTTCGTCTGAATCCGGACTGGGACGGGTCCAAGATGTTGTTGTCTTTCAGGTGGCGGGCCAATTGCCTGTTGAGGATTTTCTCGATGACCTTTGCCGGGAACGCGAGTAGGGAGATGGTCCTGAAGGTCTTGAGATCCTTGGGGTCCACCTCAAGAAGCCTTGGGCTTCTTGAGGAGGACGTTGATTTTGGTGTGCTTCCCGCTTTCCGGGAATGTCGCTGTTTTGAAGGAGATGTTGATGACCTTCTGTAGTTGGGGTGCGATGGCTGCGTCTGCTTTGTTGAATACGTGGTGGGGCACAGGTCTGACGGAGATCCTGAGTGGATTGAGTTCATGATCTTGCATGTCTCGTCATTGTTGACATTGGACCAGGAGGTCAGGTGGATGGCGCTGGTGGTGTTCGAAGGAGAGGTAGAGTCCGGCGTATTCGGGGCGGTTGAGGTGTTGAAGCTGTTGTGGATGTCAGCGATCTTACGGTGGAAAAAGATGGCTAGCGAGTCACACAGTTCTTGTGAGTGCGGGATGTTGTTGACGTTGGCGTTGGTGCTGGGGGATGGACAGTTCCTTTACGATGCTGAAGAGCTCTTTGCTGTCGTGTGTGTTGTTGTGCAAGCAGTTTTTGAAGGAGGATCTCTTGGCTAATCTGATGAGGTGGTGATGTCTGCGGGTGGCGTCCTTGTGGGCTGTGTGGTTGTCCAGTGTGCGTTGGTGGAGCCATATTTTCTCCAGTTTCCGGCATGCGTGTTTGGAGGTCTGGAGCGCATCGGTGAACCAGGTGGCTCTCTTGCTGGCGTGACTGTTGAAGGGTTTCTTGAGCGGGGTGAGGGTGTTGGCGTAGTCGTTGATCCACTGTCCGAGGTTGCGGGCTGCGGCATCTGGGTTGGAGGGGTCGGTGGGTGGGTTCTGGGCGAGGGTGGTGATCAGCCGGTCTTCGGTGACTTTGCTCCAGCAGCGGCGAGGTACCTGTTTGGTGCGGTGGTGCATGGTTGGTTTCTTGAAGGTGAAATGAATGCAGCGGTGGTCAGTCCAGTGGAGTTCGCTGGTGTGGTCGAAGGTGACGTGGGTGCCTCTGGAGAAGACGGGGTTCAGCGTGTGGCCGGCGGCGTGGGTGGGTGTGGTGACTAGTTGTCTGAGGCGAAGGTTGGCAAGGTTGTCGATCAGGGTGGCGGAGTTGGTGTTGTTGTTGTTCTCGAGGTGGAAGTTCAGGTCCCCGAAGAGGATGTAGTCCATGGAAGCGAGTGCATGAGTGCTGGCGAGATCGGCAATGGAGTCGCTGAACTGAGCCCAGGATCCGGGGGGTTCTGTAGATAAGTGTTCCTCTGAGGGTGGTGTTGGGGTCGGTGTGGATCCAGAAGTGCATGTGTTCGACGGTGTGGAGGGTGTAGTCTGCGTGGGTGGTGACCTTGATGGTGGACTTGTGGACGATGGCTATTCCCCCTCCGGTTCTGTTGGCGCAATCCCTGTGGGTGATCTTGTAGCCGCCCGGGATGGCTATGGCAATATCGGGCACCGAGGAGCCGTTCCACCAGGTCTCGGTCAGGAAGGCCACATCTGGGTCAGAGGTGTAGAGCAGATCGCAGAGCTCTATGGCATGTTTGCGAGCTCAGCGGGTGTTGAGGAGTATGCAGCGGAGGTGGTTGGGTCCAGTCCTTGGAGGTTTGGTGGTTCTGTCGCAGGTGAAGCTGCAGGTGCGGCAGGAGAAGGGTCCATGGGTCCGTTTCGGGGTGGCCTGGAAGCAGGTGTGGTTTGTCCAGGGTTGACTGCATGGAGGCTGCTGGCATTGTAGTAGAGTCTGGTGTCCTGGCCTTGGCGGGGTCCAGGGGTTCTGGCGCTAGGCGCGGTCCAGGCACGGATGGGTGCAGACGGGCTTGCCTTAGGCGCGCCAGCGGCGCGTGTGCGCAGGGGCCGCCATTTAAGGTGGGGAGGGAGGAACAGCTTTGAGGCGGGGTGGCGAATGGGAGGCGAGGGGGCGGGCCACAGGGAAGCAGTGGCGGGATCGGGGGTGGGATACACAAGAAAAAAGGGAGGAGGGGGGCGACGCGAGGGCAGAGACGGCAACGGAGCGAAAACATTAAAAAATAAACAGGGCACAAAGTACAACTGACACAACAGGAACAGAGCACAAAGTAAGATTAAGCACAGTACAGAATAGTGGCAACAGTTCACTCACTCAAGACAGCGGCGATCAGGGGCACAGCAGGCAAGAACTCACTCTCAGAGCGGCAGCTAGGGGTGAGAGGTACTGGCATATACGTGGAGCTGTGCGGCAGGAGGGGGGCGACCTGGTTCCAATAGCCGCCATGAGGCTAGAATTTGGCTTGGTAAGCTCCTTTTCACAAGGTCTAGCTAGGTTAATCCATTGGGTTTATCAGCTAAAGAACAGTGAACCTTTTTCTTTGAGGAGTTTTATTCAACAGGAAATGTTTGATGGAAAAATATATAAATACTACTTTTGTAACGATTTCTTCTTGGCACTGCAACATTTTATTTTGTGCAAGAGGATTTTGTTCTATCTCTATCTCCCATAGAATTAACATCTTTTTTAAAGATTTCTAGTGGCTTAATTCACTATCAGAGAGATATTAGTATTTGCAGAACGAGGCCAGACTGGAAACAATAGTTAAAAATGCTTCCCCGAGAGTTCCTCAGAAATATCTCTCGTGGAACTTAAGCCATGGTATTCGCAGATGGATTACTCTTTGCCGCATGAACGTCTTACCACTAGATGATTCAATTGTAAATTGGTCACCTAATAGGGAAAGGGGGGAAAAACGGAAACTTTTGTAATCAGGTTACTCAGAATCTCGATCAAGTCTTGTTTGTATGCCTGGTTTTGATTACATCTCGATTTAGGTGGCGTCCAATGTTTATCCAGAATGGCATCAAAAATGTTTCATCTGCCATAGAATTTTTGTTTTGTCCGAAAAATGAAATAGTATGCACTACAGTTTTTAACTTTTTTATAGAGTTTATGATTATATTTTATATGGTTTTATCAGTCCCTGGGTATGGTTGGCTATACAACGAATTAGTTTTCATTTGTGTATTTATTTTTTAACTTGAGGAGAACTATAAATATAAGAGTGTTGTTATTATTTTGCTGTTTGCACTAACTAGGTTCCTTTTCCCATCATAAAAAAGTTCAGAGGGAAATGTCTTTGCTGCTTTTTGATGTAGTTTAGATAAAATATGTGGTGCTGCTATAGTAGGATCTTTTTCTAATTGTACTTATACCTAACAGGACCTTATTCTTTATTGTTCTAGTATAGGAGGTATTTATTGCTGCTACCCTATTGCTGTTGTAACATTCACTATATTTAATGATTTGTTATTATTGTTGTTATATGAAGCATTTTATTCAACAATATGCCATTAGATGAAACAGTTTTTGGAGTTAATCTATCTGTACATGTTCTAAAATCCCATATGGTGTGATTACTTTAGCTTTCCTCCACTGTAGGACTTTATTGCTGTTTAAATAATATCACAGAGTCGATTTTTGGAAATCTTTTTATGTCTTTCTATTATTAACTTTGTATTCATGTACGTTTTAAGTAGACCTCATTAGAGATCGAAATGCCTAATAAATATATGTTATATGTTATGTTATATGCTGTTTTATACCGCGCTCAATTACTACCGGAGTATCCTGGCGCGAATAGACCGCTGGGGAACCCGTCCTGACTTTCCCTGTGAGATGGTCCCTACTGAGTATCTCCAAGGTGAAACCAGGCATCCCCGGCGTATGTGGGGGGCCGTTGTGGAGATGAGGCAAGCTAATGCCCAGAGTTGCCGAGTGTGATCCCTGGTTCGAGTAGGCACTGAGGTGAGAATTATCGAGTCCGCTGACCCTGGGCCACGACCCTGCCGCGTCGGGAATTGATCCCTGGTCCACGCCGTCCTCTGCCCCCGGGTCTGCCGCCTCTAACCAGTGAGCCACACCACTCCACTAAATTGAGTGGTGTGGCTCACTGAATTGAATTGAATTGATTGTATTCTGTAATCTGCCGTGCTAACTGCTGTTTACGACAGTGACCTGATTGGCCTAGTGATTGATGTAATCCCTGTGAAGTCATGACAAGTGCCTAGTGGCACAGTATTATAAGTGACTGTGTTCTAATGTGTTTTTATGGATAATGCAAAGGCTATTTTTATATAACCTTTAATGGAGTTCTTTTGTGGTGTGCCTAGTGTGTCGCTGCAGTGTGAGCGTGTTGTGTAAACGCTTTACACATTGCCTCTGGGATAAGCCTGATTGCTTTACCAAGCTGCCCGGGGGAGAGCACGGTTTATCCTAAGTGTGTAACTCCCTTACCCTGACTGGAGTAATGGGTTCTGCCTGGCTTAGATGCATACTCCAGCCAACTAGAAACTCCATTTCTAACAGCCTCCTAGAAATTCAGCTGTGTTGGACTTACTGGAGGTAACATGAGAGTCAGTTAGCTCCCAAGGACCTTCAAGAGCCAAGTGGACTTCATCTCCAGGCTAGTAGTGTGCCAGGAGGTGCATTTGCAGAGTGGTGGAGAAAGGGGGTGCGGCCTCCAAAGACCACTCACCAGTCCTGCTGTGTGGAACTTACTGGAGGTAACAGGAGGGGTAGTTGGCTCCTAAGGATGTTGAGGTATAAAGTCAGCTTTACTCCTGAGGGACCTTGGACGGCAAGAAGACTTCATGGTACCTCCTGTAAGTCCTAAACAGTGGGATTCCAGAGAGTTGACCAGGGGCGCCCCCATTTCTCCTCCACTCTGCAAACATGACTACTACCTAAAAAAACATAGAATTCACTTAAAAACAAAGGTTACAGGAATGTATGAGTTAGGAATTAGGGTCTCCGATTTGCAATGGTTTGCACCGTTGTCCAAGTAGGGACCCTTGCTTTTAGTCAAGGTAAGGGAGTTATGTCCTTGGTCAACTCCTGCTCACTGCCTTGGCAGCTTGATACGAGCAGGCAGGTTTATCTCAAAGGCAGTGTGTACAGCATTTGTGCACACCTACATCAATACAGTGATCGCACTGCAAATGGACACCACACCAGTTTAGAAGTATAGGAGATCTTTATCTAAACAAAACAAGATCAAAACAACACAAATCGACCATAGATATATCAAGATATCACCAAAAATAGGTTATTCACAAAAAATAAAGCTTGTAGCAACAAAGAGCTCCGCTGAAAAAACAAAGACGACAGGGATGTTACAGTTAGGAAATAAAATTTAAAAAAGTTATAGGCTTACATTTTACTGGCACAGAACCAGTGAAATTCAGCAGGTATAGTTCCCAGAGCTAACTATAACTATCACCCCGCAATCCACTGCTTTTGACATCACATATTACATCAGTTAGTGACATCACTAATGACATCACTAATGACATCTCAAATGACATCACTCATGACATCTCAAATGACAGTTATAGTTAGGACCTAGTTTCCATTACAAAAAGTGTTTTTTGACTTGCCTATATCTTTGGCGCTGGTTGATGAATCTTCATACATTTTCCCAAAAAGAGTGCCAGTTGGTCTTATTGTCCGATGACAGTTTCGGTGTAATCCGTCAAGTAGGGGGCCGAGAAAAAGAGGGGGAGTGTATTTCCAATGTTAATTTCCATTGGAATTTTTAACATGACTACTGCCTGAACCACTGGATGGAATTACACCAAATTTGTCAGAAAGGTAGCTCTTTGTCCAGAAAGAGTCTGCCAGTAGGTTTGAGATATATAAATATATATCACAAACAGACACAGGATAAGCGCGCTCTCAGGAAAGAAGGCTTTGTGCTCGTATATTTCCAACACAGTGTTTATTTTGACAACGCGTTTCGATTTCTTCTGAAACCTTGTTCACGTGAAACGTGCACCACGGCAACAGACCCAAGGGACGGCCATTGGTACTTGCTTCGCCCCCAGTTATGCGAATTTGCATATGGGTTGGTGGGAGGAGCAAGTACTCATGGCCCAACACACTGAAATATACCTCAACCATAAATATACCTCTTTACAAAAGATACATAGATGACATCTTTATGATATGGAAGGGAACAGAAGAAAGTGCGTGTGCCTTTGTGAAAACCATTAATGAAAACAGTTTGAATCTCAGGTTTACAAGCACCATTGATACTACCAAAGTCACATTCTTAGACTTAGAGGTCTTCATGAATGAAGACAAAATTGAGACCAGAACATACTGAAAGGAGAAGGCTGATAATACTATACTACACGCGTCCAGTTTCCATCCGGCCAAACTTAAGGAGAGTATACCCTATGCGGAATGTCTCCGCATGAAAAGAAATTGTAGTTTAGAAAGTGACCTCAGTGACAACACTGAGAGCCTCTTTTCCAGATTGAGAGAGAGAGGGTATAAAAAACACACATTAGACCTAGCAAAGAGTAAAAGTGAAAAACTCGCTAGAAAAGATTTGCTTAAAGAGAAATCTCCTATAGTGCCCAGCCAGGGTGGTAGCAAACCCTTCACTCCCAGAATGATAACAGGCTACAATAAACACCATAAGGACCTACGTAGAATCATGTACAGACACTGGCCACTCATAAAAATGGACCCAACCATTGGACAAAATTGTGCCAAACTACCTCAGTTAACCTTCCGGAGAGCAATATCTATGCGACAGGAATTGGTTAATTATGCGCCCACCATCAGCAAAAATGTGAACAAAAACCTGCCTTGGTTACAACCCCTTAAGGGTTTTTACAAGTGTCCAAAATGCAAAGCGTGTTCACATGGAATCAACACCAAAACAGTCGAATTTCCTTTCAGGAAAATCCCCTACACAATCAAAGGTCATTTTACCTGTAAAACTGACCATGCAGTTTTTGTTCTCAGCTGTACCTGCAAAAAAATTTATGTAGGGAGTACGATCCATCCGGTCCATGTAAGAATATTGCAGCATTTGCGCGCCATCAGCAATGATGACCCTACCTACCCCTTTGCAAGACAGATAAACGCAGATCATAAGGGTAATACAGACGAATTAACATATTTCGTAATTGACCATGTGGCGCAAAATCCAACAGGTGGCAATAGATTACAAGCACTCAGACGATTAGAGTCCAAATACATCATTCAGCTTAACTCCAAGATTCCGAATGGCCACAATGCTGATGAAGCACAAATTTTCACTGTGTCTCTGGGCAAGATTTTAAAACAGAAATTATGACGGCACCCACTGGGGGATAGGATTTTCTGTGGAGAACTGCAATAATCAGGATGCTTAGTTGCAGACGCCAAGAGAACGCCCATCAGGGTGGGGCATAAAGAATTCGAGCAGGTGTTCCACAAGAGACTGCCGTTTCTGCTACTGCCAGTGAACTAGGACTGCTAAAGTCTGAAACGCGTTTGGCTTACATTCGGATTTGAGAAGGGGAGCTGGACTTACCCAATGCCTCAGAATAAAAGGTATAAAAGGTCGCTCTGTGTGGCATCTTCTACAAAGGGAACTTTGTTTGGCTGGAATATATATATATGTACATATATATATATTCACTGAAAAAACCATAGGTTTGACACCAGTTATAGTTAGCTGGAATTTTACTGACATAAAACCATTGAAATTCCCACGTTATAGTTAGTTGGACTCACTATAACTTGTGCGCCTGCAATGCACTGCTGATTACGTCACATATTACATCACTCATGACATGGTCAGTGACATCACTCATGACATCACTGATGACACCATCCAGTGAATGTGTGTCTTTCTGAAAAATAAATATGTTTTATATATGTATATGTATAGGTCGATGGAAGAATAAATGTTTAAATAAGTGTCTTAATGAATGTTTTTCTTTTTAAATTGATTGGTTAAGTGGCTTATTAAGTGTATCTTAGTGAATACATATATTAGCGAGTATTGTTTAAATAGTTGAATGTTTGTATCAGTGTTTCACTTTGTGTATAAGTGGCTGCATGGGTTGGTGAGTAGCTACATGTGTGTGTATATGGGTTATTAGATTTTTTTTAGTATCAGTATGAGTGTCTCTCTGGTTTGGTGGGGGTGTTACTTAGCACAAAGATGCATTAATGACTGACTCACTGTTTGTATGTGTTTTGAAGACAGCATATGTGCAGGACTGTATGGGCGGATGAGTGTGCATATGTGTGTGTTAGTGAGTGAATGACTGTCTTACTAGTGTCTTTATCAGTAACTACATATGTTTGAATCTAGTATATGTGAGTATTGATGTATATAAGTGAGTATATGTGAGAGTGAGAGATTGAAAGAGTTCTTGTTTAAATAAGTATGTGTTTCTATAAGTGATTGTTTAAGAGAATAAGAATGTGTACGTTTCCCTAGAAGTAAGGTGGTAGTGTGTGTATAGCTGTATATGCAAATAAATGGATGTTCAATAGTTTATTTGCATGTGTGATTATGTGTGTGAGGAACTTTTGGATGACTGTCGGTGTGTAACAGGATGTATAGGTGTTTCACTACATATGATGAGTGAATATATGTATGAGTGACTATATATAACTGTTGGTGAATGAGTGGATGTGTATATAGATGGTGCTAATACTGAATTGGTTGTTGCAACTGGTATGCCCCTTTTTACACCTCTCTGCAATGCAGGCCACTGGTGCGTTTGCAGAGGGGGGGACTAATTCCCCTTGCATACTGGGGGTCCCTGGGTCATATCTGCCCAAACACTGATATTCCGAACGATTGAAAATGACTTTTCTTGAGAAACATTTGGATTTGGATTATCATGTCCTATACTTTGGAATTTTTGAAAGACTGACTTTGAGGATGCTATAAATTACTCAAGTCTGCCCGAATTGTGTGGGTAAAATTGATACCTAGTCACTTTGAATAAGAATGTACTTACGTCTCGTCTAACATTTGGAAGAAATATCTACTTATATGACAACAGGATACCGACATAATTTGCAGGAAATAAGAACGCCCTGAAAAAGTTCTGTTGTACAGAACGAAAAGTTTCGGCTGGCTGTGGTACATAAACTTAAGGAAAATAAAAGCATTTGAATATACACCAAGATTCAGCGCTTCAATAAGGACTCTAAGTGATATGATTTGATTGGACTTATTGTGCAAGTGGTGCTGTGCCAAACTTTGGAATATTCTCCACTACTCTCTACTACTTACTCTCTCCTACTCCATTATTCTCAAATACTCACTCTCTACTACTCATTCTCTACTACTCTACTACTCTCTACTACTCTCTCCCTACTACTCACTATCTACTACTCTCTACTAATCACTCTCTACTACTCTCTACTACTCTCTCTCTACTACTCACTCCCTACTACTCACTATCTACTACTCTCTACTACTCACTCTTTACTACTCATTCTCTGCTACTCTCTACTTCTCACTCTCTACTTCTCACTCTCTACTACTCTCTACTACTCACTCTCTACTACTCACTATCTACTACTCTCTACTACTCACTCTTTACTACTCATTCTCTGCTACTCTCTACTACTCACTCTCTACTTCTCACTCTCTACTACTCTCTACTACTCACTCTCTACTACTCTCTCTCTACTACTCTCTACTACTCACTCTCTACTACTCACTCTCTACTACTCTCTACTGCTCACTCTTTACTACTCTCTACTACTCACTCTCTACTGCTCTCTACTACTCACTCTACTACTTACTCTCTACTACTCTCTACTACTCACTCTCTACTACTCACTACTACTCACTCTACTATTCACTCTACTACTCTCTACTACTCACTCTCTGCTACTCTCTCTACTGCTCTCTACTACTCTCTACTACTCACTCTCTACTCTCTATTACTCACTCTCTACTCTCTACCTCTCTACCTCTCTCTACTTCTCTCTCTACTAGTCTCTACCTACAAGGCAACTCTTGTGTGTGTAATTTTGAGCAGCAAGCCCAGGCCGCGATGAATGCCCTGCTGCTGCTGCGGACCTTGGCGATACCGACCCGATGGTCGCCCCATAGGACGAGGTGCTGCTTTGAAGGCTGATAATCACAACAAAGGTACTTTCATCGTACTACAGCCACCCACCTGGGATGTTTATGAACTTTGAGCACAGCAAACATGCCCACTCACAGGAGTAATACAGCAATGAGCACTACGAAGACCATAAGGCTGCTGGAGCAGCCACGCCCACTGTGGCAGGGACTTCTTGATAATGAGTGCTCATGTAAGGCATTCGTTGATTGTTAGTTGAAGTCAGCCCCATGACGAAGGGCGGGAGCCCGAAACGCGTCGGCGTTTGACTTTTATACAAACTTTGTGCTGCTGGCGGTGCATTATCTTTGCTGCAGCCTTCAAATAAATATGCAGACAATCTCACCCGTGTGGGCTTCATCATTGGAGGCAACTCTTGTGTGTGTAATATATATATATACATACATATATAAACATATATAATCTGTATATCTAAATAAATACAAATATAAATGCATGCATACATATACATATTCTGCAAAAGCTCGCCTCCGTCTCTACATGAGAACAGCAGCCACACACCAGCAAAGACGAGGTAGACCCAGTTTTCGTGCTTTTTTCTTTTATTTAGCTTAAGAGTGCAACCATGTCAGCCACGACGCGTTTCGGCAGATACCTGCCTTGATCACATAGCAACTATGTCGTGGAATACACCTCCTTTTAAAGTGCCAGTGTGTAAAAATGGACATAGAAAAAATACTGTTTTGCATCTTTCTTCATCATTATCATAGTGTGATACGTAAAATACAGAGTGCAGAAAAATAATTGTAAAATACATTTGCTGCAAAAAGAATCAAAATTCATTCTTAAAAAGTGTTTCTTGTATAATACAGTAAGATAATATACGCTATTTTTCAAATGTCCATTCACTTAATACTGTGGTGCATCACCGTGAATCTAATTAAAGAGAATTTATACTAAAACATTTTTCCAAAAATGTCATAGAAAGGAAAAAACTCCCTTGCAATAAACAAAACTGATAACCCATGTGCATAACGAAAATATTTTTTTCTCTTTTTCAAAAACTTATTATACACACATATAGATACCTTTCCAAAAAGCAGTTCAGAAAAACACTTTGTTGTTTCTTATATTATTGCTAGACAAATACCAGGAAAAACAAACATTAAATATACATCTTTCACTCTCCAAGGATTCCAACCTAATAGATAAATGCAACTCAATACAAATGTCCTTACGAGTGCTTCCCACAATTGATCACCATTACCGGTGTCATATGTAATGATGTTTGATCAATCCACTCACGGTTTCATTAAAATTGCATAAATAGTTAAAATCCCTATACATATATGCATACAGATGCATGTTATTTACATGAAAGTTTAAAAAACACTAATAAAGCAAAGCTAAAAAGCCACCTCATTACAAACAGAATGGCTTTAACTTAAACGAGGGCGAGATCTATTGTATTTTCAATGCTTGTTTACTTTGGTTCCATCAAGAAGGCATTCAGATGTGTCACACATTTGCCATAAATTCTGAATGTTAGCGCTCTAGTTGCTCATTAGATCACTGTAGTAAAGCTACTGCTCATCAGGGAAGTCTGCTGCTGGTATTCAAAGTGCATGGTTCCGTCTGCATGTCAGAATTTATTTAATGAAATAGAAGAGGATTTGAGAAGTCACTCAAAATGATCCCTAATTTTTCTTTCTGAAGCACTAATCATTAAGGGTGAGCGGGAAATCCGTTACGCTCGCGGATTTTGCGGATTTTTGGGAAATCCGCGAATTTTGCGGATTTCCCGCAAAATCCGCAAAATAAAATCCGCGAACGTAACGGGTTAAAAAGTTGAACCCCCACTCATGCAACTATTTTACAATGGCGCCAGCAAGCTGCCAGCGCCGTTGTAAAATAGTTACAAAGTTAGCTTGCACAGGAACCACTAGATAAAACGAAGCAGGTGCTGCTTTATTTTATCTAAGTGCTTCCTGTGCAAGCTAACTTTGAGTTAAGTTAAGAGTTACCACTTTATTCCCATCACGATGGCTTCAGGTGTGCTATACCTTTGTAATAAGTAGGACTGTTAGCGCTCTAGTTGTTCTTTAGAACACTCTAGGAGGCTGCAGTAGAACACAAAGGAATCAACTGACAGTCTCTGTCCTTGTTGGTTGTACATGTTTTACTGAGAATGTCAGACTTCATTCTCACATGACTGAGAAAGATAATGAGAATTTGGGGAAAATATGCTTTCATATTAGCTTATAGATCCCCTTCCAAACCACTGTGGGAAAATCATGAGATATTAGTTTTCTTTCAAACATGATTCATGATATCAAAGCAGAAGGCTTTTTCAAATGGGAAAATCACCTTAGAACACACCACAATTCCGAAAATGAGTATGGTACCATCAACAAATGATTTATAATGTAACTAAAGTCCTAAATCCCTCTACTAACTACAATGCTTTTTAATGAGGTGCTATCATGTATATTGGTCCCAAGATGGCTGCCAACACTTCTTGGATGAAGTGCTAACAGCCAATCAGATCAGATGTGTGGTTAGGCTCCGCCCAGATATATATTTTTTTAACCTAAATTACTCAAAATCCACTGGAGCACATATCTTGAGACATAGCAAAGGCACATCGGGCTACCAGTCCCTACAATTTTGCCAAGTTTTGTGGAAATCCATTCAGCCGTTCGGGCTAAAAGTGAGTCCAACCGCCCTAAGGAAATTAACATGGGGAAAACAAGTTTTGGGACCCCCCTTTTATCTCGGCCCCCGCTTGATGAATCCCCCCAAACGTTCAGGGAAGGAGCGGAGCGCAGCGAGGCAAATTTAAGGAAAATTACAGGAGGATTCCTCAACCGGCGCCAAAGTTATTCCCAATAGAATGTTGCTGATTTCCTATAGAAAACAATCCTAACTATAACTACCTCTTGGCAACCGCCAGTAGGTAATATATATATATATATATATGTATGTATAAATATATATATATCAAGGCTCCCAAGTCGCATCGGTAATCCGGAGGCACTCACAAGCGGGTGCAGATTCCAGCGCCGATACTCGCGGTAAATAATCAAGCTCCAACCGCTTCCGCAAAGAAAACGTTAAAGCACTCCAGGGGTAAGTGGCAAGGTTTTATTTTCAGCCCACAAACAAGTGTAACAGACGTGTTTCGGACACAGAGTCCTTCGTCAATGTTTACATTCTTGACCGTCTGGCAGCGCAATATATACGTCATCCACATGTAACTGACAATGGACAATTACGAAAACGCCTGCGAATATAGCGGCCATTTTAAAGGAGGTTAAATAGTACATTTTTCACAAAACCTCTGATATTATATCATTTCAATCATAAGAGCCGCAATTGCCGGTGCATGTTTGTAGACATTGCCATGTATCGGCAGATCACCGGCATTTTACCCAGGCGCCATCGAACTGCCCGTTGTGTAGTATTATCAGCAAATGAGCACAAACAATTTAGCATATATATGCGACAACCACATCAGTGGCTACAGATTTTACAGATCATGGACAGAGTACATTTTACTGTGCATGCATATATGTTTTTTTCATTGATATATATATATATATATATATATATATATATATATATATATATATATATATATATATATATATATATATATATATCACTGAAAAAACCATAGGTTTCACACACATTATAGTTAGGAATTAGCATTTAAAAAACCTTGCAAATTCATTGACAAAACCATAGGTTTCACACGTTATAGTTAGCTGAACATTTTTCTCATACAAAGCCTTTGAAATTCCTGCGTTATAGTTAGCTCAGCTAACCATAACTTGCGCGCTTGCAATGCACTGCTGATGACGTCACATATTACATCACTCATGACATGGTCAGTGACATCACGCATGACATCACTGATGACATCTCAAATGACATCCCTGATGACATCACTGATGACATCATCCAGTGAATGTGTGTCTTTCTGAAAAATAATTGTACGGGGAGAGAGAGAGAGAGCTCAAAACATTTTCTTTAAATAAAAATTGAGCCTAAAGATCCATGTACCACCCCCTGACCAAGACTATAGGCTCAGAATGTTTCTACCCTGCCCCGTTTCCTTATTTCTCAACTTTGTTTTACTGTTTTCTTGTGACTCTGCTCTCCCGACAAACAACATGGCTGCCAACAATACCTGGTTTGGAGTATTGACAGCCAATCAGCATGCAGCTTCTGCTCATAATTGTACGTATTTCCATACACGTACGCCACGATTTTTCTTTAAAAAATAAAAATAAAAAATAGAGCCTAAACATCTATGTACGACCCCCTGAGCAAGCCTAGAGGGTCAGAATGTCTCTACCCTACCCCCTTCCCTTATTTCTCAACTTTGTTTTACTGCTTTCTTGTGACTCAGTTCTAGCGAGGCAGAAGATGGCCGCCAACACTTCCTGGTTTCGAGTGTTGACAGACAGTTCACAGCCAATCAGCATGCAGCTGGCACTCGTAATTAAACAAATTTCAGTACGCGTGCTAGATATCGCTACGATTTTACTAGCAATTTTCTCAAAAACTACTGAACAGAATTACATCAAAAAGCACAATCTGCCAATAGAACTCTACCTCTCTGCCAAATTTTGTGTAATTCCGTTCAGCCGTTCGGGCTGTAGCCCTGGATAAAGGTCCCTATGGAAAATTGCATGGGGAAAACACGCTTTGGGACCCCCCTTTTTTCTCAACCCCCGCTTAACAAATCACCTCCAAACTTTCAGGGAAGAAGTGGGACCGTGCAGGCCATTTTCTTGGAGAAATTCACAAAGATTTGTCCACCGGCGCCAAAGTTATTCCAAATAGAATGTTGTGGGTTTCCTATATAAACTAGGTCAATATATATATATATATAGCAAGGCGTGGAGACACTGAAGCGCGTTGGGTTGGCTGGCTATGATTAACCCACTATGGAGCCACAATTTATGTGTATCTTATTATTTCTGGAGGAGTGCGTACCTGGCAGAAAGTCTGCTGTTGGTGAAAGTTAACATATTATATATATATATATATATATTCACTGAAAAAACCATAGGTTTCACACCAGTTATAGTTAGGAATTAGCATTTAAAAAACTTATTAAATTCACTGAAAAAACCATAGGTTTCACACCAGTTATAGTTAGCAGGAAGTTTTACTCGCATAAAACCATTGAAATTCCTACGTTATAGTTAGTTGGACTCACTGTAACTTGTGCGTGCAATGCACTGCTGTTGACGTCATATATTACATCACTCATGACATGGTCAGTGACATCACTCATGACATCACTGATGACACCATCCAGTAAATGTGTGTCTTTTTGAAAAATAAATTTGTTTTATATATGTACTAGCAGCCCGCCCCAACGTTGCCTGGGGGCAATGAGGCTTCAGGGCCAACCGCCTGCCCCAACCCCCGCCCGCCCTGACATTGTCCGTGTCCCGGAACCACCTCCCTTCCCGGCCCCTTCCTGCCCCGTCATTTTACGTGTCCCTTTGCCTTACCTGATCCGCCGCTCCTCCCCGCGCTCCTGACTTCACCGCCGCTCATCACCGCTCCTCCCCGCCTGTCCGCTACTCCTCTCTGCTCCTCCCCACCTGTCCGCCGCTCCTCCCCGCGCTCATGTCCGCCGCTCCTCCTCGTCATCACACACGTCACGGCAAGCGCTACGTCGCAGCCAGCGCTACGTCGCGGCCGGCGCTACTTCCAGAGGACTACTTTTTTTTTTTAAGTTACATTTTTAAATTTACATTTCATTTTTATTTTATATAGCCCATGTCCATCTGCACACCCTGACATTTTCAACGATGTATCGGGTGTGTGGATTGTCGCTGTGGTTCTTGAGTTTACCTGGCTCAAAGGTTTGTGTTCTCTCTTTATATTAGTAGTATAGATATGTAAAAGTTGATGGAAGAATAAATGTTTAAATAAGTGTCTAAATGGATGTTTTTTTAATAAAAATTGATTAGTTAACTGGCTTAGTGACTACATATATTAGTGAGTAATGTTTAAATATTTATATATATGTATTAGTGTTTCATGTCACCTTGGGCGCATTGACTTTCTTCTTGCCCTCTGGGATAGAAAAAAACTCCCATACAATGTGTGGCCTTGTCTTGTATGGGGTATTGTCTTCTGGCAGCCACCTTCTCCCTCCTTCCTCCTCCTCCTCCTCCTCCTCCTCCTCCTCCTCTTCTTGACCACCAATGTAATGTTGTGGTGCTCCTCTTGGTGGTGGTGGTGGTGGTGGTGGTGGTGGTGGTGCAGATGCTCCAGCTGCTGCTGCTACTGTAGCCATTTTAAAGTACAAAATGTTGCACAAGATGTTGAAACAGGTCTTCCTCAGTCAAAGGACAAAGTCAGAATAACGAAAAAAGGTGGGGTCTTTCATCATTTGAAAAAAAAACTGTCCTGAACCAATAAAAAGTGTTATTTTCAGGTCACATGACCCGGGCTTTCATCATTTAGAAACCAAAACTGTTCTGCACCAATGAAAAGTGTTATTTTTGGGTCACATGAACCAACACGCTTACGCGATGTGCCCCCGGGCGCACCCGGGGGCACGCCACGGGGCACGCCACGGGGCACGCCACGGGGCGCGTCACGTAAGCGCGTCAGATGATTACGTTGCGCGATTGTATTTGCTCGAGTATTTCCGGGTGCGCTTACGTCGTGCGTATTACACGGACGCGGCTACACGATACGTCATGATGTTTTCGTTCGCGGCAATAGCGCTAACGGGACGCTCACCGGTGCGCGACCCGTGGCGCTCCGAAAAAATGAGCTTTCCAGTGCGCACACCGGGGCGCGCACCGGGAGCGCACCAGGGCAAAAAAAAATTACAAAAATATATATATATTATATAAATGTACAATATAGGATTCATTATAAAAAATATTACATTTCATAGGTTTTAAATGTAATATTTCCATCATTACTATGGGCCTAAAACCTACCTTCCCGGTGTGAAGGAAACTCAAATGATGAACAGGGCACCCAGGATCGGCAACTGATGAGTATTTTTCCACACAGGAAAGATGCTCAATTTTTGACGTAGTTCAAGTCTACCGTGCCGACACCATCTTGAGCCAACTGTTCGATAGACCCACTACTATTTTCTGTTGTAATAGTTTGTATTAAGGGGTTATAGTAGTGTGGGGTCTTTAAACATCCCCTTGGGCCCTCCCCCCTCTCTTGTGTGTTATAGGCTGAGAAAGATGCCATGGCTGTAACTGTGGGAGATGCGGAGAGTGGTCGTAGATTGAGGGTGACTGCAGGATGACTGAATGGAGACCACCCTTGCCTCTGCCTCCACTGCCTCTGACCCATGTATATGTAACTGGAGACCAGGTGGCCATTTTTCACTCACTGCCTTGTTGACTGTTGCTCCTTCGGGATCCACGGAAAAGGCCTGGGTGCCCGTGCTGCAACCTGTCCCTTTCTGAAGCAGCCACCCCTTTGGAGTTACAGCATGGTTATCTTCTCTCAGGCAGCCTCGTTCTCCCACCCCTTCTTTTTTACGTGCTGTTTAGCCTGGTATTACAGCAGCGGAGGCTACTGGTAAGTCTGGGATGGCGCGAAGGGGGTAGGTGGTCAGGTTATACATTGCTGGGGGTGGGTTTGATCCCAGAAGTGATGAAAGGGATTGAGCTTGCTGGCCTGGAATGGATTGGCTGGTGCCCCGGATGCTGATTGTGGCATCACCAACAGTTGACTTTAAAATGTAACCCCATGAGAAATAATTCCTTGCATTTGAAAGGTTTCAACTCAATCTCAACGTTCTTCTCCAAACAGGATGCTGGAATCAAAGGACTGACTTCAACAGAGGCAACTTTGGAGGTTGCATAAGAAATGGTATCTATTCTCTAAGTCATAGGCTTTCAATGGTGAGGGTGGATGCATTCATTCTAAGAGTCCAGAAATCATGGTGAAATCACCTCCAATTGAAGATTTCACTCTTCCAGACCTGCATATCGAACCTAAGCAGTCCCAAAGAGTATCATCGACATCCCCCGCCCAGGGAAAACTCTCCTCTGATCCACATTACACACCCTCGGATGCAGCTTTTCAGGAGTACTCTCAGCAAAAAAAATTCTACTACTTTCAGGATGCCCACCAACCCAGAATTGCATTTAAATCTACATTCATCATTTAATCTCCCCAGCAACCATGTACAGTATGAATCGTTGCAGTGCCTAGAGAAAATACTGTCCTCTATGTTGGCTCTGTTGAAAAAATTAGTTAACAATTCACCACATCTTAGATTCACTTCTGACTATCTTGAAGTCTTTGATACTGAACAGAAGGTCATTATCAGATAAATACTTAGGTATTAAAGGTGGGAATAATTCATCTGTTGAGGCTCCGTAAGTAGGTATTCATCAAGTGAATCTTAGTGAGGATTTCCAATCCAGCTGTTGAATCAGGGACTCTGGAACACAGGCTGGCTCTCTGCACTGTCAGAAATGGATAAAAGAGCTTGTTTGCCTGATAGACAATGAGCGGATCTTCTCCCTGCAAAATCTTTTTGAGCCAAGCCTACAGAAGTATTAACTTATTTCCAGTCTTTCAGAATAAAGAAATTCCTGCTTTGTAAAATCCTGGGGGGAAGAAAAGTATGAAGAGTAATGAAGGCAACCAACAAATAAACAAGAGGAAGAAAACACAATCTACAAAAAAATCTGCTTTGATTTAAATACTGATCTGGGTGTGACAATGGAGAGTGAAGGGAATGATTCAACAATGGAAAGGGTGGTAGTCTTGTCCTTGCAACAGACTTCAGTTTTTATATCATGCCTATAGGTGAAGAATAATTTTGGCTGCCCTAGTCATGGATCCCTCACAAGCTGTCACCTCCTTTCCCCTGAACCCTTAGGCTAGGAAATATTCTTGTAACTTGGGGGACTATACCACTTATAGTTGGTATAATGTGGGGGTAGTGGGGACCAACACCTCATGTAATGTATTGAATGTGCCACTTTTGTAGGGATTTACTGCTATGTTTGACCTCATATGCAATACCCTCTTATACTAATTTACTTATGGCACTACACACATTGGAATAGAGTTCCTTTCAAGCAGCTGTGTCAAAAGGTGTGAGATACCACAAAACACTGTACTCTCAGTCCCTTCACATACAATTGAGGCAATCTCAACCATTACATCTGAGCATCTCAGCTTCTTAAAGGCACAGACCATTCAGCAAAAAGTTAAGGCAAACTTTCATACTACTGCAAAATTCCCATATTTTGTTAGTGCATCCAAATCACATTGGCCCAGCTTCTTTCATAGCATATATATGTATAACCCGCCAACAAACAAAGTCAACAAATGTACAGACAATTTGCAGAGGTAAATATTGCTTCACTAAAGTTGTAGCGAAGTATGCAGAAAGTTAACTTGATGAATAGATATTCAGGCAAGGGTCCTGTAACACCTTGAAAGTGGTCGTGAAGTGCAAGGAGTCTTAGTAGATGTACTTAACATAAGACTATCAACACTCACCTGTAGAAGATAGGTCAACTACAACATATGTAATCTATTCCTATTCCGCTACAATGATGTAGATGATAATGATTTTAGACTATGGTTGATGGCACACATTGAGAATCCCAAGACCCTGCCTAAAGATGCCACAACCCTACACACAGGATCACCTGCCATACACCAATCCAGGTGCAGATGCCTACATCCCATTGGTTGGTATAGTTTACTTTTTTTAACTTTAGAAATCTTTATTTCGACGTTTGCCATAAAAGAAAGACAAGAGCATATAGAAAACAGAATGCATGGATGGCAACTTTATCAAGACATGATGGATTAAAACCATTACTATAAACAACTGTAGAATTAGAATAATGAAATGATTTGATATAATACCATTGAATAAAAAGCTTGCAAGATTTCAAAAGAAAACAATATCTTTCAGATCGCTATTACTCAATAATCATAAACTGGCAATTAAGCGCCTTCGCATGTACCTCATGGCTGCCAGAAATCGGGGAAAAGCAAATACAATGGGTCTACTGATATCTGTTTAGTACTCTAAAAGCACGCATACACTCTACAAAACCCAAGTTCTTGCACAGAGGTACGTGCCAGAACCTCCTAGGCCTAAAGTATGCGGGACAAAAAAAGGGAACGTGCAGTTCACTTTCCATATCGCAGGACAATTTTTCAGAGCAGCGGAGGAGCATCTGCTGGTAAAGGCTCCCAAGGGTAGAGTCCCATATCTCCACTGTACATACAGTTTCCACGCTAGAGTAGGATAGATGTCATCCATGAAATGCTCAAAGTGATAAAAATCTTTGATTGTTAAAAAAGGGTCGGTTAGAATGCCGGCATGGGAATTAGACAAAGCGGCATTAAGTTAACAATCAGTAAATGACCTCGTAAGTGACTTGCGTGTGACCGTTTTGCAACCTCTCTCGGGATCGGACCATAGGACAGGTACTCATGGCCTTGCACATTCATTCTTTATAAACTTAAGCCAAGGAATTTTCCCTGCCCTGGGAAAGATAAGTATTTCTTTAAGTTCCAGCCTATAGTTCAGCAGCTCTGGTGTTACCCAGAGCCTGCGCCAGAACCTAAGAAGTTTGAGTGCTAGCTCCTCATCAATAGGTCTCACCCCCAGATCAAGCCTTAATGGAAGAAGTGGAGTACTGGAATATAGTGCTAACAGCTGCCTTAAGAATTTATTTTCTATCTTAGTAATTTCGGCCCTGCAAGAGTTTCCCCATAATTGTACGACGTACATATTAACAGCATAACAGCAGAGATATTTATGACCTCTCAGTTGATGGATTTACTTGACTCCACCATAATCTAGTGCCCTGAAGAAGTCCTGCACTAGGACGAAACGCGTCGGCTGTACTATCGAGTCATTGAAATTGGACTCTGTTTTTATCCACGACAATTAAAACTGGAATAAAAAGAAAAACAAAAGCATTTATCTTTCTGGATATGGACTTCATAATTTTCCTTATTTGTTGAATTATGTTATGTGGTGCACCTGTGCTGTTGTCTTAAAGAGAATTTTAGGTAATAGCTATTTAAGTATAGCAAACTAGTATGTAAGGAAATAGGGATTAATTAAAAGTGATTCCTAAAGATTTGCAATCGCAATTAGGTAAATGCTATTAGGTAATACTACTCCATTCATTCCTTTGAGCCTATACATCCATAGGTGCGAATGATTGTGCATTCGCTAATTTATGATTACCTAATTGGTAATCGCAAATTAGTTAATGCACAACCAAGGCTACCCAGGGGCCTAAGGCCTTCCTGAAGCACCCCAAGAAAAATGTGCACATGTAAAGTGCACACATGCCCTAGGGGTATGTGTGCGCTACATGGCACTTTTAAAAAATGCTTTTTGGTGCATTTTTAAAATATTGCAAATGGCTCCCATCGACTTGCAGTTGATGATAATAGCATTTCTTAACCACATTGCTGCGGTGGCTATTCCGCCGCAGCGCTAAGTGGGCGGGGCGGCCGCGCGGCGGCCGCATGCTGGTGACAGAACCGCTCCGTCACCAGCCGCGGTTGTGCTGTGCTTGTGACGGAGCGGTTCCGGCATGGCCCCGCCCGCTCAAAAGAACGCAACGCGCAGGCGCGGCGGCAGGGTCATGACGGAACCGCTCCGTCATCAGCACAGCCCAACCGGAGCTGATGACGGAGCGGTTCCGTCATCAGCATCGAACGGGTTAAATGTGCAGTTTGCATTTAGGAAATGCTTCGTACATGTGCTAAGGGAACTGCAAATTGCGATTTCCTAATTGTAGTTGTGATTTAAGGTAATCACAATTTTTGCAATAATCTAATATCAACTACAAAGCATTTCATATGTCTTGGAAGCCTATTTTGCATTCGCAAACAACCGAAATTGCCTATTTGACTGTTGGTAAATGCTAAATTGTTTGATACATGTGGCCCTATGTCCTATTGCGGGTGAATCAATCTCTGAGCTCTGTGCAGCTTTTTCCTGTCATTTCACCTTAACTTGATAGAGGATATAGACTTGCAGAACTCAGTCAAACATATGTGTTTGGAAACAATACTAGGTATAAGCGGTAATGGCATATATTGTTTACTTGGGGGAACTCATCTTCTTTGGGTACTTTGACTATGAATTCAGAGACCAGCTCAGGGACAATGACAGCCACCACTTACTCCTACATGTTTGTGGGGCTCCGGGCCAACTCTGCTGTCCTGACTGCCCTGAGGTTCTACATCAATTTTTTTCTTAATAGGCCACTTCATGTTGTGCCATATTTTCTTCAGCTCTTCAGTGTCTTGTGAGTGGGAGCTCCTCATTGATCTTTCCACTTTATGTGAAGTGTTATGAGGATTTCAACATTCTTCTGTCTGATTTTAAATCTGTGCTTCTCCTCCTCTGTCCTCTGCGTTGTCCACTGGCTCCGGTCTACAAGAAAGCCATTTTAAGATGTAATTCAAAGCACTTTCCTGGATCTTTTGTGCTGTGTTATGGCACAAGAAAAACAATGTTACCAAGTGAAACACTTTGAGTTCTTTTTCAATCGTACAGGTTCCTCCCTTTTTTATAAAACAACAATCCTGGAGGTAAATTGCTAAAAATGAAGGGGACTTAATATGAGCCACTAAGCACAATTACTGTATTGCAATGGTTTGTGTGGTCCTTTGGATGCTGAACAACGATCATTTGCTAGGTGAAGCTCAGTTAACAAAGTTTCATTTTTAACTGAAGTAATCAATGAAAGATGTAATTGACACAAAAATTACGTTACCAAATGACAAACAATATTAATTTGGCTGCACAGGTTAGATTCCTATGTGGACATCATGCTGATTACAGAGAAATATGAAACACATTCAGTGGTGATATAGAAAGTGACCGCTAGAAAGACTGGTTCTGAAAAGCAAGAACCCACTAACATGAGAAAACATGAGAAAAGAAAGATAACCTCTTAAAGTAGCTGGAAAATTAATATAGGTGTTAGAAAATGGTCACTTGTTCTAGTAACAAGATTTAATTTTGTGAAGACAAAAATAAAGCGAACTTGGAAAAGTGTATCTTTATTTCAGTAAGAAGATGTAATTTTTTGGAGAAAAAGATATTGCAAAAGTGAGAATGTGTGTCTTTATGTTGTTGACAAAATATAATTTTGTGAAGGCACAAAAATACAGATTGTGTGAATTTATTTTAGTAACAAAATGTCATTTTGGAAAGATATTGTCGAGACAAATTAGCAAAATGTTGTGACAGTTTCCATTTAGTCCACCTGTAACAATGTACTACAACTGTTGCTCTAATGTGCGCTAATGTGCGCTCATCAAAACACTAATGTGCGCCTTTAAAACAAGCAGGGAGGGAGCATTTAAACAGCTAATGATAAAGTGTTCTTTCAGCTGAACAGATGCTTTTAACATGAGTCCCAGGCTCTCCACACCACTGGAGTCAAGCAAGCCGGGCTGAAGACGGCTGGAATGCCAGAAACCGGTCGTCGGAAGCTTTTTTCCGGTCCAGGGAAGACATGGCTTGGCAGTTCGGGCTGGACTGTTCCCATGAGGCACAGGGTCAGACTGATTTGCATATGGCCATGTCTGAACTGGGGTGGCAGAGTGGGTTAAAGAACGGTGATGGGTTAAACCTAGATCAGTTGACTGGGGGTGAGTGCTTGTATTGTCAACGCTCCGTCCACCATTTCCTTTGGTTTTTCAGCACACAGACAACATACATATACAAGAGATACATACAACATGCACGTACGTGCATATATACATTAGGAGACTTTGGGACAGCCTATGTTCCATGAAATACAACATGAACATACATACATGCATATATACATTAGGAGACTTTGGGACAGCCCATGTTCCATGGAATACAACATGCACATACATGCATATATACATTAGGAGTCTTTGGGACAGCCCATGTTCCATGGAATACAACATGCACATACATGCATATATACATTAGGAGACTTTGGGACAGTCCATGTTCCGGTGCTATTTTGCAGCATTTTAAATTTTTTTGTTTTCCTTCTCTGACTTTGCCTCCAGGCGCTTATGTCAAAATCAGTGTGCCTTGTGCGAAGGTAACCCTCTTCAGTCATCGCACACAAGCACTGTAGGGCATATTATGAGAGGCTTGTGTCACGTTTACGCCATGAAAAGTGGTACATGCCTGACTCAAGCTTCTAAGTCAGATTTATGAAGCCACACACAGGCAGATTGCTTGACTTTGAAAAGCTTCATAAATCTGGAGTAAGGCAACTCAGCACAAATAGCTGCACTGCCTTACTCGGCGCAAGGAATGCGTTCCATGGGCGTGGCTGGGTGTGTTCTCACGCAAATCCCATGGTTTTTTATTAATTCTGAGATTTACCAAACCTGTTAAACTTTGGGAGTGCATCAAAAACGATACGCCTCCACAGTTAAAATGTAGTCATTAGAAATATCTTTATTTCTCCTCATTTTGTCCTCTTTCTGTGTGTGCTGTATCCAGCAGCACACATAGAATACATGTGACTGTACAACGGTATATACAAACAGGGTACAGCTTGGAGTTGCATAAATTATACAACAAGGTGTGAGACTGTAATATCTAGTACGAAAGCAAAAGCAAAATTACAACCAAGACCTGACTGACTGTGGAAACTAAGTGTGTCAGTGGCAGTCAAAATTGTAATTGACAAATTAGTACAAATCACGATTGTGTGTTCAGAATGTACCAAATCACATCATGAAGAGGTTGCAGTGGGTGGAAATAGCATATTAGGAGCCTAAGAATTATTGGAGTTCATGGACGATGTTGAGACAGTGTCTCACAGATTGAAGACGCATGATCAAAGTGGCTTCTAGTCTTCTCAGTTTAAGTTTGCGGTTGCCACCTCTGGCACTGGGTTCCATTATGTCGATGCCAAAAAAACTAAGGGGCATATTATCAAGGGGGTTTATCTCCACTTTTTTGGCTTCAAAAGCCAAGAAAGCGGAGATAAAATGATCTCCCTATTACCTAGCTGTTGCTAACACCAGTTAGCGACAGCTAGTAGGAGATAGCGACCATCTTGGGCCCCACTTTGCATGTCAGTGATATTTATGTAGATGTAAATGTAAGCTTTTCAGCGATATTCATGCATTGCGGCAATTTTTATCGCATTTGCGATAAACCTTGGTAATACCAAGGTTTATTTGCGGTAAAAATCGCCGCAGCTCAGCGGTAGATTTTTGTCTCTAACCAAGCAATAGCGATAATTATCGCTATTGCTTGGTAATATGCCCCTCAGTCTCTTGTTGGTCCCTTGTGACAGACATGTGTTGATGTGGCATGCCATGGGATATCTCGCATCCCCATTGCACATAGCTCTGATGTGTTCAAGGACTCTTTCTTTGAGGGCTCTGATCGTGCTGCCCACATAGTATTTCTTGCATGTGCACACTACAATATACACCACATATTTAGTTTTGCAGTTGATGTTCCTATAGATGTGATATTCTTGGTCTTTCCAGTCTTTAAATTCTTTTGTTCCGCTTTGTGCCCATTTGCAGGCAGTGCAGCATCCACACATGTGAAAGCCCCTGCAAAGGGGCGTGATCCAGGATGTTGTAATGGTGTTATGAGGAATGGTATGGCAAAGTCTATTCCTGAGTGTGCGTCCCCGTCTGAATGTAATTTGTGGTCTTGTTGTTAAGCATTCTTTTAGAGTCTTGTCTTTGAGAAGGGTCTTACAATGTTTGTTGAGGCTATGCCTCATCAATGTGCTGAGTTCATTTTACTCGTGATCAGCCTCACAGGTTGTTTTGTTTCTGTGGTTCTGTTTTTCATTTTGAGGGTACTCTCCCTTGTCACGTTGTTGATTCTATTGGCAGCTTTATTGATGGATCTTGAGCCGTAGCCCCAATTGGACATTTTTTCTTTCTGTTACTGTAAACAGTTTCCATCATGTCTGGATAATTGCATGGGACTCACGGAGTGTTTCATTTCATTCTCCTACATCTAGCAATACGTATTATTATATGCCTGCTGTGCATCTTTCTTCCCGCCATTTTCGTGAACACATTTTCGAAATGCTGCACAATCTCTATGTTTGCACACATTGTTTTCGCGAAAATTTGTTCATCCATGTTCTTGATTTACTTTTATTTGCCCGTTGGATCTTTTGGTTGATACTTTGAGCCTTGATAATTTTAACCACATCATGGTTTTGCTTGAAACAACATAACGTATGTAAATACCTTGCTGCATATATTTCCTATGGACTTCTTTCAGGTACCACCTATCGAGAACGAGATAATACATTTTGGCTTTACACATACATTGGCTTTACCTTGCCAACTGTCTTTCCTCTTATTCCAATGTAAATAATGCCCGCTCCCACATGCCATAGGATTTTGTCTTCTTTTAGGTCACACCAGCGTCTCTGCCATAATCCTGTGGGTCAAGTTATTTTGTATGCCTCATGCACTGGCCATCACTCGCGTTTTGGGTACTCTATACCGTAACACATTTAGATGTTTCTTCTTCACTTAGGGTTTCCACTTGCTTAGGGTGTCTTTCATTACACCTTTTGGAGCACCCCTAGAGTATAGATACAATGACATGTGTATTGTATCGCACCGATTAATTCTATGTGTCCGCTTCTCCTATTTTTTAAGTTTTATTATGAAATTTTCAATTTTGATTTTATTTTTCACACATTTTATTATTTCAGTCATCCTGTAATTTATATATACTTTGTGTCCTTCTCAGCACTGAAGAGTCACATCTTCACACAATGTGCTGAAACAAGTGTCGGCTTTTATCTCACGAATGTACTGATCAAGATTGAATTATAAATCTTTCTTCAGAAAACATTGGATCTTGAGTCTCATTTCGCTAACACGTGATCTTTACCTAAACTGTTGGTTGTCACATGAGAACCCACTACCCTTTGCGTGTGCACAGGACCTTGGTTACATTTGTTTGAGTAGGGGTCTTGCACCTCTGCCCTTTTCAGTGGCTGTTTCTGTCTAGGTTTGTTCCCCTGACCTGTTTGCACCATTTAACCCTTTTAATTTTGACTTCCAATCATACCTGCTAGAGCGCCAATTCTTCCTGTCTTACACTTAAACCTAGCTACTTCTCTTTACATTTCATTTACTAGTAAGTCCCTAGTAAATTGGCACTACATGGACTCAGGGTCAGTGACTTAAATGCTACTAGGTGGCCTACAGCACTCATTGTGCTACCCTCCAAAGTAGCACTTTAAAACATGTTTCAGGTCTGCCACTGCAGCCTGTAGTGCAGTTTTAAACTGCTAATATGACCTGGAAAATTAAACCTTTTGCCAGAATCAAACCTTCCTTTGTAATTCATATCAGTAACTACAGGGTGTTTTTCAGTACTGCAAGTCCTACCTCTCCCATAGGGCTAACACTGGTTTATCTTAATACATTGAATAAGTGTTACCTTTTGATTTGGAGTGGGTAGTAAAGTCATGGTTTGTGTCTGAGGAATTGTCATTTAAACCCCTCTTTAATGGCAAAGTCAGATTTTAAGTCACACATTTGAAAATACCTCGATTAGAAAGGTGGCATTTTCTTGTCCTAACCATTTAGTACCTGCAGCCTGTCTTTGGGTCACATGATTAGGTGTCATTGACAGTTTGCCTTTGCGTTTTCCTCCCAGACATCATCACAAGACAGGGTGTTGACAGGGTGAGCCATCTCTGGCAGAATGAGGGGCGGAGCTGTCATCTACCACACTTGCACCTCAAATGAACTATTGCAGCACACTCACAAAATATTTTACACTAGTATATTGTGGCACCATACAATCTGGGACCAGGACAGGGAGGAAGGAAATTCCAGACACCTCTGTTCGGGGGACCTCTAGAAGCTTATCCCATTTCAAAGTGGGCACTAGGTATATATAGCAGACACTCGGACCCGACTGTTTAGATTAATGTTTGAAATGACAACCCTACAGAAGAAGGACTGCCTAGCTGTGTGAAGTCTGCCCTGCTGACAAAGGACCGCTCTGTTGCCCAAGGCCTGCTCTGCTGAGCAAGGACTCTTCTGATGCTGTGAACTGCTCTGCTAGACCAGCCGGTTTGGACCCAGAATCTCCAGAGTGTCTCCAAGGGTCAGTCAGATGATTTCCTGTTCTGAGCTCAGAGACACAATAGACTTCTCGGCACAACTCAACTCATTTCAACGTAAGACCGTGAATCGCAAACACAGTTCAGTGGTTCGTAAACACTGATCCAGTGCGATGCAACTCAATGCCGATAATCAGACCCTCTCGACTCATCTCAGTGTGTCTCTCAATGCCGATAATCAGTTCCTCTCGACACATCTCAGTGTGTCTAAATGCTGGACAGCTTATTGTAGCTGCTGTTTGGTGGCTTCGAAAACACTGACCCAGCGTAAAGCAGCTTGATGGCCACAATGGTCTCCGCTTCATGCATCTTGTCTTCAGCGCAAACGCAACCCGAAGCAAGTCCTCGCTGACCTAGCGGCTTTATTGACCTCAATGCTGGACTTTGAACCGCAAGCCCCGGCCAATCATTTCATCAACTTCTGCACAACGTGACGCATATTGACGGATGACCTCACATTGCACCTCCCACCGACAGCTACGCCTATACTGTAGGTCGATGCAAAGAATCTGTATTTCACTGCATCAGTTCACATGGTACCTTTAACAATGGACTGAACTCAATCCTGTAGCCGGCCCATGCTCCATTGTGGTTGGCCTGACTCTGTGACTTGGACCTGGTTTAGTACGACCAGATAACCTCTATTAAAGCTTCTTGCTTCTAAGCAAAACATTTATTGAACGCCTTTAAAATTGCATATTTCTGGTTCTACTGATTAGTTTTTTTGCTATTTTTTTTTATTGGTGTGGGATTTTTTTGTTTTTGAGTTTTCACTTTATTACTGTTTGAAGTGCTGCAAAAATACTTTACACATTGCCTCTAAATTAGGCTTGACTACTTTTGTGCCAAGCCTCTAGAGCAGAGCAGTTGGGCAGAGGATAATTTGGGGTCATCTTTAGAGGTAGGTGGTAAGCTCCACTCCTCTGGCAGAGTTCATTGAGTTTTGCCGACTCTGTTCCCCACTTGGAGCATGGTGTTTTGGAAAAACTCTGCCAACCGCGGTGTGGCTAAAATTTTTCCTGCACACAGCATTTAGTTGGTAGGCGCAAGCAAGAAAATTGAGCATTTGAAGCAGTACATGGTGCAATTCGGGTTGATTTTACAGCGCGGGACAGGCTCCCAGGGCAAAACATCAGCACAAGTAGTACGACGTGGCAAAATCCGCCTTCTGTGAACTCTGCGGACTCTCACAGAGTTTTTTAGTACCTCCACGGAATCCCACAGAGTGAATCTCCATGAGTTTTGCCCACCCATAGTCTGCTTGTTTCTCACCCTGACAAGAACTGTGGATGTTGCTTAAGCAGGGTTTCACTCCCCTCACCACTAACCTAGTTTATAAAAAAATTGTTATTAAAATGTACTCTATTTTTCTATATCAGTTTGATATTTTTTTGGTATTGTGTTTTCATTTTCTACTTTGTGGAGAAGCGTGGCTCAATGGTTAGAGTATCCATGAAAGTGGGGAGCGCAGAATCCACGCTCCACTCCCAGATGCACTGCATGAATGGATATTAAATCCACATCTTGTCACCATTTCACATAATTCAAAAGTTCGTCCATTTTCATCCGCATTTTATCTGAAGTTGTTTACATTTTCAAATGCACATGCATAACAAAATGTGCTTTGGAAACTTCTCATATTTCCTTGTGCCCATCCAGGCCTCTTCCGAAATAAGATCCAAGTACAACAGGTAGTTGGAAGCAGCATTTCTTTTATTATAAACCAAATGCAGTCCGGGCTGTAGCATCAGCCCTTCGTCAGGGGTCACTGCAAATTAACAAATTCAGAACAAACCATCAGTGTCTGATTACAGCGTTATCAACAATACACACTATCATCTACGTTTCAGCTTCATGAAATTCACTCTCGTGCTAAAAACATCATTTTAAAACCCATTAGGGAACTTACACCCCGTGATTATCCCCCCGAGAAACACCTGCGTTCCCTTCGTTTCAGTAGTACCACCCTCTTTGCACATAATACACTCTATTGTACTCATTTTTCACCGTTCGGTTAGATGTCTTTCTTACCCCGTCATCTATTGAATGTACTTTCTACGAGCTCTAAACATATGAGAGCGCTTGCCTTCGTTGTACTTCCCTTCTCCTATGTTCACCCTCCCTTCCAATCAAGACGGGGACACCCCCATCATTCTACACACTGTATAAAACTAATCACTGCTTAAACCTGTGTCCTTACATTCGTAATGATTGCATTTGCACGCGTACCTGCTCACTTCATTTTCTTCAAGCCGCTTGGCGTGCGCCATAGCAGCCATAGAGTTTCCCCATGTCGGGCCCTGTATTGCCGTCAACTTATAGAACATATCTACTCCGCCCCCTTGTGTACGCTTAAGGAAAACACCTTGATCTTTCAATACTTTAAATGAGAACTATAAATCCCAACGTGCACTAGTTCACGCTTATGATAAGCACTCATACATACAACGAACAACTGTACATTACTAGCTCTTCACTCAAATGTCCTGAATTTTCCTACATAATATTCTATGTGTTTACTCTCCCATCATGAATACAATTGCTGCTCAGAACTTGCAGAATGTGGAAAATTTTCATCTGCAAACCTTTTCGTTCCAAAGTGTCTTTTTTTCTTCCGGGTGCAAAAACCAACAAAGGGCAAAATTATTTCAACATGAATGGGGTGGTCTGCAATGGTTAGAGTAGACAACAAAAGAGATGACTGGGCTGTTCCTATAGGAAGATAGGAGGAAAAAGTCACTAGGGTATAAGGGCTAGTGCTCAATGGAGGACCATCCCTGGGTATCCAATTTGTTGGATATAATGGCCTCACACACCCTTGCGAGTGTCATGCTTCATCATTGGCAATGCTCCTCATTGGGCAGGTGGTGCAATGCCCAACGGGCTCACCTCAAAGAGGGGCTCTTTATCAGAGATCTTTTATCCAACTGCCTATGGGTGAAGTGGGGGTGAGGGGCCAGGACAGAGTAGATAGTGTGGGTGAGGATAAAATGTGGCACAAGGTACCGGAAAACAATTTTATTCTGGTGGTCGTCTGCCACAAGTAAAATCAAAAATAGCCAGTGCTCATGGGAACTGTGGTTTCCCAGAGTGAACCTGGGCTAAAGTGCAAATGGTGTGGTCAACATGTTTCTCGCTTCTAGTACATTGACTGCGATTCTTCAGGACCTAGTAAAAAACTACAATCTACAAAACATGACCTAATGATTAGTATCAGTTCCAATACAGCACATAAGTTGTACTACCTGTATGACACTGCTCTTGCCTAGAAAGGGGAGACAAAGGAGAACATTACCACAGGTAAGTAACAACATGTGACCCTGTTGTGACCGTCAACACACTGTGAAAAAGTGACATACTAGTGAAGATAGTGACTAGTATGTGGTTAAAAACATGTTAAAAACTTGTAGCAGCAGTATCCATTTGAATATAATCACAGACCCATGGGATCGGTAGTACTATTACTCACCTAAAGGTTAGATTTATGGGGTGTCAACAGTACCCGGTGGGTCTGACATCAAGGGAGAAGCCATAGAGGTTAGGGCTGAGGAGGGAAGGAAGAGGTGGGATGGTATTAAGGTTAAGCGGGGTTAAGAAAATTAAACCTGTGTCAGGGGGCACTACAGTGCGGCAGAGAGTTTAATCATAACGTATTCGCGAAGTTAGTCGCTGTAGCGGCGGTACACTTACTTTCTACTGCTTGTGTCAGGGCCAGATATGGCTACCCTTCTCACCGGGTCCGGATAGTGTAGAGCCGGTCGTCTACATCCTCATTAAGTAGCAAACCGGGTGTGGTCCAAACTTCCAAACAGGAAGTAGATTGTTGTACAGTGCTTAGCTCTTCCCTTGGGCTAGCACTCTAGACGTCTGTGAGTGTTCCTTGTTCTGGAGTTCTCCTTCGCCCTGTTGGCAGTTGGAGCTCTGGTCAGATGAGGGATGGTCCTACCTGTTCTTGTACTGCAATAAAGCTGTTTCCTGGAATACCTGTTCGTGGAATCTCATTTCAGTTTACATCATTTGGCGACTTGGACTGGTGATGCGTCTGGCCACAGCTTCCTTGATTGATTTTGCAGTCCAAAAGAAGAATTACGGAACGGTAGTCTCCAGCTCCCTCGCGAACCCCGTGTGGTGCACAGCGTAGAACAACTCTTCAATGCAGAGCTGATCGCAACCTCGGAAGGATTTTTAAGGGATTTCCCTTTCCGACATCTCCGCCGTCAAAGTAAGTGACGTCACCTTCCTCAACGTCTCTTCGATGACGGTGAGCGCGATCTAAATGCATTCTGGTGTGTCGCGTAGCAACCACGCTTTACGCTGTACACATCATTGAAACGCATCTCTTGTTGTGCGTGTCTATGCTATAGTGCTGACGTTGGAAGCGTAACTGAGCCCACATGCTGAAGCGCATTCCTCTTCGTGCGCACCTACGTGATGACGTGTGAAGCGTGAACGAGCTCACGCATGACGCTGTAGGCCATTTTGGTTGTCGGTGGTTACCTAGGAGACGCGATCCACCGGGAACTTCTCTCTTCATTGCCAGAAACAGTGTCGAGTGTCAACTGACTTTGAATATCTTGATCGCTGTAAGTGCTTATTATATTTGTTTAAAATTAGAATAATAAGCGGACTATTTTCCTCGTATACTGTGCCTTTATTTTTTTTTTTTTCGTGTGACAACTGCTCTTTGCTTCGCAATCTTCATTTTGCTTGTGTCCCTACATAAAACTGACCTCATGGCTCAAGCAATCAATGTTGCTCTTCCACCGCAATTCCTGAGTGAGCCAGGGAATCCGTCCGTAACATGGGAAGACTGGATTGTCATGTTTAATAATTACATTCAGGCTCTAGATGGGGAAGATTTTTCACCAAAACGAAAGAAATCTCTTTTAATGACCACGTTGGGCAAAGAAGGACAGCGCCTTTTCAAATATTTACCGCAAGCATTACCTTCTGGGTCACTAGATGAGTCTGACGAATTTAAAGAGGCAGTGGCAAGACTGGAAATCAGATTTGGTAAAGAGGAAAACCTTGTCCTACAAAGATATAAGTTCTATAAAAACAAACAGTTGGCAGATGAGAGCATTGATGAATTTGTTGCACGACTACGTGAACTATCTGTAAAATGCAATTTCGGACAAATGGCAGATGAACTAATTAGAGACCAATTAATTGTTCAGGCCAACAACAGGAAGGTCCAAGAACGATTATGGGCAGCGAAGAATCCAACGTTGAAAGTTGCTATAGAGTTAGCAAAAGTTGTAGAAGAGAGCGAGAAATGTATGAGAGAGTTACAGAAGAGTGGTGTGGAAACAAAAGTTGCAGAAGTTTCCAACAAGAGTATGTTTAGTGATAATAGTGATGATGAAGCAATGGCTATAGCTATTGTCAGGAAAAAGGGCTATGTTCTTCAAAAAAAGAATGTACAACAATCGTCAAACAGTAAGAATAGTCAAAAAATGTGTTCAAAGTGTGGGAGTTTTTCGCATACCTCAGATGCTAAGTTCTGCTTTGCGAATAACAAAGAGTGTCTGCGTTGTGGAAAGATGGGGCATTTTGCAAAGATGTGCAAAAATAGGAATAACTCAAGAGTGACTGTAGTCAATGACTGTGGCGATTTGAAACGTGATATGAACAAGATATTAGTTCTGGATGACAAGGTATGCTCATGCAGGGATCGAAGGGGAAATGCTTTTAAAGCTGACTTTAAGATTGATGAGAAAGTTGTCACTCTCATGGTGGACACAGGTTCCAAGTGGACCATCATCCCACTATCCTTGATGAAGAGTGTGTGGAGTGAAAGGGTTTTAAAAGAGTGTGACATTTTTCTGTCTGGGTATCAAGGCGAGAAAATTGATTTGTTGGGCTATTTTGAAGCAAAGATTGAATTTAAAAATAAGTCAGCATCTGGAAAGATATACATTTCAACGGATGGACCGGCCATTTTAGGTCGTCATCATCAGTATGATTTACACATTGTGGTTGATCCCAGGTCTGATGATCCAGTGTCTATTAATGATAATTCATCTGTTGATGAGATACTAGATAAATTTAAAAATGTAATTACAGATCAATTAGGGGAACTTGTAGGTTATTCCCATCACATAATTCTTAAGGAAGGTAGTTGTCCTGTCCAACATAAAGTGAGGAGAGTCCCTTTCGCTTTGCGAAAAGAAGTTAAAGCTACTTTGGAGGAAATGCTTCAAGGTGGCATTATTGAACCCATTGAGGCGTCCCCGTGGGTTTCTCCAGTAGTGATTTCACAAAAACCTGACAATAAGATTAGGTTCTGTGTGGACCTGCGTTCACTCAATAAGTGTGTCGTTGCTGATGTGTTCCCACTACCAAACATTAGTGAGTTAGTCTCGACACTCAAGGGGGCCAAATTTTTTAGTAAGTTGGATCTAAAGCATGCATACCATCAAATTTGCTTAGATGACAAGTCCAAACATTTGACTGCATTCATCACCAGTGAAGGGACCTTCCAATTTACAAGGTTACCCTTCGGACTTGTTTCTGCCGCTAGTGTATTCCAGAGACTTGTTTCCGAGGTCTTTAAGGGTTTAGATAAAGTATTATACTTTCAAGATGACATCTTGATCCATAGAGATTCTTTGGAGGAGCACAATGAGACTTTGCATAATGTGTTACATAGAGTGGATGATGCTGGCCTAATGCTAAGAAAGGAGAAGTGTGCATTTCTTTTGAAAGAAATAGAGTACTTAGGTTTTTGCCTGTCTGAGGAAGGTATTAAACCTAAGAAGAACCTATTGGAGGCCATTGAACTAGCTCCCTTCCCAGTTGACAAAGATCAACTTCGGTCCTTCATGGGTTTGATTGAGTTTTACTCGAAATTCGTGAGAGACTTCTCTTCAAAGACTGCTCCCTTGAGATACTTGTTAAAAAAAGGTGTCACGTTTAATTGGAATGTTGAGCATGAGTCTTGCTTCAATATGATCAAAAAGGAACTTAAATCTGCTAATGTCCTTACCCCTTTTGATACTGCTCGGTCCTCTATTTTGATGGTTGACGCCAGTGCTATAGGTCTTGGTGGAGTTCTCCTGCAAAAACATGGGGGAGTGGAGAAGACCATAGCGTTTGCGCCTAGGCCCTTGTCTGTCTCGGAATCCAATTACTCTGTCATAGAGCGTGAAGCCCTTGCTGCTGCTTGGGGCACGAACTACTTTAGGACCTACTTGTGGGGTTACAAGTTTATTCTCCGTACAGACCATAAACCCCTTGTGAATGTCTTAGCTCCAGGTGGTGCTGGAAAAGGGTCTCTAAGGTTAGCGAGGTTGGCCTCTCGGCTTCAGGACTACCAATGCGAGATTGAGTTTGTTCATGGCTGGAAAAACATCCAAGCGGATTGCTTGTCGCGGCTTCCTGTGCGATCCACTAGTTGTGATGGTCTCTTTGAGGATGTCTTGGATGATCTACCTGTTGCTATTGTGGAGGATGTCTTGTTCGTAGGAGGTGGTTCTTTTTCCCGTGATGAGTGGTCAAAAGGTATGGAAGAGGATCAAATCTTAAAGACTGTGATAAATCTTGTCTCGAAAGGAGCAAGAAGGGAGAGCACTGTTGACCCTCAAGTTAGACCGTTTTTGAAGGTCTTGGATGAACTTTCCTTAGAAGGAAAAGATGTTCTGATGCGGGGTGATCGTTTTGTTCCTCCTGGTTCATTAAGGAGTAGGATTCTAGAATTAGCTCATGAGGGCCATTTGGGCCAAAGCCTCACCCAGCGTCGTGTCAGAGAAAACTTTTGGTGGCCCTCTGTTGATAGGGATGCTGTGGACTGTGTGCTGAAGTGTAGCTTTTGCAAAGAGGGGGAGAAGCGTCTGAAAATTCTAGGTTCTCAATCACCGCAGAAAATTAGTTTTGAGAATGTGCCTTGGCACAGTGTCTGTTTGGACTTCATAGGTCCTATGAGTGAGCTACCTTTAAACCAACGTTATGCCATTGTTATAATTGATTGTTACTCGAAGTGGCTTTGTGTACAGTTTGTGAGGGAGATAACCACAGACACCACCATTAACTTTCTGAAGGGTGTCTTCTTGAATGAAGGATACCCCTCTGTCCTTATCTCAGATAATGGCACTCAATTGACGTCTTCTAAAATGGCTTCGTTTGTACGTGATTGCGGCATCAGACATCAAAAGACTAGCCTTTACAACCCGCAAGGAAATGGCCTTTGTGAAAGGATAAACCGTCTTGTTAAGGGGGTGATCCAGATGTTTGTGGAGTGTGGTTGTTTTTCACATGAGCGTGTGCAGGAACTTGTCTGGGCGTACAGGTCAACGCCTCACAAGAATCACAAGAATGGTGAAAAATCCCCTTTTGAATTAATGCGTGGGCGTACTCCGGTGACAAAATTGACTCCTGCTTGGTTAAGGCGTTTGGATGATGAGGTACCTTTATCTCATAATAATGTCCCTTTGCCTATCTCTGTCGGCGATCTAGTTAAGGTAAAACCGGGTAGGTGTGCCAAGGGTCCTAGCAAATTTAGGGGTCCCTACAGAGTTAGGAAAGTCTTTCCGCATTTTGTTGTTCTGGCCAATGGGGAAAGTTGGAAATATAGGAGAGTAGCACTATACCAAAAGAGGAAAGGCTTTTCTTCTGATGACCTATTAACTAGTGGTTCAGAAGGATGCAATGGGTACTTGTTGACTTCTGGTGGTTCTTCCTCCACCTCTCTGCCAACTGTACGGGGGGAGGTGGGTAGTGGCGATGCTTCTACTTCTTTGTGTGCGCATAGTAGTTCTTTGGTTGATTCTGCCCCTGCTACTTCTGCTCCCGCCATTTCCTCTTCTTCCCCGTTGGATGTCAGGTTGAGGAGCCCTCGCTCCCGTCGTCCACCTACCTATCTGAATGACTATGTACATTGATCTTTTCTTGTGCTTTATTTTACATTTTTGTTTTCTTTTCTTGTTAAGTGTTCCTTGTTCTGGAGTTCTCCTTCGCCCTGTTGGCAGTTGGAGCTCTGGTCAGATGAGGGATGGTCCTACCTGTTCTTGTACTGCAATACAGCTGTTTCCTGGAATACCTGTTCGTGGAATCTCATTTCAGTTTACATCATAGATCTCCTGGGTAGGTCATGTAGTTTCACTAGTTGGTCGGGTGGCCATGATGGAGTGGAGGGTAGTGTATGGAAAGTATGTGGACATAGCCTGAGTTTTATCGCTATATGTATACTGACCATAGTAACAGATATTAGGCCAAACCAACGGATGTAGGCTGAACTTAGCATGGTTTGCTAGGCAGATTAGGGATGCATTTCCAGAGATATGTTCACAGAGCGCTCCATGGGGTATCCTCATTCAAACCCCGGCTATATGTGGACAATCGGTGTATCCACCTCTGTTCCTTCAGGAAAAGATTGTGCTTGGATTTGTCTGGGGAGGTTTCAAGAACTAGCCAGGACAAGGAGTCAGCCGTGTGGTTATGTTCTAAGTAGTGTCTGCACATCTTAGTGTTTGTTTTCTTGCAACGAAAGTAGCTTCTATGTTCAGAGATACGGATTTTCACAGGGCCGGAGGTCATGCCTACTATTGTTGACTGCATGGGCATCTCAATAAGTAAATGCAGCTGGGAGTATTGCAGTTAGTATGGCCCCGCAATTCCCAGCGGAAGGTGTCCGTCAGGAGGATAGTTTTGTATGTGCTGGTGAAGGGGCACACACTACAGGAGCCGCACTGGTAGTGTCCTCGTACAGGGGGTAGTTGCCACAGAGTGGTTTGTTTAGGTGGCTCAGCCTTCTTTGGCCTAGTGTGCACCAGAATATCCTTAATATTCCTCGACCTTTTGAAGAATGAGATCGCCCGTGTTCAGAAATTGCCAGTACTCAGAACCTTTAAGGAGGTCAGTAGGGTGCAGGCCACACCAGAGGAGCAAGATGGGGATGACTCTGAGGATAGAGAAGTAGACATGCAGGATTAGAGCGATAAAGAAAATATAACGGTTACAGACCCTGAGCTGAAGCAGCAGTAAGAGGACAACTATTTGCCCACAGGTGTGAGATGCCCTACCAGGACAGGGAGAAGTGTATCCTCTCATAACCTATTCCCCAGGGGAGCTGGAAGACAGGAGGACTGAAAAAGAGTTTCAGCTACAGCTAGCCAAATTGAATGATAACATTGTGAGGTCACGCCAAGCTTAAGCAAACAGCTATGTCCCCGGGGTGGGCACGCTGAGACTTATCAGAAGCTGCTCCTGGTGGTCCCTAGGGCCATGTATGGTTCCTGGAGGCGGACCCTCTGGCCCCCCATCTAAAAAATAAAATGACCACGGGAGTTGGTGGTCCCTGAAATGTGGGGAGTACACGTGGCCCCCGCTCCATATTTCATTTAGCCCCAGTAAGGTGGTGGTCCCTAGGGCTTGGGGGGTCCACGGGACCCCCATTTCTTTGTATTCAGACCCCGGTAGATGGTGGTCAACGGGGATTGGGGGTTCCGAGCGGCCCACCACATTAATTAAGTCCAAGGAGTGGTGCCCATTGTGCCCCATCCTTTAAAAAAAAATAAGCATTCTTACTCATGGTATCCCTCCCACCCAGGGGCTATAATATAAACAAGAGCGGGAGACCATGCTTGTTTTTTATTTTATCTTGCTGCGCATCAGCGGCTCCATCACGTTCCAATGGCAAATAAGTGCTCTTTGACCGCAGTTAGCATGTAAAGGTATTCCTACCCTGCCTCCATTTCTTTTAAAAATGTTTTTTTGTGGGACTCGGCTGAAGCTGAGTCCCAAGTGTTGGCTGCCATTCAGATTTCGCAAACAAAACAATTGATGGACCGAATGTGGATCAATGTCACACATTCACCCCAGTCCAAAGATCTGGGCCCAAATCCATCGTTTTTTTGCACTCCACACCACCCTGGGTTAGACAATGGCGATATGCAAATCACCTGTTTTGTTTGCAATTGCCGCCATAAGTGCGCTAGGGATGCCCAGACGTGGGTCCCAGGCACTCCACACCACTGGAGTCAAGCTAGCCGGGCTGATGAGAGGTGTTACCTCGAAACCGGTCCGGTCCTCGGATGCTTGATTCCGTTCTGGGAAGGACATGGCTTTTGTAGTTCGGACTGGACTGTTCCCATGGGGCACAGGGTCAGAGCTGATTTGCATATCGCCATTGTCTAACCCAGGGTGGTGTGGAGTGCAACAAAACGATGGATTTGGGCCCAGATCTTTGGACTGGGGTGAATGTGTGACATTGATCCACATTCGGTCCATCACCTGTTTTGTTTTTAATTGCCGCCATAAGTGCGCTGGGGATGCCCAGACGTGGGTCCCAGGCACTCCACACCACTGGAGTCAAGCTAGCCGGGCTGATGAGAGGTGTTACCTCGAAACCGGTCCGGTCCTCGGATGCTTGATTCCGTTCTGGGAAGGACATGGCTTTTGTAGTTCGGACTGGACTGTTCCCATGGGGCACAGGGTCAGAGCTGTTTTGCATATCGCCATTGTCTAACCCAGGGTGGTGTGGAGTGCCAAAAAACGATGGATTTGGGCCCAGATCTTTGGACTGGGGTGAATGTGTGACATTGATCCACATTCGGTCCATCACCTGTTTTGTTTGCAATTGCCGCCATAAGTGCGCTGGGGATGCCCAGACGTGGGTCCCAGGCACTCCACACCACTGGAGTCAAGCTAGCCGGGCTGATGAGAGGTGTTACCTCGAAATTGGTCCGGTCCTCGGATGCTTGATTCCGTTCTGGGAAGGACATGGCTTTTGTAGTTCGGACTGGACTGTTCCCATGGGGCACAGGGTCAGAGCTGATTTGCATATCGCCATTGTCTAACCCAGGGTGGTGTGGAGTGCAAAAAAACGATGGATTTGGGCCCAGATCTTTGGACTGGGGTGAATGTGTGACATTGATCCACATTCGGTCCATCACCTGTTTTGTTTGCAATTGCCGCCATAAGTGCGCTGGGGATGCCCAGACGTGGGTCACAGGCACTCCACACCACTGGAGTCAAGCTAGCCGGGCTGATGGGAGGTGTTACCTCGAAACCGGTCCGGTCCTCGGATGCTTGATTCCGTTCTGGGAAGGACATGGCTTTTGTAGTTCGGACTGGACTGTTCCCATGGGGCACAGGGTCAGAGCTGATTTGCATATCGCCATTGTCTAACCCAGGGTGGTGTGGAGTGCAAAAAAACGATGGATTTGGGCCCAGATCTTTGGACTGGGGTGAATGTGTGACATTGATCCACATTCGGTCCATCACCTGTTTTGTTTGCAATTGCCGCCATAAGTGCGCTGGGGATGCCCAGACGTGGGTCCCAGGCACTCCACACCACTGGAGTCAAGCTAGCCGGGCTGATGAGAGGTGTTACCTCGAAACCGGTCCGGTCCTCGGATGCTTGATTCCGTTCTGGGAAGGACATGGCTTTTGTAGTTCGGACTGGACTGTTCCCATGGGGCACAGGGTCAGAGCTGATTTGCATATCGCCATTGTCTAAACCAGGGTGGTGTGGAGTGCAAAAAAACGATGGATTTGGGCCCAGATCTTTGGACTGGGGTGAATGTGTGACATTGATCCACATTCGGTCCATCACCTGTTTTGTTTGCAATTGCCATTCAGATTTCAGCACGGGGATTGTCAGATCCTCGGAGGATTCACAACCCTATATATGCACATTTGGATTCCCCTTAATATTTTTACTTACTGAATTGATTTACACCACTTTTCAAAAAAGTTGCTTTCTGGACCAACAGCTACCCTTCTGCCAAATTTGGTGTAATTCCGTTCAACGGTTTGTGCTGTTGCTATATCTAAAATCCCTTTGAGAAATTGCATGGGGAAAATACGTTTTAGAAACTCCCTTTTTCTCTATCTCTGCTTAACTGATCACCATGAAAATTTCAAGGCAGCTGATGTTAATGGAAAGCTAGAATTTTTTAATTTCATGATGATTTGTCGAAAGTCGCCAAAGTTATTTGCAAAAACAAAAAACGCTTTTCTTTGGAAACTAGGTCCTAACTATAATATATATTCTTACATCAGGCCCTTTCCCCAGACCTCCGGTATGGCGACAAATTTGTATATTCAGATTAAAGTTAGGGAATATCCAGCGACTATCTCCATTAGAAAACTTAAGCCAAACGAATGTGAGGCAATAGAAATTTCTCCAAAGTGGGATAAGATCTTAACAGCATTTACTTGTCATCCGCATGGCAAAGCCGCCGGGACGGATAACATACCTATAGAATTTTTTTAAGGTTGTTCCATTGCAAATAAAAGAGATATTTACCAAGATGGTAGGATCCATCTTCGAGAGGGCCAAACCTTTAGACTCTTGGTCATCAGCTAAAATAGTGATTTCCCCCAAAAAGGATAAATCACCGCTGGAAATGTCATCGAACCGACCTATAACCTTAATCAACACTGACTCAAAAATCTTTTAAAAAATTATTGCTTCTAGACTCTCTGCCAACATTGAGCTTTTAGTCTCTAATTGGCAACACGGTTTCATATCCAATAAAGGTACTACCGAGCACATCAGTCGCACTATCACCTTATTTGACGCCGCAGAGGTGTCAGGAGACCCGATTTTGTTAATTCTTTTAGAGGCTGAAAAAGCGTTTGATCCAGTCTCCTGGCAATTCCTCTGGGCTACTATGCAGCGGGTCGGCTTTGGTCCCAGAATAGTTCAGGCAGTTCAGGCACTTTATCAAGATCCCACCGCTAAAATTTTCATCAATGGTCATCTGACAGGGCAAATTAATATCACAAGAGGGACGAGGCAGGGGTGTCCCTGTTAACCCCTGCTTTTGCACTGTATATTGACCCCCTGATAAAAAGAATTGAGCTAAACCCTCCATCTTGCCTGTTAGTAGGTTCGGCATCGATACAAAAATCATGGCTTATGCTGACGACTTATCTATAATAACCCCTGAACCTGAGGCTGCCATTAGGGCCTTAGAACAAGAAGCACAGGAATTTGGATCCACCTCTGCTTATGCCCTGAACAAACCAAAAACGCAGATAGTTGTAAATGGGAAAATAAGCTTGGTAGACAGCAGGATAACCGAGAAGGCGAAGTATCTAGGAGCCAATATAACCTCAGATGTGGACACCTTAGTTTCAGAAAACCTGACTACTCTTGCTATCACAATAGAGAAATCACTCCGGAAAATCAATAATTTACACTTAACCATAGTAGGAAGATGCAACGTCTTAAAGATGACGTATTTTCCCAAGCTATTCTATTTTTTTCGGACAATCCCGCTTGTTTTTAGTAATCATTTACTAGCTATGTTTGAGCGAATCTTTTCGCGGTTCATCTGGGCATACACGCAGCCAAGGAGAGCATTTAATCTCCTCTCCCTACCCAGGGAGAGGGGAGGCTGGGCACTCCCTAATCTAAAACTATATTACTGGGCGGCGGCACTACAACACTCTTGTGAATTACTATATGAGGATTGTGTCCTAAGCCCATCAGGACTTCCCTCTCCTTACAGTTCACTCTTGGGGGAGAACGTAAGGGGCTGCCTTTGGCGTCAACTGGAACTCGGCTACTATAAGCGAGTCCGAATTAAGACTGTGCTCAGTGCTTACCGGGTTTTCAGCAACGTCGCAAGGCTTTTGGAATATCCCAACTAAACTGCTATACCCCCAGTAGATATAATGATAACCTTCCATTGATCTTTCACAACGAATATCTTCGAAAATGACACTCAGCAGGAATTGGCAGACTAGGGGACCTTTTAAACTCTGGTCCCATCTGTTCATTACAAGATCTGCAAACCCGTTATAAATTATGTAATTATCCAATCTTCCAATATCAGGCCATCACAAGTTACTTATTTCATAAAACTGGGGGGTCTGCAGGGTTTACAGCGGTTGGACCTATTGATAAGCTATTAAGCCCTAATTTGCCAAGGATAGGAAGCATCTTTTTAAACTTGAATGAACAGCGGCCAGACGATATGAGTAAAACTGACGCTAAATGGCAGCTCAAGCTGAATACTCTGCCAAATGCTTTCTGCTCTGCTTTGGGTCTAGCAAAAATATATCTTCTATCTTCTAAATTCGAAGCGCAGTTTTCTAAAACCGCTTTTTTTTTGTATATCACACCTACCAGAGTCGCTAAATGGACATCTGGTTTTGAGGCAAACTGCCCGCGCTGTGCAGTGTATAGCGCGGATGCAGTACATATGTTTGCCACATGCCCAAATTTAAGCCTAAGCATGGGCGTAAAATTCGTTCCGCTCGGTTACAAATGGTTACAAAGAAATTAACTTCATCTTGGGCACCTGCTGTAACCCTGTAAGTGCTTCCTGAGCGGCGCCTCGTTGCCTACTTGCAACTATTCTCTTACCCTGCTCTGACCCTCGGAGCAGGGTCAGAGAATAGTTACAATTATGCAATGAGGCTCCTGTCACTAAAATTAAACCTCAGTAGGAAGCACTTACAGATAAATAAAGCTGGTGCCCGAGTTAAAACTCAAATTCAGTAACGCATTATAATCAGCCTAAGAATCTAGTGAGCACGGTCGATGCTAGGCAGGTGTGCTTTCTCCCCAGATCTACCGTCTACAATTAGCTGTAATCCGTGATGGGGGTCTAGGCATCTACGAGTTTCTCGAGCGCAATCCCCCTGTACTTCCAGTGACCAGCACTTACTGCTTTTTCCTCATTTGCTGCTCTGATTTGTCTCTGACCCTTTATAAACGAGAGGCATGTGAACTCGCACAGAAGCCCGGCCCCACACACACTAGGCTTTGCAACCTCTTCCCGCCCTTTCCCCCATTGTGATGGACAGCTCACTCGAGGCACCTCGGCGCCTATGGGCGCAGTGGCAAAGTCACAGACACATGTGGTGACTTGCCACTCTTCTAGGCCTTTACGCAGCTATAGTATAGGAAAAGCAGGATAGATTTGCCCAACGAGGTAGCACTTACTGGTTTCTCCGAATCTGCTGCTCTGATTGGACTCTGACCCTTTATAAACAAGAGGCATGTGAACTCGCACAGAAACCCAGCCCCACACACACTAGGCTATGCAACCTCTTCCCGCCCTTTCCCCCACTGTGATGGACAGCTCACTCGAGGGACCTCGGCGCCTATGGGCGCGGTGGCAAAGTCACAGACACACGTGGTGACTTGCCACTCTTCTGGGCCTTTACGCAGCTGTAGTGTAGGAAAAGCAGGATACATTTACCCAACGAGGTAGCACTTACGCTTTCTCCTGATCTGCTGCTCTGATCGGTCTCTGACACTTTATAAACAAGAGGCATGTGAACTCGCAAAGAAGCTCGGCCCCACACACACTAGGCTATGCAACCTCTTCCCGCCCTTTTCCCCACTGTGATGGACAGCTCACTTGAGGGACCTCGGCGCCTATGGGCCCGGTGGCAAAGTCACAGACACACGTGGTGACTTGACACTCTTCTGGGCCTTTACGCAGCAGTAGTGTAGGAAAAGCAGGATAGATTTACCCAGCGAGGTAGCACTTACTGGTTTCTCCTAATCTGCTGCTCTGATCGGTCTCACTCTGACCCTTTATAAACAAGAGGCATGTGAACTCGCACAGAAGCCTGGCCCCACACACACTAGGCTATGCAACCTCTTCCCGCCCTTTCCCCCACTGTGATGGACAGCTCACTCGAGGGACCTCGGCGCCTATGGGCGCGGTGGCAAAGTCACAGACTACTGGTGACTTGGCACCCTTCTGGGCCTTTACGCAGCTGTAGTGTAGGAAAAGCACAATACATTTACCCAACGAGGTAGCATTTACTGATTAGCCAATAGAAAGTACTCCAGTTAAGTGTTGTGCAAATCACCCAAAAATCCGCGATTTCGGGGGAAAATCCACGAATTTGCTGATTTTTTTTCTGATTTCACGGGAATTCGTGGACCGCTGATTCGCAAAATTCGCCCATACTTACTTAAGCCATTAATTCAAGAGGTACAACAATTTCTGAGCAAGATTCTCTCCTCAGATATTTAACTTACCATCCTGTTATGGTTATATGACCGATTATATTCCAAAGCTGGCGGGGCATTAATTTGAGTTGCAATGTCTATCTTACGGATATGTATAGCTCCTTACTGGAAAGACCTGAATCCTCCATCTTTTGGACAATGGCAAGCGAGGCTACTCCCCATGTATAGGCTGGAGTGGGTAATACATACCAAAAATGGCAAGAGGGGAAAGAAAAGGGGTAGGTTCGTCTGGGAACATATGATCAACTGGCTTGATACTGTGAATACCTAGGTTTGTGTTAGAAATGGCAATTTCCGGTTTGCTAAGGCTTGCGCCAAAGCAAGGCAGAAACTACCATTCTAAGTCAGGGCAACAAAGTCACCCGCCAAGATAACCCCTGCTCACCCCCTTGGTAGCTTGGCACGAGCAGTCAGGCTTATCCCGGAGTGAGGTGTAAAGCGTTTGCGTGCGCACCCAGCAACAACACCCAAGCCCCACCACAAAGGAAACTCCACACAAGGTATAAAAATAGCCTTTGTATTATACCAAACACATTAGATAATAAACACACACTTTACAATGTGCCACTATCACAGCAGAATTTACAGGGGATATTATACACAGGACAGGGCCACATGGACCACTATCAGGAATAAGCACTTGGTAGAACTAGCACTTGGTAGAATTAGCACTTAGAATAATTGTAGCACCAAATAGCAAATGTAGCACACAACCAGTAACCACTGGTAGAAGGTAGGAACACACTACGCAACCCTAACCACCTTAGGCATATATCACGCAGGGAAACATGAACTCACTAGCATACCTATACCAGGTAAAACAACCTCCTAAGCATAAACACACATTTGGAGGTATAGGCAACAAGCATCGCATAAATCACATTAGGCGAGTATCACATTTGGAAAGTATCACATTTGTAGCAAAAAGTACACAGAACTGACACCAGGCCAACCTGGCTTCTCAGGGGCTTACAGGCCCAATGTCCAGAATGTCTGTGCTGGCTGCGCACCAGCCAAAGAGGATTCGCAAGAATTCTCAGGGCCTAAACGTAGCAGCTGCCCACTAAGTGCTGGGCAGCTGGGGAACTGAGCCTGGCACCAGTGTGTCTCCTGGCTCTCCTCTGGGCTCTTTAATGAGCAACTGGGCCCTCAGGAGCCTGTGGGCTCTAAATAACAATGCAGCGTCGGAGCCTCGTGGGCTCTGGACTAAAATGCTGCAGTTCACATTGGAGCCTTTTGGCTCTATCTGCTAGAAATGCGCCCGGGAGCCTCGTGGGCTCTGAATCACACTGCTACCAACTGTGGGGAGTGGCCCGCTGCCAGCCGGGGCCGCTCTACCTCCCGAAATGCCCCCGAGATGTTTGGAGCCCGCAGGCTCGAAAGAAATGTTGCCCAATTCCGTTGGAGTCCCCCCTGGGGGACTCGGAGAACCATGGCCCCCTTGATGTTGGAGCGACCAGCGGGTCTGCTCTGCGAAATGGAAGAAGGAGGAGCCCTCACTCACCGGCCTGCTCCTCGGTGCTCTCCTCGCCGGTCTTCCGCTACGGGGCTCTCCTTTACCAGGGACTTGCTGGCGGCTGCTGCATGAGAGCTCCTGCTCCTCAGGGCTCTCTCTCTGCAGCACTCCGGGGCTCTCCTCTTCACACGGGAGCCCTGTCACCTGACTTCTGTACGCACTTCCGTCTTGCCGGCCCGCCCACAGTCAGGCGGCCTGTCTTGCTTCCTGCTTTTGCCGGGCCCGGCGGCGGTGATCTCATGTGCAATACTGGGTAGTCTCCCATTTCAATATCAAGTCCCGGGCGGGGTGGGCACCCGCGCCAAGAATCGACATGTAGGGGGATCCCCACGCCGGGGGAATCCCTCAGGGCTGAAAGTGCAGCTCCGGGCTGATGGTCAAAAATGGGAAGCACTGCTCAGGAAAACCAGGCGCTCCCCCTGAAAAGTAGAAATAAAGCACTTCCCAGACGCTTTGGAAGACAAAGATCACAAGTCCAGGCAAGATCCTTTAGGAAGGTAGGCAGGGGGCAAAGGCTGGGCCCAGGGTCCAGCTCACAGGGCCCTCCAGGCAGGGAGGCAGCACCCAGTGGCGGTATCTTCCTGGCGCCAGCAGCAGCAGGCCCCCATCAAGATAGGATCAGGAAGAACAATTTCATGGGGTCACAGCCCCTCTTTTATACACATATTCCCTTTGTCTTAGGGTGCAGGGTTAAGGGAAAACCAGATGCATCTGGTTTTGGAGCACTCTGTGGTGCTCAGACCCTCTCCCCATTCAGAGGACAGGCTAGGGTCATCAGTCGCACCACAGGGGGCGGAGCCAGCATTGTGTAGGGAAAGCTCAGCCCTATTCAGGTCCCAGGTGCACTCCACCCAACCATCTGGCTGTCAATCTCTCTATTCACCACCGAGACAGACCCATCCTGACTCCTGGAGCCAGGCTCATCAGCCAGCTCCAGCCAATCACAAGCCAGACAGTCATTTCACCTTTATTACACAGACATGCCAACTTCTAGAAGTGGCACTTCCACACTAGGCACATTAACGCTGCACCCATCATCGCGCAGCATTCAGTCTCACGAGTCCGCACATACTGAAACTTGAGCCTGCACTCCCCACACATCAGGAACTACCATGGACACTCACATTCCCTGTGCATTCCTATGGGAGGGCAGACCAATCTCACAACACGCACGCACTTTACACTGGGTCACAGTGGTAAAGTGCGCGGAAGCCAAAAACAACCAACACAAAGTCACATATCAAAGCAAAAAGTTTAGGGGTGTACCTGCCAGAACGGCCAAGTCCAACAGTTCGGTTATGTATTGGCCTCTTTTTTATTTTTTTATTTCTTCACTTTATCTAGTACCCCCTCTTTTCCACCCTGGACTTCTGCCCATGACCTCCACTCTATACGATCTGCCCCTCTGTCTTTTCCTCCACTCTCTTTTATTGACTTTTCTCTCCCGCGACTTACTTTCCACTTATGCTTCCTTTGCTAACTTTCTTCCCCTTTACATTATTAGATGTAATTTGCTCTCAGGTCATTTTTAGGTCTCGGCCTGATCCAGCGCATGCGCTGTTCTCGGCTGAGACATTTGGGGCTCTCAAAAATGCTACTTTGCTGGCGATCAGCTTGCTAGAAAGCGCACAAGAGTGCACGCGCTGCTCGCCGGCAAAGTAGCACTCGGGAGACTTGCATGCACACCACTCGCGTCATTCCTGCTATGATGCGTGCTGCTGCGCGCACATCCCTTGTTTACCTCGTCCCTTCCCCATCTAACCTTTTCCTTCCAACTCATAACTTTTCCCCTACACCCTAATCTTGGCACAGACTGCCAGACTTGGAGCCTTCCTCCGATCCCTGATTGCGGTCTCTGCTTAGCTCTGCCCACGGGAGCATCATGACGTTGACGTCCTGCTCGACATACCCACTTCCACTTAGGACACGGCTCAGACCTCGAGTTCCAGAACGCATACAGCTGATCACTATTGTGGCGGCTCCCTGTGGATCACACACCAGCCCAGGACCCAGCCAATTACACGGCCTCTGCTGCATCGACTCTGCTGCGGTAAGTTCCTCGACAGAGCCTTGCATGCCACTTGTTCTGTACCCGGTTCCGCTCTAGGCATTTGTTTATCATCCCATGCCTTTCCTTTCCTTCAGGGTCTACGCGTCCGGCTGACAATCTGCACCCACTCCTCCAGCCTGCCAACAGCGTATCGGGGCTCTGACCCTGTTGAAGCACATGCCAAATTGAACCACACGCTTCCAGACTTACTCCCCGGTGAGTTTTTAATTGCGTCTCCCTCGCGCCGCGTCTTTACCGCACACCTTGACCCAATTAGTCTCATGCGGCCCCTTCACTTTCAGGCAGTGGCCGTCCGGATTCCCACGAGCAGCCATTATCTTCAACACCATCAAAAAGACCACATGCCTCAATATTGGTAAGTCTACCTCGGGAGTCAATACCTACCTGCTGCACTCCTTACTTGTCCCCCACCCATCCTCACCTTTCTCTTTCCCTATTCCACCCGCTCTGCGCAAAGCCTCATCTTGTTTCAGGAGAAAGGGGTGCGCTTTAAAAAATACTGACAAAACTAGTTTTCTGGAAAAATAAAACTGTAAAATAGAATACTTTGAAACAATACTAGTCCTGGATGTGCAGTGGATGCTCTTAGCAAACCCCCAGGTTCATTCTGGCTTGTGGGTCACACTGGGGTTCAAAGTTAAAATCGTCCTTCCAGCCTTTGAATGTATAAGCAGCTTAACGTGCTCGGGATTCCTGCTGGTACTGGCCCATAGACTGTAAACAGGAGGACTGCTTGGCTTTCTAAAGAACCTTTTTTGCCTCCTTGCCCCGATTAGTACTATAGGCAAATCACTACAGCAAACCAGTGGATCAGCATTCCTTCCTCCAGTTAGGAGCCACTTATTGATGTCTTTTTTGAAATGTTTGTGTTCTGTGGAATAGCATTTCGCTTAAAGGTATGTTTCATCATACCTTTTATGGTCTCTGAAGTATTTCCGAGCTCTGAAAGTGTGTGCCTTTACATATTTGCTCACATGCTTTTTTCCCCCCTAATGAAGCTGAAGTTTGTACGCTTAACCAGTGCTGTGCTCCCCATTTTGCATGGCCATCTTTGTATGGAAAGCAGGCGATTTAATCTATGCCTAATAAGGGGGTCATCTTTGTGAGCAACATGCTGCCTTATCCGGGGGCCATCTTTATGTAAGCAGTGATTAGTCTCAAATATGCCTTGAGCGTATTCTTTGAGTGTTTACAGATGTTTTAGAGCTGTCTATTGATTGCTCACATGTTCAGTGACCAGTGGTCTTTGGTCAAAGCAAAACATTTTTCTTTTCTTCAAATGCCAGCGACTGTCCCACTGAGCAGTGCCCCTTTGTCCAACCCCCTTATTTGTCGATGCTGTGATCTGAGGAAGTGGTGTTACGGATGTTCTTTACACAGCAGTTTCTACACTAGAATAGTTTCCAGGTAAACACTGAGCAGCACTCCATAACTAGCTCAGAATAAGCATTGGCATAGCCAATCGTTCTCGCTTTTGGGACCTTATAAATATTTAGTTATGCAGCACAATATGCATGCTTTTTAGCACCGGGTTTTGTGCATATTTTTACACATCCTATAGACGCCTATTTATGTTTAATGTAATTCAACTGACACTGTTGCTTCTGATTAATTTTTATTTTATTAAAAATATTTTTTTCTTTTTTCTTTTATCTTATATATTATTTTTTCTGTGCAAGTTATGACATCTTAGTTACATTTCACAATCCAAAATTAATTAGATACAATACTTTTTGTTCACAATTATATACAGAAAAATTTCCTTCAACGCATTTCGGCAAAGCTTTCCTCAGGAATTCTGTATATATTCAGTATCAATGATAACTGTATTTTGATACCTTCTAATCCGACTCCACAGTAGGTTAAAGCGCCTATGGATACGACGCGATGGATGACAATTTTTTATTTAGCGAGGGTACGCATAAATATTAACACCATATTAGGATCTACGATGCGAAAATATGAATTTATCCACACTACGCGAGTAATGCCATGCAGCAACTGGACTTTTAGTTTTCCTGTCGGCCTTAATGCCCTTGTTCGAGCTGTTAATCACTCATGATGGCCAATAGTCCAGGGTTGTTTCACATTCAAAACGGGTGACTTTATTGTTGTGAACGTCACTTGATATCTGGAGAAAAAGCGCCCCAGGGCATAGCTGCGTGTCGGCGTCTCATATGCATGCAACACATCAACTGTTGCATGGCTAAACACTTATAAGGTCCCAAAGGCGAGACCTATTGGCTATGCTAATGCTTGTTTTCTTTGATCTAATAATTACCGTTGTGCTAGAACATGTTTCTTGAAGACGTATTTTGAAATTGTAAATGTTTACAGCCTGAAACTATATCTTTCTTTTTCCTTGATTTTGGTAACTACGGACAGGGGCTGGGAGGGGGGATTGGTGTTTAAAGTAGTAAATATTGATTTTGTAAACTGCTGGAAGATATAAAATCAATAAAAAATATATATCCAAAGCCAGGCAGTCATTTGATTAATTTCTCCAATTTTATGAAGTCAATGCCAAAATTAAGGTTTCAAAGTGTAAAACAGTAAAAAAAAAGTATAAGGACAAAGCATTTCGGCTTCCGCCTTTAACTGGGCCTAACCAACCACCGCAGTAAACCGTATTTAATCATGTAGTCCTTTCTCAATATTGCCAGCCCACGGAGCACTAGAGCTGTAGCTCAATATGCATTCAATGTGCATAAATTATGTAGATCATGTTGACCTCTACTGATTTTATAATGATTCTGTATCTGTAAGACCAAAATTGCACATCCTGATATGTTTTCCATGTGAGATGCATTACATGTGAATACATGCAACATTTTGTTTCAAATTACATTTCAGACAAGATAAAAATACATTTTGAAATTGCACTATAAATAATGAACAATTGTCCACATTATGCTCAGCACACGATATTTCATATTATAAGGTGATTTATCATTCTCCAAACCTTTGCATACAATTGGAAGGTACATGTCTCAAAGTTCATATTCCTCTTGGTACAGTACTAATTTTAAAACCATGTGCCATATAAAGGAAGGACATAATTAAAATGTAAATGCATGATTTCTGATCTTAACTGGAATTTATCAATTTCATGAAAAATTCTCAATTCCTAAAAATCATAGTGCGTAGATGTAAACAATGCACAATGGTATGAATCCCCCTTCTTTTCATGAACTTTTAATTTAAATCACTTTAGCATAATTGCTCTTGAAAGAGGGTATGTACATTAACATGGCATATGATACAGCACATGTTCAAGGTGCTCATTGCATAATTATAGCCACTTTCCCAAAATATAGGGCATATCATTCACTTCAAATACACAATTCATATTCCTCTTGGTACTGTACTGATTATAAAACTATGTCTCATGTAAGGTGGGGAGCTAATTAAAGTTCAAAAGCAACATTTCCAATCTTAGTTAGGATATATCAGTTTCATTGACATTTCTCGAATCCAAAAGTGCACAGTGCACAAATGTAAACAATGTCCAATAATATGACACCCCCTTCTTTTCATGAACCTATAGCCCCATTCACTTCAGCATAATTTCTATCATCAAAGTAGAGTGTGGACCATACCGTGGCATAAAGTGCTACACTCTTTCAAGTTGCTCAATGCACAATTATAGCTGCTATCCCACTATATAGGGCATATCTTCAAATACGCAGATTTTCAAATATAGACATATTGATGGATATATATATATAAAGTACAAAGTCTTTATTGAATGGCTACCGTAACGTGTTTCAGGTGTACTAACAGCCTTGCGCACACAAAGACACCTATTATTTGATGCAGGCTAATAGACCTGCTGGGAAAAGAGGAGGGGGGTGGCGGCTGTTATTAAGAAAGAACTGTCAGCCACCTCTATGGCCTCTTTTGAAATGAGTTTGGTAGACAGTCTCACACTAAAATTCACTTTCCCTAAGCACACCTTAGTGTGCATATTGATATATAGACCTCCTAGTGTAATGGGAAGGTTAGTCACCGAATTGGCTAATTATGTTACTGCACTCATCATAGACTTTGCTAAAATATTGTTAATTGGAGATTTGAACTGTTGGCCTTCTGAGGAAGGGGAGAGTCAGGGCTCTAAAGAACTCACTGACTTATTAACTAATTTGAATCTAGAAGGGCACATAACAAAGCCCACCCATATTAAAGGCCACGCATTAGATCAATTATGGACCGCTGATCTTTCGGTTCTGGATCTACTGGTACAGCCATGCACCTGGTTAGATCACCATCTCATCTACTTCTCAATAAATGTCCTATCCACAGTTAAATCTCGGAGTGATATAAGACCTATGATTAGAAGTTTGAACCAGTCCCACCTACCAGAGGTTTTTAATATGCTACAGTCCACCCTCCCGCCCACTACGACCAATGTCAATGAGATGGAGAAAGCCACCTCTAATTGGCTACTCCAAGCTTGTGAAGTGCATGCCCCCCTACAGTGGAAAGAAAGGTCCCTGAGGCGCCATGAAACCTCTAATTGGTTCTCCTAGGAGTAAATTGTCAAACTTAATCGCGTCAGGCAGAACGGAAGTGGCGGAGAAGTTATACTTCAATAGAAAGGAAGATGTATGATAAAGCACTCACTGAACACAAAGCCGCCATTGTAGAGGCAAAAAAGGCTTACTATTCTTCTTGGACACTTAATTTCAGCAACAAGCCTAGTGACATTTTTAAAGTTGTCAGAGAGCTCTCTAGTCCTGACCGAATTACCTTAGCTATCACACCCTCCCATGCTCTGTGTGATGCGCTGAACACATTTTTTGTGGAAAAAATGAAGATCATTCAGAACTCCATTTCCACAGGTCATCTGGAATGGAAATCCTTTAAGTCATATGAAAATCCTTATACAATGACTAGTTTCCAAGAGATCACTCCTGAGCGATTGGAAGAACTCAAAACCAAGGTTCAGTCTGGCTCCCCAATGACCTTTGTAATGTCAGGATACAAAATGAACTGCTCTTTCACTTTCCAGCTACCTTCCTTTCACTTTTAAGTATCTCTCTGGAACAAGGGGTAGTCCCACCCGCCTTCAAAGAGGCAGTGTTAGTGCCATTACAAAAGAAGGCGGGAGTAGATCCTAGCGTCCTGAGTAACTATAGGCCTATTTCGCTCCTTCCTTACCTAGCCAAACTGTTGGAGGCACATGTGGCGAAACTTCTATGCGCCTTCATTGAAGACTCCAACTTTTTGGTTTCCCATCAGGCAGGTTTCAGACCAATGCATTCCACAGAATCAATGATTCTACGTGTCATGGACGACCTGAAGGAAGGCTCAGACAGGGGGTGTACTCAGGTCTTGGTGTTATTAGACTTGTCCGCTGCCTTCGATACTGTGGACCACTCTATCCTAGTGGACAGATTAGCAGCGGCAGGTCTGAGGGGCACAGCCCTGGATTGAATGCTCTCATTTTTAAAAGAGCATTCCCAGTCCATCAGACTGGCACCTTTTAGTTCCTCCCAGGTGAATACCACATGTGGGGTACCTCAAGGGTCTTGCCTTTCACCCTTTCTGTCCCCTGATTCACGCTCTTCAAGAAAGAGGAGTGAAGGTATACACCTATGCAGATGACATGCAGCTGATCTTCCCGCTTGATGATACAAATGATTCCAAGGGCGCATTCCAACATATCATGCTCTTCGTCAAGGAGTGGGTGACTTATAATTTTCTCAAGTTGAATTCCGATAAACAACAGTATAGAACAATGGACACCAGCACACTGGCCAGCTGCATTGGGTATCCCCCCAATACCTAAAAAGTCAGTAAAAAGCTTGGGAAGCAAGATAAATGCTGATCTTTCCATACAGGAACAGATTAGCCTGGTTTCATCTACTTGCATGCACCAACTGAGGACTTTCAAGAAAATTAGGAAATTTTTCTCCAAGGAGGCTAGCATAGCCATCATGCTTGCACTAATAATGTCCCAATTGGATTATGCTAATTCCATATATTTAGGACTCCCTATCAACCAAATTCATAAGTTACAGCTTACCCAACATCAAGCAGCTAGGCTGGTTTTCCAGCTACCGAGACATTGCCACACCAAACCATTTTTGAAGCAGCTTCATTGGCTTCCTGTGATACAGCGGTCTATGTTTAAGACCGGTTGTATGATTTTTAATGCACTTTATGAATCAGGACCCAAGTTTATATCTGCCAAGATCTCAAGATACATGCCCAACACTACAGATGGACACCACACAGGGTTTTATATCAAAAATAAGTATACTTTATATAGAGTTACCACAAGACCATGAATGACAAAAATACACAATACTGTTACTTTAAGTTCAAGTACAAAGAACTAATGACGTGAAGATCTTCCAGATGCGGCACACTTCTCTGGGGATGCAAGAAGTTCTCTGTTAGATGCGTGGACTGCAGCGGCGACACCCTGATGATGCAATGGCAGCAGCTCCAGCGGCGACACTCTTCTCCCACGATGCGTGAAGCTTCCGCTCGATGCGACAACTACAGCGGCGACATCCATGAAGCGAGGGCAGCAGCTCCTATGGCGGCACGCTTCTCAGGGATGCGAGGTGCTCTTCTTCGATGCAGTGCAGTGCGACAGTTCCAGCGGCGACAGCCTCCCTTAGAGTTGTGACAGCAGGCACAGCGACGGCGACACGCTCTGACCTCGTTGCGAGACTCTTGATGCGGTGCAATGCGACGGCTACAGCGGCGACACCTTCCTTCAGAGTTGCGACGGCAGGAGCAGCAACGGCAACAGGCTTCCTCTTCGTTGCAGCCCGCTTCTCTCCAAAGCGGTGCAATGCAACAGTTCCAGTGGCGACACCCTCCTTCGGAGTTGCAACGGCAGGCACAGCGACACGCTTCTTCTCGATGAGTGGCGCTTCCAGCTCCTTGCGACACGCAGTTCCTCAGAAGGCCCAAAAACAGCAGCAGGCACTTCCAAAGAGCTCTGGGGAGCTGTGGGGTGAAGTCTGTTGTCCCTGAGACTTCAGCAGGAGGAAAGCTCTTTTCCAAGCCCATGGAGATCCTTCACAAGTTGAAAGTTGAAAACAAAGTACACAAAGGTCTTTTCTCCTTCGTTTGGCAGTAAGGCAACCACTGCAGGCCAATCCCTCATGCAGCACTTCAGCTTTGGAATAGTCTCTCCTCAGTTCTTCAGGTTCCTCTCCTCAGTAAAGGTTTCTTCTTGTAGTCCAAAGTCATCTAATTTCATGGGATCAAGGTCCCAATATTTATACCCCAAAATCCTTTGCTCTCTGAGGGGAGAGGGGCCTTTGCTCAGTCCAAGCCAGTTCTGAAGCACTCTGTCTTACCTTTTACCATCTGGCTATGTCCAACGCTGCAGAGGCGAAGAATATTCCAATCCCTTACCAACACCTATATGAGATGCACTGAAGGAGTTAACACAGCGCACGATTCGCTAGGGCGTCGGAAGAGGGTGGGGGAAAAAAACACACGATAGGCCTGCTGGACTTCTTACTTGACTTCTGACTTAACTTCTGAGGGACAACGTGTTTCTGCTATTAGATAGCCCCAGCTGTAAATATGTCTCAGTAGGCCAAGGCACCTGCAGTTATGAGGGGAGAAAAGAAAATATACAATCCTTACTACCACTACTAGAGAGGGACTTCGATAATTAAACAGTGTCTATGAATATGTACAAACAGCTTCCTTTGTCACCCAATGAAGTTCTCCTACCCAATAACAGGCTGTATGTGGAGGAACAGTCAGGAACATCAAGTCGAGCTTCGCAGATCCAGAAGTCCAACCACAGAAATGTTAGCTCCAGAAAAACGAAGGAAGACCCCACTTCAGGTATTTAAGGGGAAAAAAGTCAGCATACTAAAAAAAAAAACCTTCTTTAGTCCTTATTTCAGGGGAACAAACAAAAATAGGATTCCCTGCAGTGGCCACTGCTTAATATGTTCAGAAACACTGAAGAATCCAAAAGTTCTGTGATTACACCCAAAACGTCACAAAATGATGTCGAGTGATAACAAAATTACCGGAAATGTCACTCGAATCCAGTACGCAGCCGCGTATGGTCAAATTGTTGCGAGACAAATGAGACGCTTCCCAGGAGAGGCCGAATGCATTGCACCTGTCCAGCATCTTCCAAAGCCGGTCCGGCAGCCGCCGCACCTACATTTGACCAAGAATACAGAAAAACGGGACGAATCAGGATTCCAAAGATCCGAGGCGTCAGCAAGGTGTGAGCAAATGTAACTTCCGATTCCAGGCAAAAGGTCACGAGGAACAAAACCAAGCAAAGACAGGAAGATGAGTGCAGCATTATATAAGCCCATGAATCAGGTGACCTGCTTGTACATCGACATAGAGACTGGACCAAAACGGCCCGCTAATCCCAAACAGTACCCCCCCCCCCCCAAAGGCCTTCCCACTGGACGGGGCTTAGAAGGATGACTCACATGAAACCTACATAGCAATTAGGGTACATGAACACCATTAGCTAACTCCCAGGTCCTATCCTCAGGTGTATAGCCCTTCCAATCTACTAGGTAGTACAACCTACCTCTCCTACGTCTGGAGTCTAAAATAGCATGTACCTCAAACTCCTCTTGCCCATCAATCATGGGAGGAGGTGGAGGGGTAATCTCTGGAAAGTCTCTACATATGGTTTAATGAGGGATGTGTGGAAAACTGGATGAACCCCATACTGTTCAGGCAATTCCAATTTCATAGCCACAGGGTTTACCACCTTACAGATAGAAAAAGGACCTACATAACGGGGCTGAAACTTCCTAGACCCCTTTATTCGTAGGTTCTTAGTGGCCAGCCATACTCGATCCCCTACAGCATACAACGGAGCAGGTAGCCTATGCTTATCAGCATGAGCTTTCATAGCTATCTTAGCTTTCTGCAATTGTGTTTGTGCCATCTCCCATATCTGTGTCAACGATTTACTCAAAACATCTACAGCTGGTACATGCCCAGAAGGCTGTAAAGGTATGGCTCTAGAATGATATCCCATGGAACAATAGAAAGGAGTCTTCCCCAAATCCGAATGCACACTGTTATTACAGGCAAATTCGGCCAGAGGGAGAGCTTCAACCCATGCACAAGATAACGAAGACAAGAGGCAACGGAGATAGTGTTCCATTGTTTGGTTGGTACGTTCTGTTTGTCCGTCCGACTGTGGATTATATGCAGAGATTAGTCTTATCTCCATTTGTAATAATGAACATAACTCAGTCCAAAAATGTGATACAAATTGTACCCCCTGTCACTCACTACGGCTGAAGGTATCCCATGAAGCTTCACTATCAAGTTTATAAACACAATTGCCATTTCTCTAGCAGTAGGGGTTTTAGGCAAAGGGATAAAATGAGCCATCTTTGTGAATAGGTCTACCACTACCATTATCGCGGTATACCCTGCAACAAAAAATCCGTTACAAAGTCCATGCTGACAGTATACCACGGAGCCGGATGGACAGGCAATGGATGTAATATACCTAAAGGGCTTAAATGTGAAGGCTTACTGTTGGCACAAACAGGGCAAGATGACACAAAAACCTGTATGTAATGTGCCAATGTATCCCACCAGAAACATCTCAAGCAGAACTCCCTAGTTTTCTGGATACCAGGGTGTGCAACAAAAGACGAGGAATGACACCATTGGAGAACCATATCTCTCAATTCAGGGGGTATAAACAAGTGACTTTCTCGAAACAATAACCCATCTCGGACCTCAAATAGCAGCTGTGACAACCAGGGAATAAGATCTACATTTTCCATCTTTTTCTTTACAATTGCAAAGAAATCATCAGCAGACACTTCCCCCACTATTCTCTCTCCAGCAATCATAGGTTGTATATCCTTCTCTGATCCTGCCTCAATCTGTTCCACATGAATACGAGACAGGGCATCTGATTTCACTTGCTGGGCTGCTGGTCTATATGTGATAACAAAATCATATTCGTTAAAGAATAGGACCCAACGCATCTGCCTAGGTGTTAATGCTCGAGCAGAGCGGAAGAATTCTAGGTTTTTATCGTCAGTATAAATGGTTATCGAATGCCTCGCTCCCCATAAATAATGCTTCCATTCCTCAAATGACAATTTGATTGCAAGCAGTTCTCATTCTTCCACTGTATAATTGCGTTCAGCTGGCAACAAGGTTTTCGGGAAGAACGCAACAGGATGCATAAAACCAGTTTCCAGGTCTCTCAAAAACGGCAAGGCAGGGTCAGGATGTACCAACACAGGGCCAGAAGTGAATCTGTTTATTAGCTAACTAAAAGCTTCTTGAGCTGCGGATGACCAAACAAATTGGACTCCCTTCTTTAACAAGGCGGTCATGGGAGCCACCACATCAGAGAAGTGCGAAATAAAACATTGATAAATGTTCGCAAAACCTAACAGGACCTGTACATCCTTCACACATGTAGGTGTAGGCCATTTGATAATGGATTTGATCTTTCTAGGATCCATTTTGATACCACTAACTGACACAATAAACCCCAAAAATTCCACACTTGAAGCATGAAAATGGCATTTTTCCAATTTAACAAACAACTGATGTTCCTTTAATTTCTGCAAGACCTGGATTACATGAGACTCATGTTCAATAGAAGACTTTGAATAAATAAAAATATCATCAATATAAACAATGACGCTAAAATCCAAAAATCCCTCAACACCTCATTAATAAAGAACTGAAAAGCTGCCGGAGAATTACATAAACCAAAAGGCATAACACAATACTCAAACAAACCAAACTTTGTCCTAAAAGCAGTCTTCCATTCATCTCCTGGTCTTACCCGAATAAGATGGTATGCTCCCCTTAAATCCAACTTGGTAAATATGGTGGCATCTTTCAACTGATCCAACAGTACTGGGATTAATGGAAGGGGATATTTATTCTTCACAGTGACCTTATTAAGGGCCCTATAGTCCACACATGCCCGCAGACTACCCTCCTTCTTCGGTATGAAGAAGATAGCTGATGATACAGGTGAAGAAGATGGACGATTAAAGCCCTTAGCCAACATTTCATCCACATAAACCTTCAGATGTCGTTCCTCCGGCTCAGATAAAGCATATATGCGGCTACATGGCAATGTAGCACCGGTTACAAGATCAATACGGCAATCAAATGACCGATGGGGGAGGAATACTATCTGCTTTACCCTTGTCAAATACATCCCTAAAGATGGAATAAGGGGCGGGTAGTGGTGACACTTCTCCATCCTCACTACCAGCACAGGTCAAAGGAGATATCCAATCCGTAGCTACCTTGTAACAGTCTTGTAAACAATGTACAGAATCTAAAGTCACTGTTCGTCTTAACCAATCTATTCTGGGATTATGTAGTTGCAGCCATGGCACACCAAGAACCATACCAAACGAAGGAGCATTGATCAAATCAAAACATATATACTCTGAATGACTGTTATCAAACAATAGACATAGTGGTTCAGTTTGTCGTATTATGGACCCAGATGACAATTCAGTTCCGTCAATAGCCCTTACAGGTTCTGGCTGCTCTTTGTTCACACAAGGAACACCCAAACGTTCAGCCAACTGGATATCCATAAAGTTGCCTGTTGCTCCTAAATCAAGTAATACAGAAACAGTTGCACGACTCATACTAGAAATCACAAGACAGGCCGAGATGGTGAAGTGTCGAGGTACTCTCTGCACAGCCCCTATGACCTCATAAGACATGTTATGTTCCTCCCATAGTGTAACCATTCCTTTTTTGTCTACAAATGCCACTGTATTCTTTGGTGAAGTCACACTATAGGGCTTTGTTGGACATTCACGTGCATAATGACCTGCTCCTCCACAGTATAAACACAAATTCATATCACGTCTTCTCATGGTCTCCTCAAACGTTAAAGGACCTCGTACGCCACCAATCTCCATCGGTTCAGGCCCTGGCTTGGACTCAACAAAGGTTTTCCCTTCACTCTTTGCCCAAACAGCCCGAGAAGACTGAAACCGATTCCACTCACCGCGTCTTTCTAAAAGCCGATGGTTCAATTTCACCACCAAGTCAATGAAAGCTACACAGTCAGTAGGCGGATCAACAACCTGAGACACAACATCTTTCAAATCTTCATTCAGACCCTGATAGAACAAGGAGGTCCTCTTCTCCATCAGCCATTGTGTTTCTGACACCAAACGATTGAATGTAGCAATATACGTCAATAGGTTCTGCTTGCCCTGTTGTAATTTCAATAATTTTACATCACTTGCCTGCATAAAGACATGTTTGGCAAACAGACAACGCATCTGCTCTTTAAAGGCCTGGTCGTTATACAGCACTCTGTCATCATTATCTACTAATGGAACTACCCACAACGCCGCCGTACCTGCTAAATATGAAATGATGAACGCCACCTTCGCAGAATCATCCGGGAAAGCATTTGGACGACACATAAAATGCAAATGGCACTGATTCATAAACGTGCTGTATTTATTACAGTCACTGGAAAAACGTTCTAGCGCCGCAAAAGGCACCGGAACTTGAGTCGTTACTGTAACAGCTATAGGAGTTCCTCCACTAGCTCCCGGTCCCGCCCCCTCTCAAACTGGAAGGTCGCAGGCTGTACTACCGGTCCCTGGCCCCTAGACTGATCCCTTGTTCTTACGACACTGAGTTCCTGTCTCAGACCTACGTTCTCCTGCCTTAAATCCTGCACCTGAGACTGTAGTAAATCAATAGCTCCCATTAAATCTTGTAAAGTAGGGCCATCTTCCTCACTCATTGCAGTACCAACCTCATTCATCTTCGCCCAGGCAGCGTATAAATTCGTGGGCTTTGTTTTCTGTTACCTTTTACCATCTGGTTATGCCCAACGCTGCAGAGGCGAAGATTATTCCAATCCTCTACCAACACCCATATGAGATGCACTGAAGGAGTTAACACAGCGCACGATTCACTAGGGCGTCGGAAGAGGGTGGGGGAAAAAACAACACGATAGGTCCGCTGGACTTCTGACTTGACTTCTGACTTAACTTCTGAGGGACAACATGTTTCTGCTATTAGATAGCCCCAGCTGTAAATATGTCTCAATAGGCCAAGGCACCTGCAGTTATGAGGGGAGAAAAGAAAATATACAATTCTTACTACCACTACTAGAGAGGGACTTCGATAATTAAACAGTCTCTATGAATATGTACAAACAGCTTCCTTTGTAACCCAATGAAGTTCTCTTACCCAATAACAGGCTGTATGTGGAGGAACAGTCAGGAACATCAAGTCGAGATTCGCAGATCCAGAAGTCCAACCACAGAAATGTTAGCTCCAGAAAAACGAACGAAGACCCCACTTCAGTTATTTAATGGGAAAAAAGTCAGCATACTATAAAAAAAACCTTCTGTACTCCTAATTTCAGGGGAACAAACAAAAATAAGATTCCCTGCAGTGGCCACTGCTCAATATGTTCAAAAACACTGAAGAATCCTTTCACAGTGCAGGGCAGAAACATCAGACGCCCCACAGGAGGTGGAGCCAGCATTGTGGAAGGCAAGTACAGTCCTGGAGCACTTTGTTTACAGGACTCCTTCTCTTCTTCCAGCGTGCAGGGCAGATACATCAGCCGTACCCCAGGAAGTGGAGCCAGTATTGTGGAAGGCAGGCACAGCAATATTAAAGGTTCAGGTGCAACTCCTCCCTCCCATGTAGATGCAGATCTCCGTATTCACCACTGGGCTGACTCATTCTGTCTCTTGGAATCCCCCAGCCCTGTCACTCACAAAAGGCCTGAAAGGTTAGGCAAGCAAATACCTACTTTCTAAAAGTGGTATTTGCAAACACAGAATGGTGAAACGAGCTTCACTAAAAGATGCATTTTATCATTCTGAGTCCAGGCAAACAAAACTTGAATTTCCACCATGTTCTCTGGGTCAGTTAGGATTATAAAATGTAATAATTCTAACAGCCCATTCTGGCCTACGGAGAACAGGTAGCCTTGCAACAGTGAAACCTGAAAATGGCTGTAATTCACTGTTAGGACATGCCACACACACCAAGGCATGTCCTACTTTATACTTACAATACATCCTGCCCTTGGGCCTACCATAAGGGTGACTGATATGAAGAAAAGGAAGGGAAGGTTTAGGGACTGGCAAGTGGGTGCACTTGTCCAGTCAGCATGACAGTACCAGATTGCACTCAGGCTCTGCAAAGGCAGACCTTAGACACATTTTACAAGGCTGCTTCTGTGGGTGGCACAACCAGGGCTGCTGGCCCACCAGCAGCAGTTGGATTTACACACCCTAGGCACACTCAGTGCACTAGACTAGGGTCTGACAAAGTAAACCAAATAGTCAAACATGGAAACACTGATTAATATATCAATTTACAATAGGGAGAGCATATGCACTTTAGAACTGGTCAGCAGTGGTAAAGTGCCCAGAGTCATAAAGTAGGCAACAACAGGTCAGAAAAATAAGAGGCAGAAGGCAAAAAGTTCAGGGATGACCCTGCAAAAAGGGCCAAGTCCAACAGCTCCTATCGGGATGAAGGTGTGAGAGTTGTTTGTGGGCTGAAAGTTGAAACTGTGGGAGCACTAAAGTGCTAGTCAAAGGGCGTCCCGCAGTGTCTCTGAATGGGCAGCCAGGCAGGAGGCCTAATTGCAGGACAAACCTGGAAAATGTGTTTTGCACTTTTGAATCCAGCACGTTTCACATGGATGAAACATGCAATGATGAAGATGATGAAGAAAATGATAGTGTCCTGAATACGCTATTTACCACTGTGCAAACCTTCAGCAAGCCCAAAGAATTGTAACATGAGGTGCCTCAGACTGAGAAAGAAAAATAGGAAAGGGCAGGTTGTGTGAAATATGTCAGAAAAATTTGTGCAACTAGTGATGAAAAACCAGTTCTGCCTGATTCTATGATGCCGGCTATTGTATGAAATTTACATGCCCTGACACATGTCAGTCAAGATGGAATGGTGCAGACCTTTAAACGATACTGGTGGAACCCACACCGCTGACAAATCTGTATGTCAGAAAATCAATGCAGGAAGAATAACTATTGTGACCTTGAGTCACAAACAGAAGTCTGAAGGCCCGTTCAACTGCCTTCAAACCGATTTATTGGAAATTCCCCAGTATTACCAGCTTTGGTATATCCTTGTAGTTGTGTGCTTATGTTCATGCTGGTTTGAGGCATACCTAACTAGGAGATACAATTGGCTGACAATAGCCAACTACGCTTGAGGGAGGTAATCCTAAGCTTTGGCACGCCTATTTATTTTCAGTCAGATCAAGGCAGTCATTTTAAAAGTCAGGTGAAGCAGTTTGGACATTATACATAGGTTTCACTGCAGTTATTGGCCAGAAGCATCAGAAGTTGTAGAGAAGTTGAAAGGGACAAATGTGGTTAAGCTGGCAAAAGCATGCACCTTCATAGCTACCAAATAGCCATATGCACACCCGCTCCTACTTATTAGCACCCAGAGTACCCCCTGCAAATTGAACAGGACCCTACCCCTAAGAAATTCTGATGGGGAGGGCCATGAAAATGCCTTCTGTTCCTGTATCTGCACTTGTGAATATTACAGCTTACATGGTTCTTTACTATTGCAAGTCCCTAGCAGATGTGGTGCGTTCTCTATCTCAATCAAAGGACTTGCTTATTCAAACATTGAGACCTGAATCTTGCCGTGATTTGAACCCTTGTGACTGTATTCTCATGAAGAGGCATTTGTGAATGATTCTCTAAGCCCAGCTCGATTAGAATTTTCAGAGGTGTTAGAGGAGGAGAAGAGGCCCTACCTGAATGTCCGCAGCACCACTCACGTGAACAGCAGCCAAAGGATCTCCAGCCCAGAAATAAATGCAAAGAATAGGACTGAAACTCCGTATTCACTGAGTCCTTTATGTGCACTGTAGAACAGAGAATTATGAAAGAGAAACAATGGAACAGTCAGTTAAAGATTATACAGGAAAAATAGTAGGGGGAAATACAGACTCCAAAGAGGAAAATACTCTCCATGAATCAGTACTTAAAAGGAGAGAAGGCATCATGAAGAAGACAAATGGCTCAGAAATTAAACTTTGACATGGAGAGTGCTTACAAGATCAAGAAGGCCAAAGACTATTAAAGAGGATGGAGAACTGGAAGACTAAGTGGATGCAGAACAGGTAGATCTTAGTGGTAACAAGAGTGACCAGCCAGAAATGAAGAGAGCAAGGATATTCAGAAAGCAGAACAAGAAGTACACCAACCCTGAATGGCTATTTTATGAAAGGTACATAGACATAGACTTTAATGATTATCAGACTGATCTTGACAAGCCCTTATTAAATGCAAAAACCATGATCAAACTCGCAGAATTATGTTAAGTGATTTTTGAACTTGCAAAACCTCAATGAAAGGGGAAACAATTTTAACATTTGTGCCCCAGGCTGACAGTTGAAGGACTCTAGAACGCATAGGTATCCAGCTGAAGAAGACTGTCATTTTAGAAGATCCAAATAAAGTATGGACTGTAGCGCAGGGGTGAACTGAACCGAAAAAAAGAACTGAAATGATACCGAGCATCAACGAGATCAAAGTACATTTTCCATTAATTTTCTGCATTGAGCTCCAGAGATTAGCATGGCATCTAAAGCATAGGCACAATGTTAAATTGTTCTAGCAGTCATTTTAATTGCCTTAATACCCACTGAAGTTAGAATTTTGCTAAACCTCATTTGGAACTGACATCCTTGATGTGGTTTTCCTCCAACTTTTTGTCTTCAATCCTCCTGTTATTGCTAACCTAATTTTTGCTGGCTTTGTGACTCTGCACACTTTACCATTGCTAGCCAGTGCTAAAGTGCCTGTTCTCTCTCCCTAAAACATGGTAACATTGGCTTCCACCCAATTGGCACATTTCATTTATTTGTAAGTTCCTAGTAAAGTGGTACTACATGTACTCCAAGTCTGTAAATTAATTGCTACCAGTGGACCTGCAGCAGTCATTTTGTGACCCACCCAAGTAGCCTTTTAGACATGTCTCTGGCCTGCTATTGCAGAGAGTGTGTGAAGCTTCAAACTGTAATTTTGACCTGGCAAAAGAAACTATTTGCCAGGCCTAAACCTTACTTTTTAATACATATAGGTCACGCCTAGGGTGGGCCATAAAAAGCCCATAGGGCAGGGTACAGTTATTTAAACCTTTCGATGGTCATGACGGAACGGTTCCGTCATGACCACACCCATTTACATTAGGGCCCAGCACCGGGGGTAAATCTGCACCGCACGGATGAGGTTAAAAAGTGCATTGATACTTTTAAGTTTTATTGGTAATGAAACACTCCTCAATTTGTTTTTCACTACTGTAATGCCTACCTCTCCAACACGATATCGTTGGGTTACCTTATTACATTTAATAAGTGATAACTTTCAATTGGGAGTAGGTGAGAATGCTGAGTTTGATGTCTACAGAATTGTAATTTAAAAGTCAGATTTTAGGTCACAATTTTGAAAATGCCACTTTTCGAAAGTTGACATTTTCTTAACCGTTTGGTGCCTTCGGTCTGTATACTGGGTTTTGTGACTTGAAGTGGCTGGAATTTGCTCGTTATGTATTGCTCCCAGACAGTGAAACAAACGGGGTATAGGTTTTGGCTGTACGAGTCAGATCTTGATAGGGGGGTGGAGCTGTTACCTTTCTCACTTGAACATCACAAAGCCTCTGCCTCAACACACTCACTAAGGGTTTGCCATTAGCCTTTTGTGCCCCCAGTCAGGGCAGTGAGACAGGAAATTTCAAACAGCTCTGGGAGTGGAAGCCTCTAGACGTTTCTCATACTTCAAAGCTGGTACCAAGAACAAATAGTTGTTCCTGAGACCCAACTCTTCAGTACATATCTAGGGCCACAAGTACAACCATTCCATTTTACGAGTCTCAAATAGCGATGTTTTGAGACTTGCAATTTGTGACAAAATCGAATGTGCAACAGTGTCTCAGACACTGTTTGAGATTCTTAATGGTGTCTCTACAGACCTGTGCAAAAACAACAATTGACCTGCTCATTCATATTAATGAGGTATGTTGAAATTTGCGACCCCTTAGGAATCTCATATATCACAGGGATGGTGGTCTGCTAGGGTTACTCTGTGTTTGATTTTTAACCCCTTTTATATCGAGGATGTAATGGTTACGTCCTTGGCTGCAGTGCTGCTGTGCTGCTGTGCTGCTGTGCTAAAGACATAACCATTATTTCCTTGGCACAGCAGTTGGAAATCCCTTGGTGAACAGCAGAGGGATTTCTTTTTCTTTTCTTTCAGTCTCGGGAGCTGGAGAAGAGCTTCCCCAGCTGGCTGAGGCATTTCTTTTTCAGTGCAATAATGATCCGCGTGCATAGCATGCCTAAGTCCATACACTGAAACTGAAAGTGAAATGAGCTGATCATTTCACTTTAACTGCCTACATGCTCCTGGGGCTATATCAGCCCCCGAGCACCCAGGCAGATGGGAGAGGTACTATTGTAAAGGGGAGATTCTCCCTCGTGGATCCCTGCCAGGAGGCAGGAGGGGGATTCCCAAGCAGGAATACACCCACTAGACGCCAGGGAGGGGTAGTGGACCCCTAGGCAAGGGCATTTCCACCCCATTAACATTTAGCAATTATCAGTCTTTCTGCCCCTCCCGAGGGACAGATGGGATAGTAGCTCCCAATTTTCTCCAGGGGGAGGCAGAAAGCACACCAGCTAATTCCCTGCTCCTCCAGCCCCCCTCAATCACCCAGCACCTCCCACTTCCTTCCTTGCTCCCCTCCCCTACGCCCTACCTCTCTCAACTAAGGTCTGCTCCTCACATTTCTCTTAAACCTCCAAACTTGTTCGCTATTTCTACTATCTACTCGCCCCCTCCTGCCTCCCTTACTACCCTGCAGTCTCTCAGTACTATTGAACACTCCTCTCCTTGTGATCTCCCCCTGGACAAAAACCTCCCTCAATCTCCTCTTCATACCACTCTCCCTCGTCCCCTCCAGCCCCTCTCATGGACCCCCCTTTCCCCCCTCTTCTCAACAATACTCCTTCGTCCATTCACCTCTGTTCTTCTGACTCCTGTAACCCCCCCATTGATGCTCCTTATCCTCCCCCCCTTGTTCTATCGCTCCCCCATACCCCCCCAGCAACTCTTACGTCCCCTCCGCTGACCACTTCCTCTCACTTGCCCCTGATCACTCTGACGCCAGTCTGGCTAGTTTTCGCACTGCCTTACTAACATCTCCTTTTGGATGACCTCCAATAATCTTAAACTTAATACTAATAAGACGGAGGTTTTATTTTTTAATCAGAAATCCCCACTTTCAGCCACACTATGGTGGCCTGCTGAGCTCAATCCCCCTCTGGTCCCAGTTCAAGCAGTTCGCAATCTGGGGTTTCAATTTGATAACTCTTTATCCTGCAAAACTCACATCAACAAAGTTACGGCAGCTTGCTTTGGCAAACTGCGTATGATTAGGAAAATCTTTCCGTATATGCCCTTGGACTCTCGCAGGACCATCATACACGCTCTGATTACCTCAAATCTTGATTATTCAAACAGCCTATATGTGGGCACCCCAGCTTACCTAATCGATCGTCTGCAGAATAGATCATGCAAAACGCGGCTGCTAGACTGATTTGCAATATCCCCTATCACCACTCGGTTACTGCTTATGTGAGGAAGCTACACTGGTTGCCAGTGACTTTGACACATTCAGTTTAAAGCACTAGTCTTTGCATTTAGGGCCCTCAATGGAGTGGGCCCAGGCTACTTGAGAAAGAGGCTCAAACTTGTCCATTCGACCAGAGCTCTTAGGTCTAACAATCTCCGCCTCCTGGCTACCCCACACTTCCGCCGGTCCAGAAAGGGGGGCCGAGCATTTGCAGTGGTGACCGCTAAACTATGGAACAGCCTCCCCTTAGATCTTAGGTTTATTCCCTCCGAGTCTCTGTTTCGGAATAAATTGAAAACCTGGCTGTTTGCCAGCCCTTAGTCTGCAGCGCCGGGACACTCCCGTTGGGTGTAGGCGCGCGCTTTACAAGCTACAAAATAATAATAATAATATTAATAAAAATCTCCCCTGCAACCCTCATCACACCTACATCTACATCCTGGACTACCCCTCCCCCTCATTTAACAAACGTTTTAACCAAATCCATTGCCCCAACTACTCCCATCTCCTTGGCCCCTCTCCTCCCCAATACGAAACCTCCCACCCGTCATAACCCCCTTCTCCTCCCCCCCAGGTTACACCCCCTCCCTCTCCCTAATCCCAACCCCTATTTTTCTCTCCTCCCAATAACTTCTAACCCACTCCATTCCTCCCTTATTACTCTATCACTCCTTAATATTGAGCTTCTCCTTTTGTCCCTTGTTCTAGAATTCTCCTCCCTAAGATCCGACGTCTCACTCCTTACTAAAGCCCACTCCTCTGACCATGCACGCACATCTCCATACACCCCCCCACTCCTCCTCCAATAACAGCCCCCCTGGCATTGGAATCGTTGATTATTCTTCTCACAGATCCCTCCTCCCTACAAACTGCCTGACCCCCCCAAACCCATTGATTCTTCCATTTCACCCCAACGCCACATGGCATCCGTGATTTCTAGCTATCATCATGTTGCATACCCCATTCCCATGCAGGTTAACTTTTCCACGAACCCCACCGTCTCCCCATTCCCTCCTCGTCCTCAAATACCCCTTTTCCGCAGTCTACTATCCCTGTTCTCCTTGGAACGAGTCGACTCCCCCTTTACCTGACAACGCCTAGACCCCCACAACAACTAACCACCATACTCCTTGATCCCCCTACTCAATATCCTGACCTCTCTCTACTTCACTGCATGTTGATTAACTGCCGATCCGCATCCTGCCACGCGACTGATATTGCGGAAACCATCCTGAGTGAAAACATAGATATTGCTTTCCTTACGGAAACTTGGCTCAACCCCCACTCTACTCCTATCCTTGACCTGCTCATTCCTCCTGGATATTCCATCATTAGGAAACACAGAATAAAGCAAATTGGAGGTGGCCTTGCCCTAATTTTTAAAAATGAACTCAATCTCACACTTGTTCATCCCCAGGACCCTTCTACCTTTGCATACCTCTGCGTTGATCTTACCACTCCTGACTCCCCCACCATTCGGCTTCATACTATCTACCACCCCCCTGGCAATCCCATCCCCTTTACCGAAGAGCTTTCGGATCTCATCACTCAATCCTTGCTCACTCACCCCAAGAATCTCTTTCTAGGCGACTATAACATCCATTGGAATAATAACAACGAACCGTCTGTCATCCTCCTTAAAGATATCATGGATATTACTGACCTGACACAACTCTGCCAAGCCCCGACTCACTCGAAAGGCGTCACCCTGGATGCTATTATAACTAGCAAGGATCTTGCCTCTCTCTCAATGATTCTTCCAGTTGACTGGTCGGATCATCACCTTGTCCTCTTCACTTTGAACTGCTTCATTATTATCCCCACCCCTATCGGCTCTTTACCCTTGAAACATATCCGCAATCTTCACCTTATCCCCCCTGGCGACTTGGAATCTTCTATCCAAACCTGCTTACTCCTACCCCCCCCTCTCACAGCACCACTGACCTTACTGAACACTACAATAACTCTATCCTTCAAGTGCTTGACCAAATTGCCTCTATCAAACTTAAACATCAAAAAAATATACCCCCTAAATCTGAACGCACATGGAGGAATCATCCCTCCCCTGATAACCTGATTCTCCTCAGAAATGCCAGAGCCAAATACAAGAAGCACATCTTCACTAAAAAGCCTCCTCCCTCCGTTCACAACTTGACCAGGCGAAAAACCATCCCAGAGAACTCTTTAGCATTGTTAAAAAACAAACTTCCTTTGGTCCCCCTAAAATACTTGACACTGTTGAAAGATGTGATGAAATCGCCAGCTTCTTTTCGAACAAAGTCAACTTGATCGAACTATCCTTCTCTTCTCCTCCTCTCCCATACCAATCTACCCTTAGCCAACACCTCCTTCCTAGAAACTCCTACTTCACCTCGCTCATCTGCCCCTTCATGCCACGACCCCTCTCTACCCCTCCCTACTCCATACCATCCCGTACCTATCCTTACTGACACCCGGACCAAAAATAATGCCTCCTGGAACGAAGTGTGTCCAGTATCTGAATCCACTGTCCTCAACATTATCTCAAAACTTAAACCTTCGTCTCACAGCAAGGATCCTCTTCCTGCCCAGTTGGTTCAGAAACTCAAACACATCATTGAACCGATCTGGACCAAGATCATCAATTCCTCTCTTACCACCGGCTGGTCAAATCTCCCCCAAAAACCCCACGGCTGACCCCAACGACTTGAACAATCTACGTCCTATCTCTAATCTTCCCTTCCTCTCCAAAGCCCTTGAAAAATGTGTTCTCTCCCAGTTAGTCAAACATATCACTTCATTCAATCTCCTCGACGTTTTCCAATTTGGTTTCAGAAAAGGATGCAGCACGGAAACCGCCATGCTCAATATCACAGATGATATGCATCAGTCCCTTGACAAAGGCGAGTCCTCCCTCCTTATCCTCCTTGACCTCTCTGCTGCATTTGATACTGTCCACCATCCAACCCTTCTTAATACTCTCAAAGACCATTTTGGGCTAAAGGGCATTGTTCACCAATGGTTCACCTCTTATCTCCAACATAGATCCCAACATATCAAACTCAGTCACTTCCTTTCTAAACCACAACCTGTCTCACTTGGGCTCCCACAAGGCTCTATCCTTTCCCCTTCCCTCTTTAATCTATTCATGGAACCACTCACCCTTATTCTCAAACAAGCTAATTTCAATTACCACCTCTATGCTGACGACATTCAACGTTATTACAAGATCAAATCCCACCATGACATTCTTCTCCGCAATGATAACTTGAACAAAGTCCAAGCCTGGTTCCATCTTAATCATCTCATACTGAATCCCCAAAAAACCGAAATCATCCTTTTCTCTCCCAAAAATAGTTCCCTGCCTGTCCAACTCTGGATCAATGATATAAAAGCACTCAACTGCACCCTCTCCTCCTCTAACTCTGTCAAATCCTTGGGCATCAGCATTGACAAAAATCTTACCCTCATCCCTCACATTATAAATGCTGCAAAAGGCACACTCTTCTCCCTTCTCCACCTTAAAAAAACAAACCTTTCATTCCAGCTGATGACTTCAAAATTGTTGTCCAGTCTCTTGTACTTTCCAGAATTGACTCCGGCAATGTCCCCCTTGTAGGCACCCCAAAAGTCTATCTTGCCCCAATTAAATCAGTCCTCAACCGGGATTTGATCACATTTCTCCTATCCTCAAAAACCTTAACTGGCTCCCAATCGAAGGTAGATCTACCTTCAAGATGGCTTGTATTACTCACAAAGCCCTTTACCAAAACACCCCCTCTTACCTCTCGGACAAACTACAAAAAGCTGGTTGCTCCAGGTCCTTGAGAAGCACCAATGCCCTTGTCCTCATCTCCCCGAGACTCAAATGTAAATTGACTCAATCACGTGCCTTCTCTGGTAATGCCCCTACGATTTGGAACTCTCTCCCCAAAGACCTTCGCTGAAAAGACTCAAGGTACTTCTTCTCAACAAATATTGTGGTACCTAACATCCCTAAAATTATGCAGTCCCCTGTCTTTCTATTCTCATCAACCCACCCCTTCTCTCTCACTTTCCTCTTCCCCCCTCTACCCCTCTCTCTCCTATCTTCAATCCGTTTTCCCCTTCCCCCTCACTCATACCTAATTACTTTCTTTCCATAAAACATTGGTCTAACTAATGACAGTTTTCCCATTGCGATTTGTTACTCACTTTGTAATTGGTTTTATTTACTTCATGATGTTTATCTGTCTGTAAAGCACTCTGATACTCCTGGGTCCAGTAGCGCTATATAAAACTTTTGAAATAAAATAAATAAATAAACAAATAAATAAATAAACCAGGATTTTTTGTGTGCAAACCTAGGGGTGGGGGATGCCCTACATGAGCATTATAATGCCTCCAGCCCTCCTAAATATTGGCACAGTTTTTTCTGACCCCCTGGGATACAGATGGGGACAATAACCCCAATCTTCCCCCCACCCCGGGTGGCAGAAAGCAAAATTGACACCAGGGAATTTTTTTGTGTGTAAATAGGCATTGTAATGCCCCAACCCCTCTCTCATATTGGCACGCACTTTCTGCCCCCCTGGGGTGTAGATGGGGCAATTGAGCCCACTAGACACCAGGAATTCGGGCTGCCCACAATGGGCAAGGCCATGCCTCCAACCACAATTATAACAACAGAAGATGAAAGTACTGGCTCCCAATCTGTCCCCCTGGAGGGGGGGCAGAAGTCCTACTTGGCATCAGGGATTTTTTTCAGTCAATATGCAGGGGTGGGGGCTGCCCAGAATGGGCCTACCAATGCCTCCAACCCCCAAACAGAAGAGGGACAGTCTTTCTGCCCGCCTTGAGTAGGAAAATTGGTAAGCCTGGGCGGAGAACTACGCTCCGTTCGCGGAGTTTGCAAAGTTTCGGCAACTTCGCACTTCGCGGAGAGAGCGAAGCTGTCGTCTACTTCGCAATCTACAGCGTAGCGTAGTAGTTTTTCTTCCTCGCGCGCTCAATAGCATTCGCACGTGCGCGGTAATGACTTACCGTGGTTCTGCGTTCGCTTTCTCGCTTTTCTCTCCCTGTCGCGTTCGCTACGATGTTTGGAATCCAGCCGCACAATCCAACCCGACTGTGAGAACGCAATAACGTCATTCGGACGCGCGAACACGTCATTAGGACGCGCGATCTACCTTACAGCGCTATGTAGGTAAGATCGTGTTTCCGAACATGCAGAAACTGCAATCTGGCACAGAATATCTCTCGAGCATGTTAAAATTTTCTCTAAAATGTTCATTTAACCCCTCAGATTGTGATTTGGCTGTTTCTTTTTGGGCTAGGAGTCCTCTTTTTGTTTCTACTCTTTTTTTTCAAAAGAAAGGAAGTGCCCCTGAGTCTCCAACTTCCTGTTCCTGTCCACCAGGCTCCTCCCAGTGCTTTGTCCATGTGGTGTTCACTTTCATTTGGAATTGGAGCTGGAAGGATCACTCTTTGTGTTTGTCTGCTGCATCATAGCATTTCTGTCCTCTATGTACCTTGTTGTTTGAGGGTGGCCTGACCATGTGGGTGGCTTGGTGGTGGCCATTTTGTCAAGCCAAGCATTGTCCTTTAGCCATAGGAATGTATTGTCTATCTTCTTTCTTTTCATGTTTTTTGGGGTGGCCAGGCCATGTGGGGGCGGCCATTTTCCATGTGGAGGGTGGCCATTTTAATTCCTGGTACTAGTAGCAGCCTCTGTGTTTTTGCCATAGGCCTCCAAGCTACTAGAGTCCTCCTCATCATGGGTGCATGAAAGTTGTTCAATTGTTATAGGGGTGTTTAAGTTGTAAGTCTAACATCATGTAGGTCATGGATGGCTTTGGATTAATTAGCAAAATGTGTCTTTGGTGTTGAATTGCAGGTTTTGGTTGTGTTGAATAATATGGCTTTTTCCTGCGCACTAGGTAACCCTAGAATTCAGCTCGCGTAGTTTTGGTATGTTTGCACAGTGCTGCAACGCGACCTTACAGTTTTTGTCGTCTTTGTGCGCTCAATGTGCGTGCTCGGGGGCGCGATCATGACGTTTTGTTCAGTTCGCGCCGCCGAACACGCCGAATTTGCATTCTCGCGAGCAATATCTCTCGAGTTGCCTAAAACGTTCCCGAAAATGTAGATGCTGTTCATTTTGCTAATAGAAACTCATCAGGTTGTCATTTGCTTGTAGTTTTTGGAGCATGGACCACTCACTGTTTCTGTCCTCTATGTACCTTGTTGTTTGAGGGTAGCCTGACCATGTGGGCGGCTTGGTGGCGGCCATTTTGTCAAGCCAAGCATTGTCCTTTTGCCATAGGAATGTCTGTCTTCTCTTTCTTTTCATGTTTTTGGGGGTGGCACTGGCCAGGCCATGTGGGGGCAGCCATTTTGTGTGACCTTTCATCCTGGTTGCCACAGGCCTACAAAGTTGTGTGATTTTTTGCTGCCAGTAAGCCTAGAGTCCCAGAGATAGTCAGCTGGGATGCTTGATGTAGCGGTTTCCATTTTGTCTGTTGAATTTAACAGCATATAGGGCATGGGTGGCAATGCATTGAATTTTCAAATGTGGTGTTTGGGATGTAGTTAACTGTTTGGGGGAAAACTCCAAATGCCTTTGTTGTTTGTGTTGTTGTCGTGTAACTTTTAAACCTTGTAGCCATGGGGATTTTCTTTTTTGCATTAAGCTGTGATGTATGCATCCTCCTTTTTCTGGCCATATAGGGAGGGATATAGGCCTGGTTGAGTTTATTTTTTTCTGGCCTTTGCCCTTTACCCATGTACCTGTGATGAGTGCCCATGTGGAGCTGTGATGGTAGTAGTAGTAGTGTGCCGTTTTGTTTTTGACAAATTGGCCTGTGTCTTGCCATTGTTCCTGTTGGCTTACTACTGTTCACATCCCCATTGCTATCTGCTGCAGGTCACTGATGCTGCATCCATGATGCACAAATTATGGATAAACAAGATCCAGGCTAGGGAAAAGGAAGGTTCCAGGAAGCCTACCACTTATGGAGTGCGATGTTCAGCAGCCGGATAATGATAATGATTGAGATGATGAGTCAGACCAAGTCATCACAAGCATTACTCCTGGCCCTGAGGACATGGAGACCAACATTTTAACCCTATCAAGAATGGCTGCGACTAGGGATATAGTAGCACGCATACCACCAACACAGGCCACACCAAAACTACCTCCAGCTTCCATTTTTACATTTGCACAAAGCCTGCAGCGTCCTACATCCAGCACAAGTTCCACCTCAGCAGAAGGAGGTAGTGGTACTACTGCGCAGCCACATAGTGCAGTTCACCACACAACCTCCAGTTCATCCGGCATTGGAAGTGGCACCTCTAGCAGGAGACAAAAGTTAAGCTCCCCAGTGTGGGACTTCTTTACAGTTAGCGCAAATGAGGACAACATTGCTATATGCTCCATTTGTCATTACTCTGTTAGTCGTGGTAAGCTTGGCACAAACTATGGTACCGGAGGCCAAATGACCCATATCAAAAAAACACCACCCAATCCAGTGGGAGGACCACCTACATATCATAAAAGCTGGAACCATTAATGTTGTTGGGGAAGCAGTAGAAGGTCCACGGGTAACCGGACAGGATGAAGAGGGAGACATTCTATCTGGTAGTGGTACACTAGGTACCCATGTCCCACTCCCCAGCACTGCAGTGGTAGAACCCAGATCCTCCGGATCAGCAACTTCTCTGTGGCACCAGAGTAAGAGTAACCCGGAGACACCAAGGAGTATGGGTGCGAAGTCTGCGACGCGATGTACTGCGTCGGGCATATCGGAAAGAACACCAAGCAGCGTACCATTCTTAGCATGTTTAGGCAGGAGGGAAAGTACAAGCGCAACCACCCAATGGCACGTTTATACAATGCTAAGCTTGCTAAAATGTTAGCTCTGGACCTTCTCCCTTTTTCTTTTGTAGAAGGGATGGGTTTCCTGGAATTTGTGTCAACCCTCTGCCCAAAATGGAATGTTCCCAGCCGCTACTATTTTGCCAGAGTTGCTGTTCCAGCACTACACCACGACGTGCTGGAATTGCTTGGAAAAGCCTTGCAGCAGAGTGCTGTGCATAGTATCCACCTGACAACAGACATGTGGAGCAGTAGCCAAGCCACAGATTACATGTGCATCACTGCACACTGGATCTCTTTTTCAGGTGTTAGAGACAAGATATCTACAGGCATTGACATTACTGAGATTTTTAATGATACTCGCAAACATGCAACTGTAGCCATGTTTGCTATGGAGGAATCGCCTACTGCTGCAAACATTTTGGATGAGTTCAACAGCAAGGTCTTTGAATGGCTGCAACCAAGAGGCCTCAATATTGGTTTTGTTGCCACCGACAATGGCAGTATTGTAGTTAAGGCCATGGAAGATGGCGACTATTTCAGGGTCCCGTGTTTGGCACACTGCATTAACATTGTGGTTCAAGGCTTTCTGAAAAGTGAAAGCAAAGTCAGCAACTTACTGACCATTTGCAGAAGAATATGCACGCATTTCAATCATTCTTTTAAAGCCCAGGAGCAGCTACGGGTCATTCAACGTGAGTGTAACATGCCAGTCAAAGCACTCATTCAGGAGGTACCAACGCGTTGGAACTCTACGTATTACATGCTCGAACGGCTGTTTGAGCAGTACGTACCACTTAATGCTTATGTCATCACAAGATCAGGGGATAATGCTGTTAAAGCCATGACCGTTGAGATGTGGCAATGGGACCTCATTAAATGCCTGACTGAGATGCTACTTCCTTTTGAGGTCTTCACACGTGCAGTCAGCAGGGAGGACTGTACTATGAGCCAAGCAATCCCATTGTTGTACATGCTTGAGCAAGAGCTGAAGGAGGTGTCTGAAACGTACGAAGGTGTGGGAAACGTGAAGCATGTAATTATGCGAAGTCCTTAGCAATCCGCTTATCTCAGAATACAAGGATTCAAAATAAGATTTTGTCACATGAACATTACATTACTGCCACAATTTTGGATCCACGGTACAAATTGTTTGTGAACAGTAATGCAGTAATTCCTTTTTCTGAAGAGGATGTTTCCAAGTACAAAACTGTAATAGCCAAGGAAGCCACTGATTTAGAAAACGAACGGCTCTCAATTAGAGACCTGCCAGTGCCAGCCCAGGACAGTGCAAGTACTACTGAGCATCCAACAGAGTCAAGTTCTTATTCACAGCATGCGAGCAGTGCGTTTGCTTCCCAGCAGTCACCAACACAAACAATAACACCAACCGCACCAACAGGATCTGATTCATCAGACACAAGCAAAAAATAGCTGCTTGGTTTCTACAGAAAGGGATGGGGAAGTCCGTTGCTGTCGCAAAGCAAAAAGAGGACGAGCAAACCAGAGCACCAATGAACATTGAGCGGATGGTCCAGGCCTATCTGGATGACACAACAGAGGTGTTCATGGAGCAAAGCCCATTGGTGTATTGGTATAGGACAAGAAGCCAATGGCCACTGCTTAGCAGGCTGGCGATAAAGTATCTAGCTTGCCCTGTTGCAAGTGTCTCTTCTGAGCGTGTGTTCAGTGCTGCTGGTGCCATTGTGACTGTGAGAAGGACCAGTCTCTCGCCCAAAAGCGTGGAGAGGTTAACCATGATAAAAATGAACCAGCACTTGATACCACCAGACTACAAAGTCCGTGAATCAGAGCTGGAAGAGGAGAGCGAGTCGGAAGAAATAAGTATTGGGTTACAGGACCTACTTCTGTCAGAAGAACCACCAGGGTTTGAGGACGAGCTCCTCTTCCCTGACAACCAGGCTTGGCAATTGTTACATCCTCCCTTCCTTTATTTCTCCCTTCCTTAGTTATTTCTGTGTATCTGTCTTTCTGACTCAAACTTGAAAACCAACTCCATCTTCCTTTCTCTTTTAATTACCTATTGGAGTTGCACATCTGAGCATTTACTGTGCACTCCACTCATCAGAGTCCTGCTCCATCGTCCTGACTCACCCTAAATACATTTCCATCTTACCATACTTTGGATGGAGATGGACAATAGTGCAATAATGTAGCCTCTAACAGTCCCCCCATAACAATTGAAACGTACGTGACTACAGCCATCTTCTGTTTTGTTTCCAATCTGAAATGCATCACTGTCTTAAGGCTACACCTCTGTCTGCAGGCATACACAACTCTTCAATGTCAGAACTTGAACAGGGCTACAAAATTAAAGTAAACTCGTCATCACTTTCAGAAGGCTCTGCTGCATCTGTGATCTGACAGTCACAAAGAAGAGAAAGACAGGTATATGAAATAAATGATGCCATACATTGCATTGGCTGCTTGCTGACTCGGAGCAAATGTGCATGAAGTCGAAGTATACTACTCCCAATCGCCCTCCTCAATGGCCTACACAACTTGTATCAACTCAACTATGGGGTGAGCCAGCATCTGACCCAAGAGCAACCGTCATCATAATATTTTTGGCAGAGTACATATCAAGAGGGAGAGGAGATATTCTAAACAGGGGCAACATATTGTGACTTCCCAACACAATGAAATGCCTGGACAACTTGAGCTCAACCAACTTATTATCTTATTTATTTATTTATTTATTTTATTTATAGTGTTTTATATAGCGCGTACAAGACCCGTGGGTATCAGAGCGCTTAACAGGTAAGAATAACAACTGGGTATTGTAATAGCAGTGATAACAACAAAATATATATGAGGTAGAAGGCAAAATAATGAATGTACATGCTTAGATATATAAGAACTTAATTTCTGTGCAATTAGCATTGGTCTCAAACCAAGCTCAGTGAGGTAGGGTTATAAGGTATTCCAGTGCATATCAGGATAGTGTGGATAAATAAATAAGGTGAGGTAGAGGTAATATAGACTTGTCTGTGAGATATAGTTATAAATTCACAAGTATATGAGGTAGCAGTATGTATCAAGCCGAGGCTTGAACATGGACACAATCAGATGTCCCGTAATGATCTTCAATATTCATGAAGCGGACACTCCTCTGTGAGCGTAAATGATCGTCTCAGTAGTCAGTAAGTTTGTCTATGTAGGGAATTTACTCATCAGGTGGCTCTTAAGTTCTCGTTTGAATGATAATGTATTTTGAATCTTCCTGATGCTTGGCGGGAGTGAGTTCCAGATTCTGGGGGCAGCTCCAGAGAATGCTCTGTTGTAGGTCTTTTTCTTGCGGAAAAAGGCTGGTCGCAATAGAAGCTCTCTTGCGCTTCTGGTTGTTCTGTTACCTCCTGATAGCTTAAGTTTCTTGGCTAGGTATCTAGGCGTGTTGTGGTGAACCGCTTTATGTGTAATACAGGCCATCTTCATCTGAATTCTGGCTTCGTAGGGTAGCCAGTTTAGAGCTTTCAGGTGAGGAGATATATGATCGAATTTCTTCGTTCCCCTGATGAGTCTTGCCGCTGCATTGAGGCAGGCTTTTAGTGGTGCTGTGGATGTTTTCGGTAGGCCAGCTAATGTGGTGCAGCCGTATTCGATCCTCGAGATAACGAGTGATTGGATAGCCAGTTTTAGATCCGATTCTGAGATAAAGGGCTTCAGTTTTCTTAGGTAATTTAAGTGGAAGCGGGCGCTCTTGGCCATTGAGTTAATGTGGTTTTTCATGTCGAGGTTTTCATCTAGCGTAATTCCTAGTGATTTGGCTGAGTTGACTAGTGTCGGGGCGCAATTTAGCGCCGTCACCAATTTAATCCATTCCTTAACATCCGATTGGCTCCTTGTCGGTGAGATTAGCAGGAATTCTGTTTTCTGAGCATTTAGTTTCAGATGGTTCATTGTTAACCATTGCAGAGCTCTCTTTAGTGTTTTGTTCATTAGGTCAATGTCCTCAAGGGAGGCGATCTTTATGTATAATTGGGTGTCGTCAGCATACATGTGATAGGATATCTGTGATTGTTGAAGAATCTCAGTGAGAGGTTCAACATACAAGTTGAATAGATCTGGGGATAGCGTTGAGCCTTGTGGGACCCCGATTACGTTGGGGCTCGGGGAAGAGATTGCTTGATTCACCAAGAATCTCTGAGTCCTATTTTGTAGGAAGGAATTGAACCATTTCAGCACGTTTCTGGTCAGACCCATCCTGTTTTGTAGCCTGGTCATTAGCACTTTATGCTTTACCGTGTCGAATGCTGATGACAGGTCTAGGAGGATTAATAGGCATGTTTGATTTTGGTCTAAGGCTTGTAGGGCGTCATCAACAATGTGCAGGATCGCAGTCTCGGTACTGTGTCCTGTTCTGAATCCTGATTGGCAATCGTCAAGTAGCGAGAATTTTGCGATATGTTGACTTAGCTGGCCCTGTACGCATTTCTCAATGAGTTTGGCCAGTAGAGGGATGTTGGTTACTGGTCGATAGTTGTTCGGGTCTGTTGCATCCGCTGTCGGTTTTTTGATGATGGGTACTACCTGTCCTGTTTTTAGGCAGTCCGGGAGGGTTCCTTGTGCAAGTGAGGCATTTATTATCTCGGTCCAGATCGGGACTAGGGTGTGACTGATTTTTCTTACACACTTTCCCGGTAGAGGGTCTTGATAATGGTTGTTCGGTCTGAGTTCCGCCAGTGTTTTGGCGATTTTTCCCTGGTCATATAATTCAAATGTGTCCCATTTTGCCTTATTTTTTGTTTGGAGATTTTCTGTTGAGACATTGGTCTCATTTTTAGGTGGAGGAAGGGTCATGAGGTTTGTTGCTGCATTTGAGAGTTCAACCTCTAGCAATTTGGATTTTTCCGTAAAAAATTAGGAGAATTCCTCGCAGCTTATGGGAGTTTATGTACTCTCTTGAACCGTTTTGGCTAGTTTGTTTGATTGTTGTTTTAAAATCTCAAAGAGTTTTCGTGGTCTGTTTGTGGCACTGTCCAATTCAGATCTGATAAATTCTTTTTTGGAGTTGAGTATCTTTTTATTGTATTCGTTCCTAGTTTTCCTGAGGGCTTTCAGCTCCGGGGAGGAGGGATGTTGTCTCCATTTCCTTTCAGCCATTCTCAGTTTGCGCCTGTCCTCGTTCAATGACTCATTAAACCAAGGATTTTTTGGTTTCTCTGAAACTTTTTTCAGTTTTTGGGGCATGGTGTCATTGACAATATTACCGATCGCGGTTATTTAGTGATTCGTCAACTCATTTACATTTTGCTTATTGTAAGGTGGTTTCAGATCTTTCTCACACCTTTCAACCAGTAGCTCGATATTAGCCTCTTTTGTGTCTCGGATCAATTTTTTGAGCTTGCGTGGTTGCACGTTCCTACCCTTTTTCATTGTCGGTATCGTAAATGTTATGGTGTGATGGTCGGACCAGTCACATGGGTCTATAGCGAGGATTGATACCTCATCTTTTCTTGCAATAATCCAATCTAAGGTCGCTCCTTGTGAGTGAGTGGGTTGGTTGCATGCTTGTATAAGTTTTAACTCACTGAGGAAATCTTTAAGCGAGTTGACCAGTTTGTCATTATCGTCATCCCAGTGGAGGTTAAAGTCGCCTAGGAATATGTTATTGGCATCCGCGTTAGAGTAGGTCGTTATGATCTCCATCAGTTGCTCTGTGAACTTTGCATTCTCACCTGGTGGATGGTAGAATGCATGCAAGGCGCAGCTTTGATTATTTAGTGTTCTTACGTTGATACCAAGGTATTCACAGGATTCTAGGGGGTCAGATTGGAATTGGCAGACCTCGATCTCTGAGCTGTGGATGCAAGCTATGCCTCCTCCCACATTCCTTGGTCTGTCTAATCTGACGATGTTATATTGTGGTGGTATTAAGAGGTCCATGGTAGGAGAGGATGCTTCATTGAGCCATGTTTCCGTGAGGATGGCCAAGTCAATTTCCTTATTGATGATGAGGGCAGCTATGTCTGATGCATGTTTAGTTGCCGAGCGACAGTTAAGTAGTAGACAATTCAGGGGTTTCTGAGATTTTACGCCTTTTCCATTATCAAATTCGGGTGCGGTTAGCTGAATTTGTTGTAAATTTCGGTGAATTGCTATCCTGTCATTCTTTCTGGATATTCTGTTAGGGTCAGTTGGTACTACATTGATATACTCTTCTCTACTCCGGGCCGGTTGTTCATAAGATCGGAGTAAAGCCAGAGCTTCTTCATTTGACACGGGCTTGGTCCTGTTAGGTCTGTTGGGTCTGAGTACCAGATTCTGGATGTGTGAGACCTTGGTGTGCGTACTTATCGCCATCTCCCATATTTTTCCGATTGTCTGTGAGATTTTCAACGAGTCTTGTCCCAGGTTATCTACGAGTTTCTGAAGTTCATTGAGTTGTTTCTGAGTTCGGGATGATTTCGTATGTGAGATAGCCATGGCTGGATTGGTATTAGAGTTTGCTCTTCTTCGTGAATAATCTGTTCTGATTGCCACAAATCTTTTCTTAGTAACCTTGGTTTGGTTATAGGTTCTGGTTCTATAAGAGGTTCTATGAGAGGTGTCCCCATTACTTCTAATGTTATGGGATGTAAGGGGTGTTTTAGTGGATAGAGGTCTCTGGGGCTCAAGTCTCATCTTCGAGGGAGGATGGAGAGGGTCAATATCATCAATTATTTATCAATTGAGTTATTACAGGCCGATAACCGGCAACGACCGGAGGCAACTAAAACTACCTGGAAAACAAATGAGACAGTCAATAAGGTCATAAAAGAAGCAAACATGTTTCAGGAATGGGGGATAAGGTTGTTTTCCCTAAACAAGCCCAGCTACTATACCCCCCTGTTAACCAGAAATACTCTCAAAATGCGGCCGCAAGACCAACATACCACAATATCAATACTAATAGGAGCAAGAAGAAGCTCCCAGTGAACAAAAAGTGAAATTATACCTCATGGGGGAGGCATGAACCAAAGGTGCCAACATGAGAAGCAGCTTATGTCAACTGGAGCCACCTATCATGAACAATTAATGTCAATCACGCCCAATGACAGAAAATGCCCCAAATCAGCCCCATTGCAGAATGGCCCAGACTTACTCGCATGTGCATCTGGAACATCAATGTCCTTGCAAGGCAAAGGATCTACTGCCTCTAGCCTATCTGCAGGCTTTCAATCTCATACTTCTCCAAGAAACCTGGGAGGAACTAACTATAGAACTACATGGGTACATGTCTGAACTATTTCTCACCTGGAAGGAGGCAAGATACGGCCACCGGTCAGGCGGCCTGACAATTTATGTATCAATAACTACAATAGGAATCATCATACTTATAAAGGGAATCATACTGGCCCCAAACGAAATACAGGTTGTAACCACAACAATCACTTTTAAAGAAGTATAATGGCCGATCATAATCATAAATGCTTATTTACACCCTTGGCACAAACTCAAGGGTGCCAAACAACTGATTAAAGAACATACAGAGAACATCATACAAGATGGAGATTTCAATCTTCACTTCTTGGGCACCACAAGCGACTAAGATCTATTTTGGGATCTGACAGAGGAGTTGACAATTCCAAACCAGGGCCCAAGTCATCTAAATAGACAAATCAGAACATCAACTTTCTCTCTAAGAGAACTTGAACATCTCAATCTGAGCACCCTGAATGGCTGCTTTATTAAGGACAACCCACAGTACCCATGTTTCACTCAACAACAACCACTTCACACCTCGACTATACATTTGTCTTATTCTCCCTGTTTCATAAAATCTCTTCTTCTCACCTGTGAGATAACGAGCAAAGCGACCATCTACCGTAAGAAGTGACACTCAAATCAAATGCCAAACCTTTAAATCCAGCCATCAAATCATTGGTATAGAGTACACCACTGACTATAAGTGGATTAAGTAGTTCAGAGGGAAAGCTTTTAGAATCTGTCAAAATCCTCTTTTGTCAAGACCACAATACGATGACACACCCATTAATCACATGGGAGAACTTTACCGAGAACTTCAGGGATACATTAGCCACCAAGGCAGGAATAGAAAAGGGGGCAACAGTAAGGAAACCCTAATCTAACATAATCACTCCCCGGTCAGAAGACTCAAGCACTTCATAAAGGAAGACAATTAGAAACTCTGACTGAACCCTCAAAACTCAGCCCTGCAGAACAAAATGAGGAAACTCAAGGTTATTCTGAAAAGAACAATATGAGACAAAAAGAGGCAAGAAAATGAATCGCTGTGTGCAAGTCTGTTGAGTGATTCTAAAAGCAAGAACGCCCATAGGTTCTGGTGGACAATCAACACCCTTCAGCGATCATCCCACCATGGAATAAACTCCCACATTTCAGAAGAAGACAGGGCAAAATCTTTGCACCACCATTTCAATAGCCAGGACCAAGGGGGGCAAAAAGACTGGGAAAGAGCGCTGTGCCAAATCAGGAGACAAGAGACCCAGGCATCATCCAGATCATCCAGAGGCATCATCCAGAACCTGAGGGAAACATGCCTGCACCACCACCTCAACCGCCTCAAACAAGGGGGAGGAAAGAAAGGGAAAGAGTCATGTGACAAACTAGGAGACAACACAAACCCAGGCACCATAAAGAACCACACTAACCCCAATGTAGAAGCAGTAGCAGCAGGCACTGAAGCATTGCAAACTAGTAGTGTAGAACCCCATAGAATATCAGCAGAGCAAATCAGGAAGCAATAAGTCAAAGGGAGGTCAAAAGGTGCTCCAGGCCCCAATGTACTACCACCCGTCCAGTACAAACAACACCAAGAGTACTGCAGTAAAGCCCTGTTGTCTGTCTTCAATGAGATACTGGAAAAAGAAACCATCCAGAATCCTAGAATATGTCTACAATCTCCCCAGTCTACAAACAGGGTGACAAGGTCAATGCAAACAACTCCCAACTTGTTGCCCTGATCAATAATTAGGCTAAATACTACGCAGGAGCTATCCTGGAAGTACTCACATCCTGGGCCTCATCAAAATCCATCATACCAATAAACCAGACAGGGTTTTGCAGACAAACAGGAACCACCACCCAAATCATGGCCTTGTAACTTCTGGTCAACGCAGTCAAAGAGGCAAAGTAACCATTATTTTTATGCTTAATTGACTATAGCTCTGCATTCGATCATGTAGATCGCGCAAGGCTATGGCAGAAACTAAAAAAGGGGCTTTCCATCAGCCATTCTAAACCAGCTGATTTTACTACACATTGACACCTGAGTTAAAATCAGGTTGGGAGCCAGAACGCACCTTTGTAGGCGCATTAAAACCACCAAAGGGCTAAAACAAAGGTGTGTCCTATCCCCTCCCTATTTAACCTCTTCATGGCTGACCTTCTGACAAAACTGGACAAAAGTATATCACACGCCACAAAACTTGGAAACATGTCTCTTTCCAACCTCCTCTATGCGGACGACCTGGTCTTAATAAGCAGAACACCTATCGGATTACAGTATCTATTAGACACCCCTAAAGATTACTCACAAGCAAACACTCTACATATCAACCTTATTAAAGGAAAAACAATGGCAACAAATTATACTAAGAATAAACCACTGCACTTGCAACTTGATGGGCATTGCCTAGAACCAGTAACCAAATACAAATACATCAGAGTCTTACTAGACAGTAAAGGCTTTTACAACCACAGTGGGAGGCCCTGCGGTTAAAAGGTATTATAACAACAATAACAATGAAGCCCCTATAAAAAAAAACATTACCAGGCCTGAGCTTAGACCCACTACTCCAGGTCTTACAGACAAAACTACTACCAATGCTAATCTATGAAAGCAAGTCAATGCGAGGGAGGGACGCAATCAATTTGGAAAAATCATCATCAAAGCCTATAGAACGATGTTCCACCTCCTTAGCTAAACTTCCCTAGCACAAATACTGCTAGAATTCGGCCTACAGAAACAGACCATAGCCATTATGGGGGTTTTCATAAAATGCTGACAAAAGATTAGGGGAGCTGAACAAGGCTTGTTGAATTCACAGTTTTGGGCTGAACTGTCACACAAGGGAAACTAACTAGCCAGAGAGTACCTCCTAGACTCCCTATCGAAATTTGGCCAGACTAATCTGTGGGAGATCCCCACAAACTCACCCGAGTTTCAAAAAAGCAGTAAAAAAGCCACTAAAGCAATATCCTTAATCCAAGATAAGGCAACTACGGCAAAAAGGGCACAAGGCAGGTCGGTTCTCAACGATTACACAACAGTCAAACCACAGCCATACCTAAGTGCAAGATTCAATATTTGACAAAGGATTCTTTCTGAAGACACCGCTTGGGCATTCCTCTGTTAATCCTACACTTACCTCCCTGAAAGAGGAAACCAGGAGAGTACATCTGTCTCCTTTGCGGAAACGGAAACGAGGATCTTGTGCATATAATCTGCATTTACCGAAGCCTACAGGAAGTCAGGCACACAATGCTCTGCCCCATCTTCAAGAAAAAAGGCATTAGGTCCTGCAGGCAGGCAGTAAAGCTCTGCTTCAATTCCACTGCTATTCAACTAAACTACTGCTTCCCAAAATTCCTCAGCAAAGCAGAAAGTAGACTGGCCCTATTGTCTTCTCAAACCGAAGCCACAGAGGAGTAAAAAAAACAACTAGGCCAAGAGGAATCTTAACTCTCCAAAGAAGAGCAAGTCAGGCTGCTCATATAACTTTAACCATTACCTAAAGACTATTTTGCACAGAAACGTCTGCACAACAAACTCTTTGTAGCCCGTATTTCTAGGTGTATTTTGAGACGGTTTTAACATTTTAATTTTGTTTATTAATATTTTGTTTCATTTTTTATAAATGAATTCTTAAAGTGGCATGTGAATGCAAACGATTTTTATTAATCATGCATAATAAATGAACTCACTCCTATGGTCCCCAGCTTTGTGGTGGGGGGTGATCTACACAAATTGTTTTCTGCATATGAAATAGCTCTGAGGATACACAGGGTCCTAGAGGAGGAATGAGGAGGCAACCTGTGGAAACACATGACTCAGTAGGAAGGGACACTCTTCTCACCTTAGAGGTGGGGAATCAGATGAGGTAAACTTCCATGAAAGCCATTTGAGGCAGAAACTGGCAAACCAGTGGATTTTTTGGACTACTCCAGCAAGGCACTGAGAGGTTGGTTGAGGAGCAATAAAGTGAATGATTTTAATAGGGTTTATAAAATCATTTTGAGAGAACACATTTTCAGTGCTTGCATTACAGATCTGTGACCTTATTGTCAGTAAGATCACTGAAACCAGAGGGCTTGCAAAGCAGACCTTTGAGTAAGTACCAGAGGGCTCAAAAAGCATCTCGGGGGGATTCCCAAAAGGGTGGTCATGGTCCCCAGCAGAAGAAAGAGGGGCGGGGTAGAAATTAATTCTCCCAAGGGCCCCAAAATAGTTCATGGAGGAAGGAGATTCTGCTGCAGTCTGACCAAAGATAATGGGTTTGTTGACAGAAAAAAATAACAAGAAAGTGTGTCCCAGACAGGGATGGGTAGAATGTTTCATTCTGCCTGCCGAATTGGCAGATTTGGCGAGTCTGTGTTACTTTTGTAATGCAGAGTTCCAGCTACATTCCTCCAATCACCGTGTGGCAGAATTATTTATTTCCCTGCAAGACTCCAGAAATGCTAGCTGGTGAGTGTGAGCAAGCTAGGCATCACCTACCATGATTTTTCAATGCAGGCAGTTGTGAGGGGTCGCGCTCCAAGGACTGCTTCTTGAGTAGGTTTTGTATTCGAGCATCAGCACAATGAACTTGAATGGCGCCACACTCTTGTGCCAAGCATGGTACTGTTTGTATTGATCTTTCAGCACTGCTTACCATATCAGTGCTAAATTGCTGTGCGAACAGCACAACATGCATATTTTCTGCCTGTTGGAGGAATTCCATGGAATCTCGTGGAGTTTTTATGCCACAAGATCCACCTTCCCCTAGTCCCAAAGTGCAATGAGAGTTACAATAATGGGCTCATGAAGGGGGGAGTGCCAATTGACCTAAGAGGGTACAGCCCCAGTCTGGTGTGCAGACCCAGATGCAGATGCAGACTCTTAGAACTTGAAAGCCAGCCAGAAGGTAATAAAGCTTTGGCATGACCAGAAATCCACTCTGGTCGAGTTTCAGCCTAGCCAAAAAGTGTGAGTTATGGAGCCAGTGAAGCTCAGGGCCCTACAAGACGACTGATCTGGACCTTATGAGGTGAATGAGAGAAAAGGGGGATCACCAACCAAGGGTACGCCATGTTAAATACCTCAAACCCCTCTTTGAGAGGTCTTAATTGGCATGTCCTGATGATGCATGGTGGGGCGGAAGAGGACAGTGAATCTCTCCCCAACCTCCTATTGTCCAAGGAGCTGATTGGGTCAGTGAAAGTAATCAACCTCTTACCTTACCTGCACCCATAACAGCAGAGGAACTGTCACCAGTTGCTGGGGTCGTTTGTCTCTTTGTTCTGATTAACCCATAGGCAAACAGATTTGTGTACGCATAGTATTAACCCAACTTTGCCCAAGTGAGGTATGGGAAATGTGGTGAACTAACTTCCCGTTTCCCAGTCAATAGAGGAGAAAGGCAGGAGTGCGTGCTCGCACCTACCCTGTTCTATTTATGAATGCACTGGTTGCCCAACCTACTGAGGTAAAGGAAAATGATGCCCCAAAGCTAGCATGTAGTAAGGTGCCAGCAATTATGTATGCGAACGACACACTGTTATTATCAAAGTCGCCCATGGGCATCCAGAGTGTCCTTGATAGCTTTGCTATTTTCAGTAAAAACAGGGACCTGGAGATTAACACACAAAAAAACAAATGTATGCCTAAATGGTACCTTGCTTGAGAGGGTGTCAGTTTTTGCCTACTTAGGTGTTAGCGTGACAGAAACATTTGAGTGGGGCCCAAAATTGGACAAAGTAAGCTTTCAGCTAGCACAGACTGCGGGGGGAATTGCAAAATGTATAAAAAACTCCGCCCACAAATTGTCTGGGCCTATAGCGTAGATCTACAAAGTGCAAGCAAAGGGTTAAACAATGTATTGGGCTGAACCATGGGGTCATTGTCCCTTTAGTAGACTGAACAAAATAGAGAACAATTTTATGAGGCAGATGTTAGGCCTTCCACTCAGCACCCCCTCACACTTCTACGCCTGGATCTAGGAATTAGACCAATTGTGGACGAGATTAGGTTTAAGCCACTAAACTTTTGGAGCAGACTGTGGTTGACTCGCGAACTAACAGTTTACCAGTCAGAGTAAAAGGATTTATTGAGTCTCCCAGGCCTGGGTAAAATACCATGGTTTCTGTATATAAGGGGCATATGTTGCAGGCTGGGCAAACCTAGCTCATGGAGCAACCCTGAGGAAATATGCCCAGTAATCTCATGTCTAGAATTAGTAAGAATATATAGGTCACAAAATTAGCAGTTATCCAGAGGAACTAGGCCCTAGGACACTTTGCAGTCGATTTCTTGAGAATCAACGACTTGTATCTAATCAAGTCCTTTCTGGATGATATCCAACCAATCTTGGCAAGGAAACTATACATCCAGTTTAGAATAGGGACCTTGCCGCTCCATTCTTTTTCTAATAAATGGTTAAAAGTCACACCCCTCTGGTGCCCTACCTACAAATGTGTGGACGAGACTGAGCTTAATTTTTTTCCTGTCCTGGCTATAAATTAGCCAGACAGCATTGGCTCATACCACTCTGCAGAAATTTAGGGTTTATGCATTATGTGGCGGCATTTAGAGTCCTGAAGTACAACACTTACACACCCATTGTCTTTGCTGTATCTCGCTTTTTAAACTCAATGTGGCATAGTTGTTGGTTGTTGTTAAATTCGCCCCCGCGTCCATAGAAGCCCTTAGTGTATGCATTCTTTTTTGTATCTTTTAACTTATTTTCAACCCTTTCCAATATGTCAAAACCTAAGCTTATTGATGAATTGAGATTTTATCTGGAAAAAATTGCATGTGCACCAGTTTATGGCCCTTGTAGCTTTACACAGGGAAATAGACATGGTAGCTGGTTGAGGATTGAATGAAGGTATGAACTCCCCAAATCCACCACCCAGTGATCTCTGTGATGTACCTTAATGCGGCTAAATTTGTTATCTGTATACCTATTTATGTGTAAACGGTTTTCACTTGTGTACTTTTTATGGTCTACATCGACCAAAATAAAGTTTGTTGGAATGGAATGGAACTATTAATACAGTGCACAGTGTGCCTGTGAAGAACACAATTTACAGGCTATCTGATAAGACCAGAGATAGAATCAAGAAGCAAGTGTCGAAGATGCTTGAGTTGGGGGTGATTGAGTGCTCCAATAGCCCTTGTTCTAGCCCAGCAGTGCTGGTACCCAAAGCAGCCCCTCCGGGTACCTCAGAACCCATGTTCTCTGTGGAGTATAGGAGGCTCAGCTCAGTTACAAAGAATGCTGCTCTCCCCAGGCCTTGAGCAGATGAGCTCATAGATAATTTGGGAGCTGCCAAGTTCCTAAATACCTTTGATTTAACATCAGGGTACCAGCTGATTGCCCTAACCGAGGGGGCGAAGGAGAGGTCTGCTTTCTCCACCCCAGACGGTCACTTCGAATTCAGGGTGTTGCCCCTTGGGTTAAGGAATGCTCCGCCCACCATTCAGAGGCTGCTTAGCAGGACATTAGCTGGGGTGGAGGCTCTAAATGCCGCCTACCTGGATGACATAGGTATCTTCAGCTCCATTTAGGAGGATCACCTATTCTACCTCTAGAAAGGGCTTAGGGTTCTTCAACAGACAGGCCTGCCTATCAAGCTTATCAATTGCCAGATAGGGAAGAGATTTATGGTGTACCTGGGACACCTGGTGGGCGGAGGCAAGGTGCAGCACCTCCAAGACAACATTGAGACTATAATGACCTGGGAATCCTACTAAAACCCAACTGAAGTATGGACTTTCCTGGGCCTCAACGGATATTATAGGTGATTTGTCATGGGATATGACCCCGTTGTTGCATCTTTAACTCAGGTGACGTCCAAGAAGCAGCTCAAAAAAGGTGACGTGGACAAAGGCCTTCCAGAAACCCTTTGACACCCTCAAGGAGGCCATGTGTATAGCACCTGCGCCTGCCTTGCTGCTTGATGACAGGACTACCAGAGTGACTCCAAGGGCTAGTTGGCTGGCTTCCTGAATTAGCTACAGGGACATTACAAGCTCCAGAGACCTTGAATCCTGCACATAGCTTTTGCTTGGAATGTTTCCTGATCTCTCAAAGTGTGCCAACCCATTCCTGGACCCTTGGAAGTGGTGGTACATGTGGTCCTATATGTGGTCCTTCAGACAGGACCTGAGTCTTGGGACATTAAAAGTTTTCACCAAAAGGTGCCCTGAGGGCCACCCGAAGACCTGGACCTACCTGCTCATCAATCTACCTGTTAGACTTTGTATCATTAGTGTGGTTTCCCGTGATGCTTTTGCCTCTTACTTAGCAGCAACAGGCTGCAGACCAGGCAGCTGGTGATCAGGCTGGATCACATTGGATTTATTGGGAGAATGATCTCCCATATAGTGAGCTTAAAGTTACTGAGCCTGGGACAGCCCGTGTGCTGATGGTATCCCAGAGCATCAGGACCGTCCTACTGGGTCTAGCTCATGATGTGCCTTTGGCAGGATATTTGGGGAATGACAAGACCTTTAACAGGCTTGCCACCCACTATTTTAGCACCAAATGCGAAGGCACACTGATACTCAATTTAGGTCATGTAAGACTTGCCAGGCAGTCAGCAAGAGTGGGGGGAAGTGCAAGGCTCCCCTACAAACTTATCCTGTGGTGAGGACCCCTTTTAAAAGGTCGGCATTCATATTGTGGGGCCATGGGAACCCAAGACAGCCTTAGGCAAGAAGTGTTTCTTGGTCTTAGAGGACCATGCCACCCAGTACCCAGAACCTGCCCTCTCTGTACAATCACAGTCCCTGTGGTGAGCTCTTCATTGATGGGGATCTTTTCCCATGTGGGATTCCCCAGAGAGGTGGTGTATGACCGAGGTACAAATTGCATATCCTGGTATATGATGTCGTTGTGGGAGGAATGCAGAGTAATGTACAAATTCACAACTCCTTACCATCCCCAAGGAAATGGGTTGGTTGAGAGATTCAACCAAACTCTGAAAGGCATGGTAAATGGTCTTAGAGAACCAATGTGACGGAGGTACCACAGAAATCCTTAGGGTTCAGTCCCTTAGAATTACAGTATGGGCACCCTGTGAGAGGGTCTCTCAGTCTGGTGAAGGAGGGCTGGGAGAATACTTCCGGTAAGACTCCCCAGGATGTGTTAATCTACATGCTTGACTTCAGGAACCAGACCTAGCACTTCAGGATGCTCACACAAGTTAACCTGGAAGCCAGCCAGGAGGAGATGAAATGTTGGTACAACCAGAATGCCACTCTGATGGAGTTTCAGCCTGGCCAAAAAGTGTGGGTGATGGCACCAGGGGAGCCTTCCGCGGTCCAAGAGAAGTGGACTGCGCCATTTGAGATAGTGGAGTGCAAGAGTGAAGTAACCTACTCAGTGAGCTTGCAGTCTCCTAGAACCCTTTGAGGGTCCTGCACATGAACCCCCTCAAACCTCATTTTGAGAGGTCTGAAGTAATAGTGCTCCTAACTACAGATGATGGAATGGAAGAGGAGAGTGAGCCTCTTCCTGACCTCTGATATGACAAGGAACATGATGGGTCAGTGGATGGTGTGAACCACTCTCCCACCCTGACTCCAGAGCAGAAGATAGACTGTCCCAGGTGCCGGGTCAGTTGCCTCCTGTTCTCCCTGACCCCAGGAATCACCAAGTGGTGTGTACATGATGTGGACACTGGGGACAGTTTGCATGTAAAACACAAAATGTACAGGTTGGCTGACAAGGTCAAGGCTATCATCAAGGAAACATTTTCCAAGATTTTATCATTAGGGGTGATTGGGCCCTCAAGCAGCCCCTGGGCTAGCCCAGTAGTCTTGGTTCCGAAAGCTGCTGTACCCGGAGCAACTCCTGAACTGCAGCTCTGTGTGGACTACCATGGGCTCAATGGCTTCATCGGAACTGACATGCACCTCATCCCCAGAGCTGATGAGCTCATTGAGCGGTTAGGAGCTGCCTAGTACTTCTGCACGTTTGATCTAACGTCTGGGTACTGGCAGATTTCCCTAACCGATGGGGCAAAAGAGAGGTCTGCATGCATTTTCAATGCCAGAGAAGCACTACCACTTTTGTGTAGAGCCCTTTGAGTTGAAGAACATCCCCACATGCCACATTCGAGAGACCGGTCAACCAGGTACTCTCCGGGCTGGAGGATTCCAATGCCTCCTAACTGGATGACATTGCTATGTTCAGTTCCAGCTGGGAGGAACACTTGCAATACCTTTGTGAAGTGCTGAAGGCTATGCGGAAGGCAGGCCTCACTCTCAAGGCTAGTTGGTGCCAGATAGGGCAGGGATCTGTAGCACCAGACAGGAATCGGCTAGTTGGCGCCCCTACAACCTAAGACTGACACCATTCTGACTTAGTTGCACCCCGAGAGCCATACAGAGGTTAGAGCCTTCTTAGGGCTCACCGGCTAATAATGACGGTTTATCAAGGGATATGGCAGCATTGTACTCCCCTTGACAGAGCTGACTTCAAGGAAGCAGCCAAGGAAAGTGATCTGGGCTGATGCCTTTCAGACTGCATTTGATGTCCTGAAATCTGCCATGTGCACGGCGCTAGTGCTCAAGGCACCCATTTTCTCCCAAGAATTTGTTGTGCAGACATATGTCTCAGAGCATGGTGCGGGTGCACCTCTCTCATAATTGAACAACCCGGGCTTGGACCAATCTGTAGCTTTCAATAGTAGAAGGCAACTTCCCAGTAAACATAAGTGAAGTGCAATTGAGCGAGAAACATTTGCTGTGGTCTGGACATTGAAGAAGCTAAGGTTCTACTTGTTTGGGACTCACTTCAGTGTACAATCAGACCATTGGCCCCACCGATGGTTGATGCAAATGAGGAGCGAAAACCCAAAACTGTTGAGGTGGTCCATCTCCCTACAGGGAATGGACTTTACTATGGAACACCGCCCTGGTACAGAACACGCCAATGCTGATGGTCTGTCCAGATTTTTCTGCCTTAGTGATAAGAACACACAAGAGAGTGGGTAGTTCATCTGGAAGGGACACATGTTAGACTTGGCATCCTTGGTGTCGCTTCCCCTGACTTTGTTGCCTTTACCTCCTGTTATTTTGATGCTATTCTGGATTTCGTTTTTGCTGGCTTAGGTGCTTTGAACACTGTGTCACTGCTGATCAGTGTCAAAGTGCAAGTGTTCCCTGTGTAAAATTGTTATCATGATTGGTTATCCATGATTGGCATATTTTATTTACTGGTAAGTCCCTAGTAAAGTGCACAGAGTGTGCCAGGGCCTGTAAAATCAAATGCAACTAGTGGGCCTGCAGGACTGATTGTGCCACTCAACCAAGTCGCCTTTCCAAATGCGACTCGGACCTACTACTGCAGTGTATGTGCGCAGTTTTAAACTGCCATGTCGGCCTGGCAAATGCATCCACTTACCATGCCCTCACCTACCCTTTTTTACATGTAAGGCACCCCTCAGGTAGACTCAAGGTACCCCAGTGGACAAGGTGCAGTGTATGTAAAAGGTGGGACATATACTGCTGTGTTTTACATGACCTGATAGTGAAATACTGCCTATTTCGATTTTCACTATTAAAAGGATGTCCTTGGGGGCAACTACCCCTTCTATTCCCTCCAGTATATCCCATACAGCAGGATTGCTGAGATCTGATAGCAGGCTATGCCCCCTTTCTCCACCACTCTGCACACACACCTCCTGATACACTACTAGTAGGGGGTTGAAGTCCCCTTGGCTATTGAGGGGCCTTGGTTGCCAACTACCCCTCCTGCTACCTTCAGCAAGATCCACACAGTGAGTTTGCTGAGAGGTTTTTGGTGGCCATGCCCTCTTTCTTATCCACTCTGCAAATGTGCCTACTTGCACACTACTATTTGGAGGATGCAGTCCCCTTGGCTCTTGATGGTCCCTGGGGGCCAATTTGCCCTCCTGTCACCTCCAGCAAGACCCACACAGCTGGATTCCTGAAAGGTTGTTGGAGGCCACGCCCCGTTTATCCATCACTCTGTAAACATGCCTCCTATCACACTACTGGTTGGGGGGAATAATCTGCTTTAGTCTTGAAGCCCTAAGGAGTAAAGTGGAATTCATTCCCCAACCAGAAGTGCACCAGAGTATCAGAGAAAGGGGGTGTGGCATTTAAGTCCTCTCAGCAATCCTGCTGTATCAGACTTACTCGAGGTAACAAGAGGGCTTTTTGGCCCCCAAAGACGCTCAGCACTCAAGGGTATTTAATTCCACAACTACCACTGCGATAGGAGGCACTTTTGCAGAGAGGTGGTAAAGGGGTCCTGGCCTCCAGTGACTTGCCAGAGTTTTTTTTTTTAAATATTCTTTTTTGGGATGGTGGCTTCTTTTTAAATGGGGAGGGGGCCACTCAGCTTCCCTTCCCAGGCCGATTACGACCCTGGGGACCCCATCCCCGAGGGCACAGCCTTTTCCCTTTTTTTAAAGGAAAGGGGGCTCCGTGGCGCCCCTTCCCTAGGCCAATTTTGGCCCCGGGACCCCATGCCCCTGGGTCTACCCTTTAGTTATTTACTTTTTTTAAAGAGAGGGTGGCGAGTGCACCCCACTCCCCAGGTCTATTTCAGCCCCAAGGATCCACCCCCTGGGGCAGGCCTTTATTTTTTTTAAAAGGAGGGGCGCCTGGCCCCCCTCTCCAGGCCTATTTTGGCCCCGGGGGCCCTATTCCAAGGGCCAGGGCTTAATATTTTTTGAGTGGGGTTAGCGCGGCCCCCTCCCCGGACCAATATTGCCCTGGGGACCCAATCCCAGGCGCATTTATTTTATTTATTTTAACATATTTATAGAGCGCGCAGCTACTCAGATGAGTGTCCCGGCGCTAGCGAACAAAGCGAATAGGAGGAAACACAAGTACAGAGTGGAGCCCGAATTACTGCTGAAACAACCATGTCTTAAGTAGTTTCCTGAAGTGCAGAATATTAGGCGATTATCTGACTGTTATAGGAAGTTCATTCCAGAGGTGCGCGACCTGGACTTGGAAGGAGCGTCCGCCCAAGCGGGCACGGTTGAATTTAGGCACACTCAGCAGATGTTGGTGGGATGATCTGAGGGCTCTACCAGGTGCGTAGTAGCTCACTCTTTTCCTAATATAGGAGGCCCCAAAACCATGAAGGGCCTTAAAGGTGATGGATAGGGCTTTAAACTTGATTCTGTGTCGGATGGGAAGCCAGTGCAGCTTCTTTAGGTGGGGCGAGATATGGGTTCTAGGTCCCAGCATGAGGATGGCTGTTGCGGCCGAATTCTGCACGACCTGGAGTTTTCTGAGGAGACAATCTGGTAGACCCAAATAGAGGGCATTAGCGTAGTCAAGCCTGGAGGTGATAAGGGCCTGAACCACGATCCTTCTATGGGAGAGAGAAAGAAGGGGAAGAAATCTCCGGAGTATTTTCAAGGTTCCGTAGCAGGTGCCGACAACAAATTGAACTTGGATCTTCATGTTCAATGCGTTGTCCAGTTTGACCCCTAGGTTTTTGGCTACTCCCACCGAAGTCTGCGGGGGGGACATATCAGGTGGCCACCACTGTCTCCAGACATCCTGATCTGAGACACCAAAAAGAATAACTTCGGATTTGGCCTCTTGTTGGGGTCTGCGGAAGCCGGCATTGCTTTTGGACGAAGGGAGCACCCACCGTCCAAAAGCATTTCTGTTCTGCTTCATGGAAGCATGAACATTTTTACTGCTCTCTCTTCCATGAAGTGGAGCAGGGTTTGCTATGGCTTTGCTGGAGGAGTGCTCCTGACAAACCATCACAAACTGCAATGTTCTGGAGTTGGGCACCCAGGACATTGCTGGAGTAGGCCTTGTGGGGTGGCAGTCCCCAGGGCCATTTACAGCTTAAGGAGCAGCCCCCTCCCATCTTGAAAAGAGCCCCAGAGAGCTGGGGGTCCCCAGGGCAGCAGGGGGGCGCATGACGCTCCATATTTAAGTATAGAATTCCAGGGAGGCTGCGGTCCCTGGGGCTATGTGGGGGGCCGGAACCCACTGGGCATCTTATTTAAATATAGCCTCGGTGTGGTGGCGTTCCCCGGGGCTGCAGAGGAGCTGTGTGCCCCGCGCATTTCAATCAATTATAACACCACCAAAACTCTGAATCACCATTCATGGATGTCCGCCGTAACTACCTCACTAGAGGATGTATGTAAATGTTGTCCTTCACCTATGTTGTTTATATGAGGAATATGTTTAGAGGACTATCAGGCTGACTTTTGACCACTGATGAAAGACACAGCCAAAATGCTTCAGGCTGAAGTCGCTAGTTTAAAAAAAAAATTGCTGCAAACTCGAGCAGCAGGAAACTCTTTCCTGACATCACAGGATGGTTTATTGAGTGTGGATATATACGTAGATATATATAGTCCCTGCCCATGCTCATGCCAGGTGGAAATGTGGAAAGTTGATGAGTTTGTGTGTGTGTGTATATATACAAATATATGGCTGCCGCTGCATCGCGAAAAGAATACCAATAAATCTTTGCAACTAATTGAGCCTTGGTGGTCCGCGCTCTTTCTTTCGCAAAATAAGTGAAGTGTGGGGAGAGTTTCTTGTTATATAAATATGTATATATACCCCAAACACAATTCCCCAGAAATCCTGGAAAAACAAAGTGGCACACCTCAGGACAGCACAATACTTTATTGTGTACAAAGTTGACCCGTTTCGGCAAAAACTTTTTTCGAGTGAAAATAAAGTGCCCAATTGCCTCTTAAAATAATCATTACAATTCATGGATAGTGAAAAAATACTGTACATATTGCAATCACCTCAACAATAAAATAACAAAAATATATGGTTACAGACAAGTAATCAAGTAATTTGAGGTATTGATTCCTTGAGGAATATATGTGTATATATATATATATATATATAAACGCTCAAAGGTCCCCTCACTCTAAAGGAACAACAGCACTCCGGGGGTGATAAATTTCACAGCGGTCTTAGTTTATTTTGAAAGTCAACAACAAACGCGTTTCAGCGTCAGCCTTCGTCAGTGTCATTGACACTAAGCACATGATATCATTTTAAACCCTCCTAGTGGTAGCAGACATAGGTGAAGGACAAACCCTAGATCTAATACGGGCGCCACCTTGTAATGGATAAGATGTGCACATTAACACATACAGTTACCCTTCCAAAGTAATCAAACCGTGTATCGGTTAGAAAAACAAGAGGTAAATGCCAAAAGTAATAATTATACAAATTAAACAATGTGTCAGTATCTAGCCGTGGATCGGCATAAGTCCTTACATTATTAGTCTGCTATTATAAGGATAAGGCTTATATCGGCATGAAAATCAAAGAGAAAATACACTCATAACCATATATACACATATATACATACATCTTTTCCATTTTGTAATATATATATCATATATACCATAATTAGAATAGGGTAACTGCCCATCTGTGGGTTAAATGTTTATCAAATGCATGGTGATGATTCTGTCTTAATAACCACAGTCAACACTGTAAGATGGCCGCCCCTATTTTGTTTATGGTATAAGTCCCTTTTCTTTGTTGATGTCCCGAATGTGGGTTTGGCAAAATTATGTTTAAAAAACATGCTGACACTAAACGCAGTGTAACACACACTGACGAAGGCAGCACGCCGAAACACGTCTGTGTGTGCCTCGCCGCTGAATAAAATCTAGCGTGTTGGTAACATTTCGCCCTTCGAGTGCTGTTTCATCCTTTCTTTGAAGTTTTGGGAGGATTTGGAGCGTCATATGTGGCGGCGTCCACGAGCCGCCGACAGCACCCGTCAACGAGTGAGCGGCCGCTTTTCGTGGGGAAGGAGAGTTGTGAAAGTTGTGAGGCTGCGCACCGCCGTATCCGAAAATGGGAGACTGAAATTGACCGGAGCACGGAGTGCGGAGGAGTACACTAGGCGGACGCCGAGGGTCTCCCGAGGAAGACGTCTCCAGGTGAGAAAACCTTTTGAAATCATTTATCCCCATTTCTGCATGACAGAGACGCTTCGGAATATCTCGGCAAGACGACAGAAAGGCGAAAGTCAAACACGCTAACAATTGCGGAGGGGCCACACAAGTTGCATGAGTCCGTGATAGACACAGTAAGAGTTTAATATTGTGCAGGACAAGTGCTAATCAGACATGTTTTCGGATGCAGAACGGCAGGCGGCAGCCAAGGGCATGTTTAAGCGGCAAGAGAAAATGCCTACGACAACAACAATGCCGATAGTAGAAACGCCCAACAATCCACTTTTAATCACTCTGACTAAACTAGAGAGACTCCACGAAAGGGAGATCCGCAAATGGTGGGAGGCGACTAGTCTCACCAACTACATTGAGGAAGAGAGGGTACCGCGAGGATTGAGGGTCCACACAGTGCCCTCATACGAAAACCCGGACCCACAGCTACTGACAGACTGGTTTGAACATACCGCACAATACTGCGAGGGGACATTAAAAATACTGGTTAAGTATGCATGGAGCGACAGAGAATGAGCACTGGCAGAGATCGCTTCAATTAATACCGAACTGGACAGCGAAACGGAACCTAGCCTGATAACTACAATTGGGCAGATGAAAGAACAAATGAAAGCCCGGCTAGTGAAATATGAAGCCAAAATCAGACTTCGCAAACAGGAGAAATATGAGAGGGACACAAATGATTACCATACAGGACGCGTACTCACGTATGCGAAGAAATTTGACGCTCCACGCAAAGCCCTGCAGAAAACTAGAAGTGACGGTGCCGGAGTAATGAATGCAACTGGGGAAGTGACATCTGAATCGGACATCACTGAGAATGAATCCGAGGAGAATCAATCAGACCCGGACGAACGAAGGGGAAACAAAGGATCGAAGGGAATGGAGAGGAATAAAAGAACCCCTTTTCAAGAGGAGTTCGAAGTGATAAAGAAATCCTGGCTCCGGGGAGGGAAAAACAAACCACCGGATACAGCCACCCCAGAAACAAGAAAAGAAGGAGAACAAGAAGGGCAGGTGGGGGCAAGAAGAGGCAGAGGCGGCATGGGGCCATCCCGCTGGTCGAAACGGAATCGTACCAACAAGAAATAATGCCACCTGCCAGCGATATCGTTAATACCCCCAATACCCCCAACACCGGAAAGGGCCAAACCAATCTAACAGTGGTTAATTTAACATGCAGAGAGCTTACGACTGACGAAGAACAAGTCCTAAGCCTTGGATTAACATTTTGTCCTAACAATGAGTTGGAATACACCCAGACCAAAATAGACTTGTTCCGCTTCACACGTAAGCTGAAATTACATAAATACTTTAAATCACGACCGCATCTACAAGATAAGGGGAATAAAGGCTCCAGGATCACTGCCACTGATGCTTTAAGCATCAGAGATTTACACGCAATAGAGACATTGGATAACCTGGGACTAGAACAGACACAGGACCTTGCCCAACTGGATATGGCGCAAAGAGACGAAATGCAAGGGATAGAACAAGAGAGGGACGCAAGTGAATTTAAACCAGTCTCAATCTTTGTTCCTCAATCCCCTTGGGATGCAGTTGATGTATTTTCTGAAGCTATGAACAATGATCTACTAAAATATCGGAAAGCGGACCACCATGAAATCAACTATAATATCACTGAACAACAAAAATATGCACTGAAGACCCTAATGGCAGACACGAACATTATTGTGAAACCCTCAGATAAGGGCGGGAATGTGGTTTTAATGACATGGGACTACTATAAACAGGAAGCTCTGAGGCAGCTCTCAGATGAGAAGTTTTATAATAAATGTACCAACGAGACCTACCAACAAAGTATCAAAGACTATGATACACTGATCACAAAATGGTACGACCTCCAGATGCTTAATAAGGATGAACATCTGTTCTTACGGACCAATTGCCCCATGACTCCTATATTCTACCACCTCCCGAAATTACATAAGCATTGTGACTGCCCACCCGGTCATCCAATTATTTCCTCTATTGGGAGCCTAACAGAGAACATGTCTCGCTTTGTTGACAACACCTTGTTTCCTCTGGTAGCAACTATGGAATCCTATGTGTGAGACACAAAAGACTTTTTGATGAAAATACAGAGCCTTGTGTGGGAACCAGGATACCTGTTGATGGTATTAGATATCACTAGTTTATATACTAGAATAGAACATCAACATGGACTAGAAGCTGTTAAGCATCCACTGGGACAACGTCAGTTGCGTTTCTCAAGACATAATATTAAGATTCTTGAATTTGTACACTTTTGTTTAACCCACAATATTTTCTTATTCGAGGATCAACTGTATATTCAGAGGTCTGGGACGGCGATGGTCACCTGCTTTGCCCCCAGCTATGCGAACCTGTTCGTAGGCTGGTGGGAGGAGCAGGTGCCCAGGAGCTGCGCAGTTGGAGGAAAAGAGGGGAAGGTCATATGTTGGCATCGTTATATCGATGACCTGTTCCTTGTATGGAGTGGCGAATGGGATACAGTGCATGAATATATTAATGTACTGAACAAAAATAATGTTAACCTTCATTTTTCGGGAACAGTGAGTCCGGTGGCAGCGGACTACCTGGACTTGAAAATATTTGTAGAAGAGGGACACCTCCACACACGCCTATTCAGAAAGGAAACTGCTGGCAATTCTACACTCTTTGCCAGCAGTAGCCACCCTCCCCAACTGATCAATAGTATCCCCTATGGGGAACTACTTAGGCTTCGCAGAAACTGCTCAAGAGAGGCTGACTTTGAAGCGGCTGCTTCGGAGTGCGTATCCCGGTTTAAGATCAGGGGATACGGAGAAAAACTACTAAGTAACACTCTAAATAGAGTAAGGAAAATTGAAAGACATACCCTTTTGACTACTAATCCTGAACGGGGTAGACACAGAGGGGAAACGGGTGACATTAAAGGAAAATTCAGAGTTATAACTCCCTATTCATCAGGGGCCGAAAATTTAAGAAAGATGCTAAAGAAGAATTGGCACATTCTCCTAACGGACAATGTGCTTAAAGAAGACCTACCGACCCATCCTCTCCTAACTTTCAGCAAAGCCAGATCAATAGGCGACATGCTAGTAACCAGCCACTTTGAGAAATTGCCTCAGAGAATTAACACCTTGAGGGACCAAAAAGGCTTTTACCCTTGCGGCCGCTGCAAAGCGTGCACTGGTAGTAAACGGGTCCTTTCGTATACCATAGCTGATACAGGCAGAAAAATGAGCATCAACAAATTCATCACCTGAGGCACGCAGTATGCCGTCTATTGTCTACAGTGCCCATGTGGCTTACGCTACATTGGGAGTACGATCAAGGAGCTCAAGTTAAGAATACTTGAGCACCTAAGAGCCATTTATAAAGTGGACCAGGCTTACCCTGTGGCTCGCCACTTTGCGGAGGCTCATAAGCAGGACCGCAGTAAACTCCAATACTTCGGTCTGGACATTGTGCCTCCCAATATACGTGGTGGTGATCGTCTACGTAGGCTAAGGAGACTGGAATCTAGATACATCATAGATCTTTCAACAAAACATCTGAAGGGTCTTAACAGTGGGGAGGAGATGGCCTTTCATTTGGGGAAATAAATTAGATCTAATCCCTAACAATAACAAGAAGATCCAATATGTCATATCAGTTTGATACAGCTGTGATAAGACCTATCTGATTGACATTGGATCTCCAATAAAGAGGCCCCGGACTAGCATATGAGATAGTTGAAATCTGTCAGATGAAGGATATTGTCATGTATATATATTGTTCAGTTTTCAGTGGGAGATATGTTCTTCTTTTATTATATGATGACACCTTGAGATTAAGAATCTGTAATGGGATCAAATGATACATGAAATTCCCTTCACTAACAATGTGTCTTTGAAGATATGGCAATTTAATTTAGATAACTGTGATTTATGTATATCTAAATTATCTGAAAGAAAGCCACTAGAAATTGGAATTATCAAACCTCACTGGTATGAACTGAAATATGATTTATTATCTTCTAGGTGACTTGTTTAAGTGATTGTTGGATGACTACTTTACAGAGATTAATTGTTACATCTACAACTATAAATAATTTTTCCTGTATTTTGTCAAATTGTATTACCTGCCGCCACACATACAGCATCCAGCCTTATGAACCCTCTTGTTCTATTTATAAGTAACTTCTAATGGAATGTTATCGAACTTGAAGTCTTATAATTTGATGGACTGTATCGATTTACTTGATAAGGGACATTAGCCGATCCACGGCTTGATTATCTTTTCCATTTTGGAATATATATATCATATATACCATAATTAGAATAGGGTAACTGCCCATCTGTGGGCTAAATGTTTATCAAATGCATGGTGATGATTCTGTCTTAATAACCACAGTCAACACTGTAAGATGGCCGCCCCTATTTTGTTTATGGTGTAAGTCCCTTTTCTTTGTTGATGTCCCGAATGTGGGTTTGGCAAAATGCTGACACTAAACGCAGTGTAACACACACTGACGAAGGCAGCACGCCGAAACGCGTCTGTGTGTGCCTCTCCGCTGAATAAAATCTAGCGTGTTGGTAACATTTCGCCCTTCGAGTGCTGTTTCATCCTTTCTTTGGAGTTTTGGGAGGATTTGGAGCGTCATATATACATACATATATACATTACACCTGAAAAATATTACAGGAAAATACATAAAAAAATACACATGATAGCTACCCTAATCTCATGTGTCCTGACTTCATATTCCTTCAAAGTTTCAGAAAGTATGTACATATATATACAGGTTAATGAATAGGCTGTACAAGTTCATGGTGAAAATCCAAAAAATCATTTCTTACTTCCATATTCTTCTGCTATACTCATTTCCTAGAATCATGAATCTTAAACACTTCTACTCTGAGGCCGTACTCAGGACTCATATCTTATCTTATCTAACAATGACTACAAAGCAAGATGTCAGCAGAAGGCTCATATCCACCCTAGGCAAATCATTTTCCTAGGTGAATGGCCATCTCCTCCCCGCTGTTAAGGCCCCCAGGATGTTTGGTCGCTAAATCGATGATATATCTCGGTTCTAATCTTCTGAGCCGTCTTAATCTATCACCACCCCTGATGTTATTAGATACGTGATCCAGCCCAAAGTATGTTAATTTGCTGCGATCCTTATTGTGAAACTCAGAAAAATGGCGCGCTACTGGGTAGGAAGGATCTACCTTATCAATGGCTCGGAGATGCTCGAGCACACTCAATTTCAGTTGGTTAATGGTACTCCCGATGTAGCGGAGGCCACACGGGCATACCAGGCAATAGACCGCATAGACAGTACTGCATGTCAAGAATTTCTTTATAGCCATCGATCTACCTGTCATCTGATTTTCATATCGGAGGACTCTTTTGCTTGCGGCACACGCTTTACAGCGGCCACAAGGGTAGAACCCACTCATGTCCTTCAGTGTGTTCGGTTTGTTGGTGGGTTTGTTGAAATGGCTGTGTGTGAACATATCCCCCAACGACCTGCACTTACTGAAGGTTACTAGAGGATGGGGAGGCAGATCTTCCCTCAGTATACTGTCTGTACGCAGAATATGCCAGTTCTTTCTCATCATGGCCTTGAGGTGATTGGCTCCAGAGGAGTAAGGTGTTATCATCCTAAATTTACTGTCCTCTGCATTGGTGGTCTTAGTTTGCAGATCATCTTCTGTTTGTTTCTTTTTCTTTTTTAGCAATTCTATCCTCGGGATTTTCCTGACTCTCTTTAGTGTACTCTGTAGTAGGGAATCATCATAGCCCCTTAGTCTGAAACGTTCCAGACATTCGTGAGCCGCCTTCTCAAACTCATGTTCTTGTGTGTTGTTTCTGCGGAGTATGAGGAGTTCCCCATAAGGTATGCTTTTGATAAGCTTGGGAGGGTGGCTGCTTTTGGCAAATAGAATGGAATTCCATGCCGTTTCTTTCCTGTACAGGGAAGTATGTACCCGGCCCTCATCAATGTACACCCTCAGGTCCAAGTAGTCGACTGCCACTCGGCTAATTGTTCCCGAGAGGTGCAGATTGTAACAGTTTTTATTCAGATCTTCAATGTACATTTCTGCACTGGTAGTAGTACCCTGCCACACGATAAAGAGATCGTCTATGTACCGGTATCAATGTACCACCCTGCCATTCTCCTGTCCCCTCTTCCAGCTCCTGGGCACCTGCTCCTCCCACCAGCCAACGAACAAGTTCGCATAGCTGGGGGCAAAGCAGGTGCCCATCGCTGTGCCAGAGATTTGCCTGTACGATTGCTCACCAAATAAAAATATGTTATTATTTAAGCAAAACTGTACAAATTCGAGAATCATAAGGTTGTGCTGTGTAAAGCGCAATTGGCGCTTTTCCAAAAAATGTCTGACAGCATTCAGGCCTTGCTGGTGGTCAATGTTAGTATAGAGACTGGTGATATCCATCACCATAAGTACATAGTCGGATTCCCAGCTCATACCTTCGATAATGTTCAAAAAGTCTTTTGTATCCTGGATATAAGAATCCAGGACGGTAACACGGGGGAAAAGAACAGAATCCACGAACTTGGACATATTTTCAGTTAGTCCATAAATAGACGCAACAATAGGGCATCCAGGCGGTGATATAACACTCTTGTGGAGCTTAGGAAGATGGTAGAACGTGGGAAGCATAGGGCTATTGCTCCGTAGGAATAAATGCTCATCCTTCCCCAGCATTTGTAGATTGTTCCACTTTCGAATCAAATCATCATAATTGGCGATGCTCTCCTCATAGGTCTTGTTAGTAGTTGGAGAGTAATATTTGCGGTCTGATAACTGTCTCATGGCCTCCTGTTGGTAATATTCACTAGTTAGCAGTACCACGTTGCCCCCCTTGTCAGAGGGCTTTATCACAATCCTATTATCCCCCATAAGGTCTTGCAGGGCTTTCCTTTGTGATCCCGTGATGTTGTGGCTGCTGGGAGTCATCTTCTTCCTATATTCAATCAAATCCAGGATCATAGCCTCTGTGAAAGCGTCAATCGCATCCCATGGCGATTAAGGGACAAAGGTAGACTTTGGCTTGAATTGAGTTTCTTTACTTTCTTGTTCAATGCCTTGCAACAAGGCTCGTTGTACCACGTCCTCGTTCGTGATATTTTGAGGATTTCCTTCTTGCTCCATTCTAAGAGAGGTCATGGCTTCAAGACCTGGCAGATCCCTGCCACTCAAGGCGTCTGTAGCTGTCAATCTAATCCCTTGCTTGTTTACATCTTTTAAGTGTGGTCTCATTTTGAAGTGTTTATGCAGTTTCATTTTTCTTGTGAAACGGAAAAGATCAATTTTTGTCTGGGTGAACTCCATGTTGTTACTAGGGCAAAATGTTAAGCCCAATTCCAGAAGTTCACATTCAGTGTCAGTGAGTTGTTTGCCTGTTAGATTTACAACAGTTAAGGCAGCAGGCCTGCTGTCATTGGTGAAGATCAGTTCCTCTTCCTGTTGCGGCTGTTCCAGTTCGAGGTTGCTCTTTTGCCTCTTCCTCTTCCTTTTGCCGCCACCCCCTGATCTTCTTGTTCTCCTTTTTCTGCCTCTGGGGGTTTGTTCTTCCCTCCTCTGAGCCAAGTTTGCCTTATCACTTTGAACTCCGTGTGAAAAGGGACAGCTGCACCTCTTGGATCATTCAGAGGGTCTGCTTGATCATCACTCGACTTGTTGTCAGTTGCTTCAGATTCTGATGTTGGTGTGCTTGTATTGGCTGTTGTGTGCGGATTCCGAGCGCCTTGACTAAGAGCTTTTCTTGGGGCATCGTATTTTATATCAAAAGTCAATATGCGCCCCTGGCGATAGTCATTCTCATCGCGCTCAAATTTCTCTTGCTTGCGGATCTTTATCTTTTGCTCATATTTCGTCAGGCGAGCTTTCATTAATCCTTTCAGGTCCTGCACCCTTGCAGTATCTTCTTTTTCAATATCATCCTCTATAGTTTTTATATCAGCGAGGGCCTTCTCCCTGAAGCTCCACGCATATTTCACTAGAATCTTCAGCGTCCCCTCACAATACTGCGCTGTGTGTTCCTGCCAGTCTGTGAGTAGTTGGGGGTCTGGGTGTTCGTAGGAGGGTACCGTGTAAACTCTTAATCCTCTTGGTACACGTCCCTCCTTAATATAGCTGGTCAAACTCATGGCCTCCCACCACTTACGAACCTCACGTTCATACAATCTTTCCAATTTCACCATGTTTTCACTTAATTTATCATTGCCCGTCACCGCGGGTATTTGTACAGCCGATTTTGGTGTGCTTTGGCTCTTGAAAATGTCTTTAGCCGCAGCACGCCGTTCCGTTTCGCAAAACATGCTCATGTGCATGTTCAATCACTTTGATGACTCTCATACACTCGGACCCAGTTCGGCCGAAAGACCGCTAGATGTACCACCCTCCACGTCACTCTGCCGCTTATACTGCAACAACCCGGAAATATGAGTAGCGGGCTTACCAGCTCAGACGCGATGGAGAATACAGCGCGTGGTCGGCGTTCTCCGTTCAGCAATCCTTTTAACTCCCGGTTGAAGCCTCGCGGAGTCAATGCGTGCCCAGGCAGATTATAGCTGGCGGCGGTGCTCGAGAGAGAAGTTCAAAAACGCTCAGTTTCCACAAGAGGTTCTCGAGCACTCAGGAGCGGGTGCAGTAAGCGGGCTGTGGACGCTCGCTCAACATAAACGCTCAAAGGTCCCCTCACTCAAAAGGAACAACAGCACTCCGGGGTTGATAAATTTCACAGCGGTCTTAGTTTATTTTGAAAGTCAACAACAAACGCGTTTCTGCGTCAGCCTTCGTCAGTGTCAATGACACTAAGCACATGATATCATTTTAAACCCTCCTAGTGGTAGCAGACATAGGTGAAGGACAAACCCTAGATCTAATACGGGCGCCATCTTGTAATGGATAAGATGTGCACATTAACACATACAGTTACCCTTCCAAAGTAATCAAACCGTGTATCGGTTAGAAAAACAAGAGGTAAATGCCAAAAGTAATAATTATACAAATTATACAATGTGTCAGTATCTAGCCGTGCCATGCAACACTACTCTTCAACAATTCCTTTACCATCGACCTAACGCATTACAAAGCACTAGCTTCTGAGCCCTGAGTGCGCCCCCATATGCTTGGGCATTTGTTGAATAAAATGATTACACGGTAGTCCTGCGATGGGGGGCAGCAACATCCAGAGGAGGAGGCCACGGTTTGGAACTATTCTAATCCGGTAAGCGGCACAGCAAGTTCGGACAAAACAAGACTGTGGACACTGCTCTGAGGCCGACTTAGGGTGATAAAAAAGTCTTAAAATGAACAGCCGCACAGGAGCTACTAAAGGTGGAAATTGGTCCGTTTTTTTTACAACATGTCCCACAATGCAAAGTGTGCACGATGCACGTCCTACTCTGAAGGGGGAGTTTGCAGAGGTTACTTAATGTGACCTATGGAGTTCCCTGTGGACTGTTTGACGAACTGAGACATCTGATGAAGAAGCAAGTGCTTTGAAAGGCCTTAGGTCGACAGTAAAGGAATGTTAAAGAGCAGAGTTGGGTGGTCCTTTCCCCTTAATAGTTCCGATGGTGATACTTGTGGCAGGAGGAACTGGCTGGTGGAATTTGCCCTGAGTGCGCCCCCATATGCTTGGGCATTTGTTGATTAAAATGATTACACGGTAGTCCTGCCGTGGGGGGCAGCAACATCCAGATGAGGAGGCCGTGGTTTGGAACTATTCTATTCGGTATGCGGCACGGCAAGTTCGGACAAAACATGACTGTGGACACTGCTCTGAGGACCACTTAGGGTGATAAAAAAGTCTTAAAATGAACAGCCGCACAGGACCTACTAAAGGTGGAAATTGCTCCATTTTTTTGGCTACATGTCCCACAATGAAAAGCGTGCATGATGCGCGTCCTACTGAAGGCGTAGTTTGCAGGGGTTACTTAATGTGACCTACGGAGTTTGACAAACTGAGATCTCTGATGAAGAAGCTAGTGCTTTGAAACGCGTTAGGTCGACAGGAAAGGAATTGTTAAAGAGCAGTGTTGCGTGGTCCTGTCCCCTTAATAGCGCCGATGGTGATACTTGTGGCAGGAGGAACCGGCTGGTGGAATTTGCCAAGAGTGCGCCCCCATATGCTTGGGCATTTGTTGAATAATATATATATATATTCACTGAAAAAACCATAGGTTTGACACCAGTTATAGATAGCTGGAAATTTTACTGACATAAAACCATTGAAATTCCTACGTTATAGTTAGTTGGACTCACTATAACTTGCGCGCCTGCAATGCACTGCTGATGACGTCACATATTACATCATTCATGACATGGTCAGTGAAAATTTCCAGCTAACTATAACTGGTCTCAAACCTATGTTTTTTTCAGTAAATTTAATAGGTTTTTTAAATGCTAATTCCTAACTATAACTGGTGTGAAACCTATGTTTTTCTCAGTGAATTTCATAGGTTTTTTAAATGCTAATTCCTAACTATATAAGGCCTGAAACCTATGTTTTTTTCAGTGAATTTCAAAGGTTTTTTTAATGCTAATTCCTAACTATATAAGACCTGAAAGCCCACCAGGAATCTCCAGTATCCGCCAGGGGGCTGCATTGCAGAGAGGTGTAATGAGGCCACACCCTTTTTTACACCTCTTTGCAACGCAGCCCCGTGCATGTTTGAAGAGGGGGAACTAATTACCCTTGCATACTAGGGGTCCCTGGGGGCCAACTAGCCCACCTGGAACCTCCAGTATGTGCCAGGGGGCTGCATTGCACAGAGGTGTAATGAGGCTATGCCCCTTTTTACACCTCTCTGCAACGCAGCCCCCTGCCGCGTTTTCAGAGGGGGAACTAATTCCCCTTGCATACTGGGGGTCCCTGGGGCCAACTAGCTCACCAGGAGCCTCCAGTATGCGCCAGGGGATGCATTGCAGAGAGGTGTAATGAGGCCACACCCTTTTTTACACCTCTCTGCAACGCAGCCCCCGTGCATGTTTGAAGAGGGGGAACTAGGGGTCCCTGGTGGCCAACTAGCCCACCTGGAACCTCCAGTATGCACCAGAGGGCTACATTGCACAGAGGTGTAATGAGGCTATGCCCCTTTTTACTCCTCTCTGCAACGCAGGCCACTGGCGCGTTTGCAGAGGGGGGACTAATTCCCCTTGCATACTGGGGGTCCCTGGGTCATATCTGCCCAAACACCGATATTCCGAACAATTGAAAATGACTTTTCTTGAGAAACATTTGGATTTGGATTATCATGTCCTATACTTTGGAATTTTTGAAAGACTGACTTTGAGGATGCTATAAATTACTCAAGTCTGCCCGAATTGTGTGGGTAAAATTGATACCTAGTGACTTTGAATAAGAATGTACTTACGTCTCGTCTAACATTTGGAAGAAATATCTAGTTATATGACAACAGGATACCGACATAACTTGAAGGAAATAAGAACGCCCTGAAGTAGTTCTGTTGTACAGAACGAAACGTTTCGGCTGGCTGTGGTACATAAACTTAAGGAAAATAAAAGCATTTGAATATACACCAAGATTCAGCGCTTCAATAAGGACTCTAAGTGATATGATTTGATTGGACTTATTGTGCAAGTGGTGCTGTGCCAAACTTTGGAATATTCTCCACTACTCTCTACTACTTACTCTTTCCTACTCCACTACTCTAAAATACTCACTCTCTACTACTCATTCTCTACTATTCTACTACTCTCTACTACTCTCTCTCTACTACTCACTCACTACTACTCTCTATCTACTACTCTCTACTACTCACTCTCTACTACTCACTCTCTACTACTCTCTCTCTACTACTCACTCTTTACTACTCACGCTCTACAACTCTCTACTACTCACTCTCTACTTCTCACTCTCTACTACTCTCTACTACTCACTCTCTACTACTCTCTCTCTACTACTCACTCTCTACTACTCACTCTACTACTCACTGTCTACTACTCTCTACTACTCACTCTCTACTACTCTCTCTCTACTAGTCTCTACTACTCACTCTACTACTCACTCTCTACTACTCTCTACTATTATCTCTCTCTGCTACTCACTCTCTACTACTCTCTACTACTCACTCTCTACTATTCACTCTCTACTACTCTCTACTACTCACACTTTACTACTCTCTACTACTCACTCTCTACTGCTCTCTACTACTCACTCTACTACTCACTCTCTACTACTCTCTACTACTCACTCTCTACTACTCTCTACTACTCGCTCTACTATTCACTCTACTACTCTCTACAATTCACTCTCTGCTAATCTCTCTACTGCTCTCTACTATTCTCTACTACTCACTCTCTACTCTCTATTACTCACTCTCTACTCTCTACCTCTCTACCTCTCTCTACTTCTCTCTCCACTAGTCTCTACCTCTCTACCGCTACCTCTCTCCCTCTACCTCTCTACCTCTACACCTCTACCTCTACAACTCTACCTCTCTACCTCTCTCTACACACACACATATACACATATATTTATGTATAAAAACACACAGTTCCCATATTCATGGACTGTTTAACAATTAAGGGCACTCCAGTCAGAAATATTGTAGTCCTTACGCCAGGTTTATTTTCTTGGGTGTACACTCATCCAGTACAACAAACGCGTTTCGGCGTTGCCTCCTTCGTCAGTGTTGTCTGAGTCGGACTCATTTTTTTCACTTAAATAAAGTTTTCTTCAAAACATTATCACATGGTTAAAAACAAAACATAAAAGAAGGGCGCATCAATTCATTTCATTGATATATGGCGGCCATCTTAAAGTGTCCGAAACTAATTGCGATTATACATATTTTTCAACATAGCAAATCGTACTTTGTTTTTCATGTAAAGTCATTGCATTCATTATCAGCAGTTAGAGACGCCCTATTCTCTCTATAGGATAGTCTCATTATTCTCGCCCTGAATGGGCATTGTCTTTTTCAGATCCCAAACATATTTCTCTCCATTTGTCGTTTCGGTTCACAATTCTTGGGCCTCAATCATTGTGCCGATCACGTCACCTCTGGTCTTATGACATTGCCCTGAATGGGCTATTTTGATACAGATACAGTGTGTGACTTAGTCTCATACAGACACGGAAATTTCACTTACATTCTAGCAGCGAGGAACAGTGTACAACTTTTACTTTGGGTCATCTCACTATGTGGTGATCTTACCCTATATGTACCCACATTTCCTCTTCATTATTCAACCCACCCGGATATTTTGTTTGGAGCGTGATTATGTATCTCGATTCCAGGGTTCTCAATTTCTTGACCCAGTCTCCCCCTCTCTCTGTTTTGATGAGTTGGTCTAAAATGAAGAAGCTTAGCAAATTGCTGTTGCTGTTATGAGCTTTCTCATAATGTCTGGCCACGGGGTAACTCTGGTCTTTCGAGTTAATTGCTGTCTTATGTTCCAAAATCCTGAGTTTGGTTTGTTTCGTGGTACTCCTCTCGTACCTTTTACCACAGGGGCATACCAGGCAATAAACGGTGAAATCCGAATTGCAGTTAAGTAATTTCGGAATCGTCACCTTCTTCAATTTCCCCGGTACTTCGTACTCCTTTACTTTTTGTGAGTTTCTACAGGCCTTGCATTTCATACACGGATAGAAACCCAGAACTGGGGCCTTTTTCTTTCTCTTGTGTTCATAGCGGCTATTCACTAGATGGTCTCTAAGGAAATCACTTTTTCGATATGTGACCAGTGGATAGTCGGGTAAAAGTTCGCCCACCACCCCATCCGATTTTAGTATGTTCCAGTTTTTCCGTAGGATTTGGAACATTTCTGGAGATCTGTCATTAAAGTTGGTGATTAGCCTCACTTTATTATCCCTTATTTTGATCCTATCTATGAGTAGTTCGCTTCGGGGCCTCGCATAACTATTTTTCTGTGCCTCATCCAGAACCCCTCTACAGTATCCCCTATGTTCGAATCTCTTCCTGGATTCATTTCTGGCTTTCGTGTACCCTTCCTCAGTGGCACAGTTCCGCTTAATCCGTAGGAACTCTCCCAATGGGATGTTATTCACAACACTGCGTGGGTGGGAGCTCCCTGCGTGCAGGATAGTGTTTCCTGCTGTTGGTTTCCTGTATAGGGCCGTCTGGATTTTATTGTCTTGAATGAATACCTTCAGATCCAAATAAAAGACCTCATCCTTACTATTGTGGCTTGTGAATCTGAGGTTCTGCTGATTTTCATTCAAGATCTTGATGTACTCTTCAGCTTCTTTCTGTGTTCCCCGCCACACGATGAAAAGATCATCAATGTAGCGGGTCCACAGAACTATTTTTTCCATCCATTTCTCATTTTTCCCGCCCCAGGCCATGTGCTCCTCCCACCATAATTCGCGTAGCTGGGGGCGAAGCACGTGCCCATCGCGGTCCCCTGCAGTTGCAAATAAAGTTGACCTGCAAATAGAAAAATGTTATTTTTCAAACAAAGGTTTGTAAGAGCTATGAGCATATGGTTGTGTGTTCTGTATTTCAATGACCATCTTCCCAAAAAGTGCTCCATTGCCTTTAGGCCATCATCGTGTCGTATGGAAGTATATAGGCTTGTAATGTCTAATGTTATTAGCAGAAAGTCCTTCTACCATATCACCCCTTTGATGGTCCTTAAAAAATCTTGTGTATCCCTCAGGTATGAGCTTAGATCCTTCACCAGTGGTGCAATAAAGTTATCAATGTATATTGAGGTTTTTTCCAGTAGGCTGTCTATTGCCGACACAATTGGTCGTCCTGGTGGCCAGATTTTGCTTTTATGCACTTTGGGTAAGTGATAAAAGGTGGCCAACTGCGGATATTCACAAACAAAAGGATTCTATCAATGTGTGTTCGCTAGAGATTTATTTTTATTTTTATATTGTGGTTCTGTGAATAGTAGGATGATTGACTCTCTCTTAGGGTGGTAAAGATGAGAGCACAATGTGCTTGTTAAAATACCCCTCACACACTAAAAAAATCCAATAGTGTCATGCTTCATCATTGGGGTCTTCCCGTCCCTCTACCCCAAAACCCCCTTTTTAACGTCCCCAGCTAGGGAAGTGAATAAATTGGTTTTTTTCCACTAGCCAGAGGATTTTTAGCTTTTGCTTTTATCTCACATATTATTAGGTCCCTACACTTCACTGACACTTACCACCCTGCACTATCACATAGCCTTGTCACATCACTAGTGCTCCCGCGTAGTTCGTCAGGTCGTAGCACGCCCCGCCCCGTAGAGGGACGGGAAGACCCCAATGATGAAGCATGACACTATTGGATTTTTTTAGTGTGTGAGGGGTATTTTAACAAGCACATTGTGCTCTCATCTTTACCACCCTAAGAGAGAGTCAATCATCCTACTATTCACAGAACCACAATATAAAAATAAAAATAAATCTCTAGCGAACACACATTGATAGAATCCTTTTGTTTGTGCATATCTGATTGGAGGGTGATTCTATCAACACCTCTCTACTTCCTCCTGTGTTTTGGAACAACTGCGGATATTCACATTTTAAATTCTGCCAGTCTTTCATATCTAATATGCCCTTATCTTTCCAGTCCAAAATAAGTGCATGAAACCTCATTATACTGTCTATGTATTGTTCTCTCTTAATGGGGGTGTAGTGATCCGGTTTCTTCAATTGGAAAAAAGCCTCATTCTCATATTGTTGTTTATTCAGGATCACGACATTCCCCCCTTTATCGCTTGGCTTGATTATTATGCTGTCATCCTCTTTCAAGCTTTTGATTATATTCCATTCGGGTTTGTTGAAGTTCCTTCTTGCACCGTTGAATTTCTTTTTTTGCAGCCTCTTTAGCTCTTCAATTACTACCTCCTGAAAGGTATCAATGGCATCATGTGCGCTTCTGGGGATGAATTTAGATTTAATACTCATTTTGCTCTTGCACCCTTGTTGTATAATTCCTCCCTCTTCCAAAAATTGTGTAGGGAGTATGGTGGGGTCAGTGTCTGAATTTGTTTCTTCCAAAAGACTTTGTGCCGTGATAAGTGCCTCCGTGTCACTTCCTACTAGTGCGTCAAATCCGACATCTTCCTCTCTTGTTGTGACAGTATTCTCTTTTGGGTGAAGTTTGTGTATTTTCATTAATTTGATTTTCCTGGCAAATTTGTAAAGGTCTATTCTCGTTTGTGTATAGTCGAATTTTGGGGTGGGGCAGAATGTTAATCCCAATCTCAATAATTTTTTTTCTTCCTCAGACAGGGCCCTGTCTGACAGGTTGATTATGTTTTTTTCGTCCATGTTATTCGGTGTCTCCATATTCACTAGTTCCAATTGCCCCCGCATCTGCTGCTGTCACCACTGGGGTGGAACGACCCGTTTCTGCTTTTCTTACCCCTCCTCGTTTTCCTCTTGTGGCCTCCGGAGGATGGGTTCGTGCGGCTGGTCTCTGTCGCAGGCCCCGTATCAGTTCATATTCCTGAAAAAAAGAAGAGGAAGTGAAGGAGATTGAGGTGGATGCCTGTTCCTCTCTGCCACCATTACACTCCTCATCCAACGCTGTTGCACCCTTCTGCTTGTCTCCTCGCACAGATTTGTCTTCTGATACCTCTGATTCCTCTGTGCTGGGATGATATACTGTTTGTGACTGGGTCTTTGCTAATTGCTGGCTTTTGCGTTGGGCGTCAAACTTTTTTGCGAATGTCAAAATTCGGCCATTCGCATAGTCTTTCTCATCCCTAATAAATTTAGCTTGTTTCCTAAATTTGATTACGTTTTCATAATCTATGAGTCATTGTTTCATAAGTTTGCACAGGTCTTCACTCGTTTTTTGATCCTTATCTTCGCTGATTTTTTTCTCAATGTCTTTTATTTCCTCCTGCAATTTTGCCCTGTCAATACATGCATGTTTGACAAGCATCTTTAACATTCCATAAGTCACTTCTGTCATGTATTCTGACCATTCTTGAAGTAGTTCCTTGTTTGGGCTTTCATATGAAGGAACGATTAATCTTCTGAGCCCTCTCGGGACTCTCCTGACTTCCAGATACTTCTGGAGGCTAGTTGCCTCCCATCATTTCCGAATTTCCTTTTCGTATGTCTTTTCTAGAGTGGCAAATAGATTCTTGAGAGTACCGGGTATCGTTTTCTCCTGTGTTTTTTCTTTACTCTTTGCGCTTGTTTTTAACACGAAGAGGTTCCCTGCAGCTTCTTCTCTTTCCGTGTCCGTAAACATTCTCCAGTGCACACCCCTTAATCTACACCTGGCAAGGACTGTCTTTCCTGACTATTCGAGGTTTACAGGGTTTCAAATGCAAAAGCGGAGTACACTTACCCGTCCCGCGTCCTGCAACCCTCGGAAGCCTCCTCGGGGCTGGTTCGCGTCCTTCCGGTAAGTGGTCCGACTCCTCTCCCAATGTCTCACAAATGTGCGCGATGCCCTTTTTCCTATGGGTCGCTCAACTCCGGTGGGGCAGATAGTATATTAAATCCAAAAACACTCTGCCACCAACTGTCGCTCCTCTTCCCCTCGGGTGCTTCCTTACCGCAGGGTGGAGTGCGTCAATATGTACAAAAACACACAGTTCCCATATCCACGGACTGTTTAACAATTAAGGACACTCCAGTCAGAAATGTTGTAGTCCTTATGCCAGGTTTATTTTCTTGGGTAATAACTCATCCAGTACAACAAACGCGTTTCGGCGTTGCAGCCTTCGTCAGTTTTGTCTGAGTCGGACTCATTTTTTCACTTAAATAAAGTTTCTTCAAAACATTATCACATGGTTAAAAACAAATTATAAAAGAAGGGCACATCAATTTGTTTCATTGATATATGGCGGCCATCTTAAAGTGTCCGAAACTAATTGCGATTATACATATTTTTCAACATAGCAAATCGTACTTTGTTTTTCATGCAAAGTCTTCACATTCATTATCAGCACTTATTTTGGACTGGAAAGATAAGGGCATATTAGATATGAAAGACTGGCAGAATTTAAAATGTGAATATCCGCAGTTGGCCACCTTTTATCACTTACCCAAAGTGCATAAAAGCAAAATCTGGCCACCAGGATGACCAATTGTGTTGGCATTAGACAGCCTACTGGAAAAAAACTCAATATACATTGATAACTTTTTTGCACCACTGGTGAAAGATCTAAGCTCGTACCTGAGGGATACACAAGATTTTTTAAGGACCATTGAAGGGGTGATATGGGAGAAGGACTTATTGCTAATAACATTAGACATTACAAGCCTATATACTTCCATACGACACGATGATGGCCTAAAGGCAATGGAGCACTTTGTGGGAAGACGGTCATTGAAATACAGAACACACAACCATATGCTCATATCTCTTACAGACTTTTGTTTGAAAAATAACATTTTTCTATTTGCAGGTCAACTTTATTTGCAACTGCAGGGGACCGCGATGGGCACGTGCTTCGGACCCAGCTACGCAAATTTATTAGTGGGCTGGTGGGAGGAGCACGTGGCCTGGGCCGGGAAAAATGAGAAATGGATGGAAAAAATAGTTCTGTGGACCCGCTACATTGATGATCTTTTCATCGTGTCGTGGGGAACACAGAAAGAAGCTGAAGAGTACATCAAGATCTTGAATGAAAATCAGCAGAACCTCAGATTCACAAGCCACATTAGTAAGGATGAGGTCTTTTATTTGGATCTATTTGGATCTGAAGGTATTTATTCAAGACAATAAAATCCAGACGGCCCTATACAGGAAACCAACGGCAGGAAACACTATCCTGCACGCAGGGAGCTGCCACCCACGCAGTGTTGTGAATAACATCCCATTGGGAGAGTTCCTACGGATTAAGCAGAACTGTTCCACTGAGGAAGGGTACACGAAAGCCAGAAATGAATCCAGGAAGAGATTCGAACGTAGGGGATCCTGTAGAGGGGTTCTGGATGAGGCGCAGAAAAAGAGTGATGCGAGGCCCCGAAGCGAACTACTCATAGATAGGATCAAAATAAGGGATAATAAAGTGAGGCTAATCACCAACTTTAATGACAGATCTCCAGAAATGTTCCAAATCCTACGGAAAAACTGGAACATACTAAAGTCGGATGGGGTGGTGGGCGAACTTTTACCCGACTATCCACTGGTCACATATCGAAAAAGTCATTCCCTCAGAGACCATCTAGTGAACAGCCACTATGAACACAAGAGAAAGAAAAAGGCCCCAGTTCTGGGTTTCTATCCGTGTATGAAATGCAAGGCCTGTAGAAACTCACAAAACGTAAAGGAGTATGAAGTACCAGGGAAATTGAAGAAGTTGACGATTTCAAAATTACTTAACTGCAATTCGGATTTCACCGTTTATTGCCTGGTATGCCCCTGTGGTAAAAGGTACGTGGGGAGTACCACGAAACAAACCAAACTCAGGATTTTGGAACATAAGAGAGCAATTAACTAGACCAGAGTTACCCCGTGCCAGACATTATGAGAAAGCTCATAACAGCAACAGCAATTTGCTAAGCTTCTTCATTTTAGACCAACAGATCAAAACAGAGAGAGGGGGAGACTGGGTCAAGAAATTGAGAACCCTTGAATCGAGATACATAATCACGCTCCAAACAAAATATCCGGGTGGGTTGAATAATGAAGAGGAAATGTGGGTACATATAGGGTAAGATCACCACATAGTGAGATGACCCAAAGTAAAAGCTGTACACTGTTCCTCGCTGCTAGAATGTAAGTGAAATTTCCGTGTCTGTATGAGACTAAGTCACACACTGTATCTGTATCGAAATAGCCCATTCAGGGCAATATGATAAGACCAGAGGTGACGTGATCGGCACAATGATTGAGGCCCAAGAATTGTGAACCGAAACGACAAATGGAGAGAAATATGTTTGGGATCTGAAAAAGACAATGCCCATTCAGGGCGAGATTAATGAGACTATCCTGTAGAGAGAATAGGGCGTCTCTAACTGCTGATAATGAATGCAATGACTTTGCATGAAAAACAAAGTACGATTTGCTATGTTGAAAAATATGTATATTCGCAATTAGTTTCGGACACTTTAAGATGGGCGCCATATATCAATGAAATGAATTGATGTGCCCTTCTTTTATGTTTTGTTTTTAACCATGTGATAATGTTTTGAAGAAAACTTTATTTAAGTGAAAAAATGAGTCCGACTCAGACAACACTGACGAAGGCGGCAACGCCGAAACGCGTTTGTGTAGAATTTTAGTTTACGAACTGAACATCATCTGCGCCAGCTTGTCACCCACGTACAACATGCACGATCGCCATTTTAGGCATCAGGGTCTCCCTGTCCACAATCAGTCGCCAGCGCGCCCCTCTCACCCAGCGAGCATCCTCCGCGCACCCTGGCTCCCCCTCCCTCCCTCTCATGAGCATGACCCTTCCGCATGACCCTGTCCCTGGGAGTCACGCCAGCGCCTGACCAGCACCTCCTCTCCTCCCATGAATGCCCCTCTGTTGATCAACCTTCCCTCCGCACTGAATTGTCCACGTGGCATGAATACCACTCCTTTGATGACCCCTCACCCCGTGTCCGACTGTCCACACAGGTCCGAGGCCATTGCCTAAGCCGGGAGATATCATTTACTGCTCCTTATTGTATGAGGTCGCTCTCCTTCAAAGGACCCTCTATTGACCCAGGTCTCCCCACCCCCTGGGATATGATCAGGCGCACACATCCTAAGACTCGATGGAACACTCAGCTGCGTGATGACCCCCTCCTCTTATCAGCAGGGTGAGGACCTCTATTGTGGAGGTATATGGGGGTGGGATTGACACGAGGATTACGGGGATGTCTTTTTCCTGGCTTCACAATGTTCTGATTATAATAAAGAAAGGTCACATGCCATAAACCAGTGTATAAGAGGCCAGGCCTCCGAGAGGCTGTTAAAGCACCTCGAGACGATACCTTGTTGTCTGATCTGATGTGTTCTGCTCCGTCTGGAATAAACTTCTGTTTCCTGCCTTCTGGTCTCCGGCGCCTGCCTCATTGCTTGGTAATTTGAATGGTACAAGGGCGGTTAAAGCCGGGCAAATCTTGAGAAAGGTCCTAGCCCTACCTTTTTCTACAATTGGCGTCCCAAAGCGTGGGGCCCATCAGCGACACGTGGATCCAGTGGGAGAGGTCCCGACGACAGAGTGAACGACTGCAACGATCGGGAAGAGCTTGTGTCCGATAGACCCTCGTCTGACAGCCGATCATCCGACCTTCACTAGTTCTGAACAGACCTCTCTCGAGTGATCTACGGTCCTGACTGGGAACCATCAGGAGTGCCACGGGCATCACGAAGGAGAGAGGACGATCGGGCGCTGGATCAAGAAGACAGGAAACCGTCCATGCGGTCCGGGTAAGGTCGTGTAAACACGACGAATTGAGAAAAGATTGTTTTGCTTGGATAATACTAGCATTACGCTTTGTTGAAACCCTCTGGAGATTCACCGTCTGCAAACGGAGAAAATAACAGGCTCTCTCTTTGCAAGCAGTGAAGGATAGGTAACGCAGACTTTTGTCCCCATTGTAATCCGTCGTGCCTATTTTCCTCCCCCACTGTTTCCCGAACTATCGTTCGTGGATTATTGTCTGGAGATTCTTTGTCTGCAAACAGGGAAGAACAAGGTCTCTCTTTGCAGGTAGAGAAAGAGTGGGTAACGATAACTTTTCGTGCCCACTTATTCTCCCCACTGAATTGTTTGATTGACCGATTATTCGGTATTGGTTCGTTTGAGGCATTCACCGCCGGCAAACAACGGAGAATAGAAATATTCTGTCTAGTCTTTGCCCGCCGTGATAAGATAGGTAGTGCAGACTTTTGTCCCCGTTGTAATCCGTCATGCCTATCTTCTCCCCACTGGTTGGTAGCCTGTTTAGCCCGGACCGCTTATTAGAGATGAACCATCCAGCTCCACTGGAGGGCACCCCTAATAAGGACATGTTCACTAAGCATGGACTAGTCGCTATAGCTTATACTAAGTTATGGCATAAATATACAAAAAAGAACCCTGAAAGTCAGTGGCCACTGATAGGTTCCTTTAATGAAAATAAAATAAAAACATTAGAAATAGCGCTCCAGAAGAATAAGACCACGCCCACTATGCTCGACAGTATCGGCATGTGGCGCAAGGAAACGGAACAACGAAAGAAAAGAGAAGAAGCAAAAATAGGGAAAGAATTACGAAAGGCAGCCCACCTAGCCGCAAAGCAACTAGAAGAGGAAATAAAAGAAAGAAAGGAAGCTACACAAAACCAAGAATCAGGGTCGACAGGCCAATGTCCTGTTAGGACCCCCTCTGCACTCTACCCTGAATTGCCCTCCAAACAACGGGCGAACGATGAGTTACTGCTAGGTCCCCCAATCATCTACATGCCCCCTCCATATGCCCCCTGCCGACAAAGCTTTCAAGCTCCGAGTGCGAGCGAAAGTGACCTTAGTGCTAGTGCACCAGCCCTCACGGCCTCTGCACCAGCCACATTAACAACACCGTCAGACGACCCCGAGGCTAGTAAACAACCACCAGCCAGACCAAATAGGTTGAGCAAAGATGAGCGGGATGGGATCGACAAAATAGCAAAGACCATAGTAGAACGAAGGGAGAGCGAAGAGTACACAATGAACATATATAATTCACATGCCGACAGCCACAGGCGGCATTTCATTTTGCGATTCAGCTACCACACCCTGAACGCATATGAAGATAGGTACCAAAGTAAGGGCCCCGCTAAACTAACAACGCTGTATAGGAAGATTGATGTTGGAGATGGGACTGAATGTGAGGCGAAGGAGCTCTTCACGCAGATACTTGAGGTCCTCCGCCACCTCACGGAACAAAAACCAGAAGCCAAGGTTACAGTCCCTGAAACGACCTCAGTAGAAGTAGCCAATACTATGATGCCCATCAGAGAGGCGGCCCCTTACTGGATCCCGCCACGTGGCCAGGGAACAAGCGATGATATTAATAATGCAGATGCAAAAGGGAGGGTTGTGTACAATTGGGTTTACCAACCATGGGACCGACAAGATATCCTAACCTTCAAACAAACCCTGCCCGATTTAAGAAAGAACCCGACAGCATTTTATACCGAATTAGGCACAGCCTTGGGTTCGACAATAATGACTTTAGCGGACATTGACTTGTTCTTTGGGTTATGCCTGCCAACTGATGTGTGGAAGCAAATCCGGAAGGCTGACCACACGGATCTGTTTGGACATACCTGGGACCAACTCGGTAAACTAGATAGACAACGAGAGCCTGGAAGAAAACCAGTGAAGGACATACTGGAACTCCCAGACAAACTAGTTCAGAAGTTAAAGACACTGATCCCGGAAAGGAAGGTAGACTGGTCGATAGTCACGGCCTGTCGACAGAAACCGCAGGAAGATGTGTCAGAATACTTCTCCCGATTCGAGACAGTGTTCTCCGACTACAGTGGCCAAGACATGACCACCGCAACCGGACAGCACCTGTTTGTACAAAATTATGTAAAAGGCCTAACACAAGAGGTCTCCCAAAAGCTGCAGACGAGTGAGAGTAGTTGGGGGGCCTCCAAACCCGCAGCTATCCTTCAGATGGCTCAGTATTACGAGCACCAAAAGAATGAGAATGATAGGGCGTCCGAGAAAAAGAAGAAAGATTTAAAAGAAAGGGTAATGATAGCCCAGATACAAGGTATAACGGTAGGACGGGAACATCAAAGGGGGAACTACCAATCAGCCACCCCCAGAGATCTACCTCCTAAAGATCACACTCCCACACCCCACACTGGACGTAGAGACATTAGCAATGACCAATGCGCCTTCTGCAAAGGGTTCGGCCATTGGAAATACCAGTGTCCGGTTATGATAGAGATGAATAGAAATAGGGACTCCAGG